>NC_086451.1:451667883-451997883 GCF_028390025.1 Pseudophryne corroboree
GTATTATGTCTGCCAGGGGTATTCCTCACTGGTTTTTGTTCTGATCGGTCTCACCACAGCCATGCTGTCTGCTGGACGCCAGAAGTGGGCTGAGGGGGGAACACAGGTACTGATTGGGAACCCTGTACTGCCATTGATATCAGGCATGCGGAGTGCGCATTGGACTGTGCACCGAGGGCACGGCTCCATGTGTCATGTAGATATGGGAAAATGAGAACCTCCCACCAGGGTAGATGCTCTCATATCACACATATCTAAGAACACCAACATCCTATGTGTTGCAGCCCTTAGGGATAGCACAAATGGGAAATACAAATCCATCCTGATATATCGTGACTGGTTCCTCCCTTGGATCCATCTTGGCTTTTGCTTGGATTAATAAAGCAGTGTAGAGGTGATCAGAGCAACTTGGGAAAGCCAAGGTAGGAAAAGCTAAGTTTGGTTGGGTCATCTGCAAGGTTTCTGAGTACATAGGGGATAGGCTGTGCATGCTAGGCTGATTTGGGACTTAGTGGTCCGGCACGCTGTATTTTCTGGCTTAGGATCTGGAAGCGGATACAGATTCTTAGTCCCTGCATTTCTCTGACCATGTCTTGCTCACTCAAGAGCTGGATAAGGTTATTATACTGGTCACAAGGGAAAATAGTTTTGTACCAATTAATTCTCCCAGACCTAGGGTTTCTCTCTTTTTGTTCTGTCAAAAAGCAATACAATCCACCTCTCTTCTGATTTCCACAAGACAATCCACCTCTATTCTGATTTCCACAAGACAATCCGCCTCTCTTCTGATTTCCACAAGACAATCCGCCTCTCTTCTGATTTCCGGGTATGGGCCGTTGGGTCGACAGTCATTAGGTCGACCACTATTGGTCGACAGGGTCATTAGGTCGATAGGTCAAAAGGTCGACATGAGGTTTTTTTTACTTTTTTGGTAAAGTGACGGGGAACCCCAATTAGTGCACCGTTTCCCCTTGCATGGCTTGCTTCGCTCGCCATTCTTCGGGCAGGTTACCATTCCCAATTGTAGTCCACCTGGATCGTAAAGTATGAAAAAGTCCAAAAATTTTTACAAGTGAAAAACTCATGTCGACCTTTTGAACTGTTGACCTAATGACCCTGTCGACCTAATGCATGTCGACCAATAGTGGTGTCGACCTAATGACCGTATCCCGATTTCCACAAGACAATCCGCCTCTCTTCTGATTTCCACAAGACAATCCGCCTCTCTTATTTGCCTCTTTTCTTATTTCCACAAGACAATCCAACTCTCTTCTGATTTTCTAAAACTATCCGCCTCTCTTCTGATTTCCACAAGACAATCCGCCTCTCTTTTGATTTCCACAAGACTATCCGCCTCTCTTATGATTTCCACAAGACAATCCGCCTCTCTTCTGATTTCCACAAGACAATCCGCCTCTCTTCTGATTTCCACAAGACAATTCGCCTCTCTTCTGATTTCCACAAGACAATCCGCCTCTTCTACAGATCAGCAGAGAGGGACACAGGCTGGGTCATCTTAAGTGATTGACATCCAAGCCCTTAGACAAACTATCACAATGATGGCTAAGCTGTATAGATAAAAAATAGGATTTTGGTACTTACCAGGTAAATCCTTTTCTTTGAATCCATAGGGGTCACTGGAGTACTCTTGGGATATGGACGGGCTTCCGTAGGAACACAGCACTGAATATTTAAATTTAGTAACACTCCACCCCTCCATATCCCCGAGCACTTACTCAGTGTTTTTTACTGAGCCGAACAGGAATTAAGAGAGGTTAATAATGGAGTATTACATATAACATAACTGACAATAACGAAGTTAACCCATAACGTTACTGACAACTAACAGTTGACACCCTAACCAGCACTTGTAACTTGAACCAGTCGGTGAAAATGTGTTACCATAAGATCCTCAGAACTAACCCCAAGTAAGTAAACTGCTCTGGGTGGGCGTCCAGTGACCCCTATGGATTCAAAGAAAAGGATTTACCTGGTAAGTACCAAAATCCTATTTTCTTTTTCATCCACTAGGGGTCACTGGAGTACTCTTGGGACGTACCAAAGCTTCCCCCGTGGGCGGGAGAGCAGTTTGGCACTTGTAACACTAGGCGGCCAAAGCTAGATGCTGATGCCGCAAAAGTATCAAACTTGTAAAAGCGCACAAACGTGTGCACTGAAGACCATGTAGCCGCCCGGCAAAGCTGCGTCGCAGAAGCCCCACGACCAGCTGCCCATGAAGTTCCCACAGAACGTGTGGAATGAGCGGTTACTGACGTAGGCGGTTGTAACCTAGCATGAAGGTAAGCCTGGCGTATGGTCAGTTTTATCCATCTGGATAAAGTTTGTTTAGATGCTGGCCAACCCATCTTGGCAGCATCATAGAGAACAAATAACGTATCCGTCTTACGAACTGAAGACGTTCGGGTTACATAAACGCGTAACGCACGAACCACATCCAGAGTTCCAGAATGTGCTGTCAACACAGGAACTACTATTGGTTGATTGATGTGAAAAGATGACACTACCTTTGGTAAGAAGGCGGGATTCGTCCGAAGTTCCGCTCTGTCATCATGAAACACCAAATACGGTGGCTTGCATGACAAGGCACCCAAATCCGAAACACGCCTTGCCGAAGCTAAGGCTAAGAGAAAAATTGTTTTCCAAGTGAGAAACTTTATATCCACTTGTTGTAAGGGTTCAAAATATGAAGACTGTAAGAACTCCAAAACCAGATTCAAGTCCCATGGCGCTGTAGGTGGAATGAAAGGAGGCTGTACCCTGATTACACCTTGGAGAAAGGTGCGTATAGACGGCAATAGAGCCAATCGTCTTTGAAAGTAAATTGACAAAGCAGATACCTGCACCTTTAGTGTAGATAAACGCAATCCTCCATCTAAGCCTGATTGTAGAAACAACAAAAGGCGGCATAACTTGAAAGCTGATGTCGGAAATTTCCGAGCTTCACACCAACCTATATAGGCTCGCCATATTCTGTAATAATGAGCTGCCGTAACCGGCTTTCTAGCTCGTAACATGGTTGGTATAACTGAATCTGGAATGCCCTCTCTTTTTAAGAGGGCGGTCTCAACAGCCACCCCGTCAAACGCAGCCGCGCTAAATCGGGGTAAAGAAAAGGACCCTGTTGTAACAGGTCTGGACGTATCGGGAGCGGCCACGGATCGTCTGCGAGTAATCCTCGAAGATCCGAGAACCAAGCTCTCCGAGGCCAATGAGGCGCCACTAGTATGACTGTGAGCGACTCTCTTTTGATCCGTTTTAGCACCAGAGGGAGCAGCGGAAACGGTGGAAACAGATACACCAGACTGTACGGCCACGCGACAGTGAGAGCATCCACCGCGACTGCCTTTGGATCTCTTGTTCTGGACACATACTGGGGCGTTTGATGATTGTGTCGAGATGCCATCAGGTCCACCTGAGGATAACCCCATCGCTGAACCAACATGTGAAACACTTCTGGATTTAATGACCATTCGCCTGGGTGAAGATCCCGACGACTGAGATAATCCGCTTCCCAGTTGTCCACTCCCGGAATGAACACGGCCGACAATATCACCTGGTGGTATTCTGCCCAATTGAGGATTCGAGCTACTTCCCGCATTGCCATGCGGCTTCTCGTTCCTCCTTGTTTGTTGATGTATGCGACCGCTGTCGCATTGTCCGACTGCACTTGGACAGGCTGAGAGCGAACCATGTGCACCGCTTGTCGTAGCGCATTGAAAATCGCGCGGAGTTCTAGAACATTTATTGACAGCAATTTTTCGTGATCCGCCCAGAGACCCTGGAGCTGACAATTTTGAATTACCGCTCCCCAACCTCTGAGACTGGCGTCCGTAGTTAGAATTATCCAATTGCAAACTCCGAACCGTCTTCCTGCGGTTAAATTGTGTTCCTTGAGCCACCATAGCAGAGAAACTCTTGCTATTGGTGACAACCTCACTCTGTGGTGAATCTGCAGATGCGAGCCCGACCACTGGGCAAGCACGTTCAGCTGAAATGGACGAGAGTGAAATCTCCCGAACTGAAGCGCCTCGAAAGCTGCCACCATTGTGCCTAACAGGCGAATGCACAAGTGTACCGACACTGTGCGTGGTTTGAGTACTAATTGTACTAGATGGCGTAGCATTTGTACTTTCTGTTGTGGTAGGTAAATCCTTTGATTGACCGTATCGAGAATCATACCTAGGAACTGAAGGCGTTGAGACGGAATCAGATGTGATTTCTTGAAATTGACAATCCAACCGTGGTGAACCAATACATTGTAAGTTAGCAGCGCATGTTGGGTAAGTATCTGTTGAGACGGAGCTTTGATGAGCAGATCGTCTAAATACGGAACTATCGTCACTCCCAGGGATCTGAGGTGAGCTATCATCACAGACATTACTTTGGTGAATACCCGAGGCGCTGATGACAGGCCAAACGGCAGAGCCTGAAACTGGTAATGGTTCTGGCGTATTGCAAACCGCAAGAACCTCTGATGAGGCTGCCAAATCGGAATGTGTAAGTACGCATCCTTGAGGTCTAGCGCAATCATAAATTCCTTGGTCTCTAACCCCGCAATCACCGACCGTAGAGACTCCATTTTGAATCTGTAGTAAGTTACGTACTGATTGAGGCCCTTTAAGTTCAATATTGGTCTGACTGAGCCATCCGGCTTCGGGACCACAAATAGACTTGAATAATAACCCTGACCCTGTTGGTGTACAGGGACCGGAATCAACACTGCCGAATCCAGTAAGGACTGAATGGCAATTTGCAAAACTGTCCTCTTGTCGTCCGACAGAGGCAAACCTGTCTTGAAAAACCGCAGAGGCGGAAGACAGTCGAACTCTATTTTGTAACCTTTTAACACTAAATTGCGAATCCAGCCCTCCGCGGACGTGTGGAACCACGCCCCATGGAACGTGTGAAGGCGTGCTCCCACAATTGGAGATCCGAGATGGGCTGGTAACCCGTCATGCCACTGGCTTGTCGGTAACCTTAGCGTCTTGGCGAGTTGTGTTGGTTTGACGGAAACCACGTCCTCGACCACGTCTAGCTGGCGTGGCGGATCCTCTGCCACGTCCTCGAAAGGGCTGAGGTCTAAAGGATTTGAACGAAGGTCCAGCGTACCTTCTTCTTGGCGCAGGTGGAGGCAATGGTAAGAACACAGACTTACCTCCCGTAGCCTCCTTAATCCATGCGTCCAATTCTGGACCAAACAACTTCTTGCCATCGTAAGGCAACGCCTCTATACTTCGTTTGACCTCTGCCTCCGCTTGATAAGTACGCAGGTAGAGTGCTCTTCGTGCCGTAACTAGCGAAGATGAAATACGAGAAGTGAGCTGACAGACGTCAGTAGACGCTGTACAGAGATACTCTACAGCCTCAATCATTTGATTCACCTGAATTATCAGGTTTTCGTCATGTAAAGCCGATTTGAGTTCTGTAAGCCATATTATGAGCGCCTTAGTGACCCAAATGCCAACCAATCCAGGTCTTAGCATCACACCTGCTGCTACATACATGGATTTAAGCATAGTTTCTATCTTACGATCTGACGGATCTTTAAGCGTAGTAGCTGATGGCACTGGTATGGTTAATTTCTTGGTAAGCTTTGACACTGAAGAATCAACTATTGGTGGATTCTCCCATGTACCCGTTACCGATTCTGGAAACGGATAACTAGACTTAAATCTGCGAGGTATAGAAAACCGTTTATCTGGATTCTGTCTGGATTCTACTAACATCTGATTTAGAGAATCCGACACAGGAAAACTTACTGGCGTCTTCCGTCGTTTAGTAAATATGACCTGATCATTGGTGAGAGGCTGCTCAGCTTCAGGAAACCTTAGCGACTGCCGTACCGCTCTGATGAGATCATCAATGCCGGAACTGTTAACATCCTCGCCGTCTGACTCCACTTCGCCCTCCTCCCCCTCATCGTGTTCCGTGAGGTCTGGGATGGAATCGTCAGACTGCAACATAGCAGACACTGGAAAATCATAAGACATATGAAAATTATCCCGTTTGCCCAAAATGGATTTGGACCCTACGCAAGGCTGAGACGCCTCCGGTAGTTCTGGCGGTCTCACCCTAGACTCAGCTCTTAGCGTTTCTCGCTCCAGACGAGCAGCGGTCATTTCTGTCTGAAATTTCTCCAGTACATTTACTAACATACCCCACGGAGGGTCCGGTGATGAAATTGGTTGCAAAACCGGAGCAGAAATGGTATTCTGAACGGAATCCACAAAACATACGTTACATGTGGTAGATCCATCCGGTAACACACTGCCACATACTTTGCAAATATGCTTTTTAGTTTTTGCTGGTGTCTTACTCATTATGGCGACAGACAATACAATACACAAAACACAGACACCTGCACGGCTCAGTAAAATAGCAATAAGGTGGCTCTGTATATATATCTGGCCCAGTGCAATACACGTGGCCAGTACTATGAAATTTGATCCCAAATTCCCACGAACACCCCTGCGCCTTCGGTGGAGAAGAGATGTAGGACAGGAACGTTCTGGAATCACAGAGGAAGACACAGGAAGCTGTTAAAAATGGCTGCCCTGCTCTACTTATACATATAATCACAGTGCTGCATTCACTGATTATACTGTAATAATCCCTCTGCTGCTGCAGTATTTCACTGATATGTCCCCCCTGTAATGGCTGTTTATCTTATTACAGCGGCAGCGCAGCGTGTGGGCCCCCAGCGGGTATCGTAGAGCGCTATGTGCCTCGTGTGTCCCAGCGGTGGGCTCCTATATATAGCGTGTCAGCTACCCAGGTAGCGCTGCTGTTCCGAGGTGCCTGGCCGGAGGCTGTGGCCTAACGGGCGGGTACCTGAGCGGGGAGAGCCGCGGCGCCTGCACGGAGGTCTGTGCCGACCGTGCGGGCGCCTGAGTGGGGAGAGCCGCTGCGCCTGCACGGAGGTCTGTGCCGAACGTGCGGGCGTCTGAGTGGGGAGAGCCGCGGCGCCTGCACGGAGGTCCGTGCCGAACGTGCGGGCGTCTGAGTGGAGAGAGCCGCGTGCCTGCACGGAGGTTCTGAGCGGGCCGGAATGGGCGGGCGCCTGAGCGGGAAGATGCCGGAGGCTGAGAGGGGAGAGCCGCTCTGCCACTTGCCGTCACCCAGCACTATGTCCCCATACGTCGGGGCGGCAGCGGGAGCTGACCGCCCCGTTTCACATACCTCACTCCTGCAGACGTGCGGAGGCTCCGACGGGGCTTTTCAGTAAGCGCCGGCCAGCCAGTGCAGGAGGATGTGAGGGCTGTGAGGGAGCTCTTTCAGAGAGGCCCGACACGCCCGTGCTGCAATCAGCAGCTGCACTATCCCTGACCCTGCCTTTTGGAAGGGGGACAGGGATGTGTCAAACAGTAGAAAAAATAAAAATAAAAATGAAAAATAAAACTTTCTTCTGACTTCAGCTAAGCATGTGTTGCCACGTGCAGCACAGAAAAAACACTGAGTAAGTGCTCGGGGATATGGAGGGGTGGAGTGTTACTAAATTTAAATATTCAGTGCTGTGTTCCTACGGAAGCCCGTCCATATCCCAAGAGTACTCCAGTGACCCCTAGTGGATGAAAAAGAAATACCAGTGGTACAGTCCATCTGCCTCTTTGCTAGGACTGGGGTTCTTTATTATCTCCCGGTATACTATATGGCGTGCTCTTGTAGTGATATTTTTAGGGGAACCACTAACGTCTATGGTGAAGACCAGGATTTGGAGTTTCATGTTGATGACACTTCTGAGTCTAATTATCCCCTTAACTACTGGTAACCCTAGAGGTTTGTTGGAAACATGTCATTTTTACATAATATCTATTTTCATGACTTAGCTGAAGCATTTATGACTTTATGCAGAAATTCAGAAAATTCCAAAGGGATCACAAGTGTTGTAGTACCGATTTTTGTCAAGGATGGATCCTTGCAGGAGAAGGACTTGGTAGGATCCCAGCATGCTGTATTCAGGCTAAGATACACATTAAGGAAGTTTGGTTGAGCATAAAAACAGAAGATAGTTATAACATCTTTATGACCATGATGCATTAGGTGTCAAGTTGTTTAGGTACTGGGGAGTCCTCTTTGGTGAGATATGATCCAGAAAGAAGAGAAGGGAGAGCAGATTACTAAAATATCTGTACATTAATAAAACATCGTGTCTTCTAATTTTAGCCCTCCAATTCGGATGTTCGCCTCTTTCCACCCATCTGCAAACACCTCTGGGTCTGTGGCCGCTTCTCTGCAGTCCAGGTAAAAGTGTATAACACGTGGCCATATAGTATCACATGCGTAGAATGCATGATTATGTGGTTGCAAATATAAGCCTGTAAGTATATCTCCCCATAGACTGACATTGTTGAAACCTGATTATCAATGATAGCCTGCTCCCATGGGGCCCGGCCGTAAGTCCAAAAGCGGACACTTCTCGCGATCACCACCAGACTGCCCCGCACCATGCAAATGCTCTTTCACAGAAGATGGGAAAGGGGGCGATTCGCTTCATGCGCAGCCAGGTGTCTCTGTCCGTGAAATGGACATTTGGTACTAATGATGACGCTACGTATGGGAATAACCGAGCAGCGCTATTCGTATGCGTGAAACCGCACAGATACTCACATTAGCTTAAGGTGGTAAATCCACTTTCTGCTAACTTCTCCAGCTCAGAATCAGGCCCAGAGTGGCTTATAATGTAATTATGAGGCATCCTGTAACCCTGGCAGCTGTCAGGAGACGTACATCGGGTTTATCCTGCCATCCTGCACTGACAGGCCGAGGAAAACGAGGGGCGTTCAAGCTACTCTCAGAGAGGAAGTGTAGATGGGATTGCAGGATATGCAGAGATGTGTGTACGCAGAGATCCGCTCTCCGGTGGATCTCTTATACCAGGCATAGAGCTAGATCGCACTGATAATGATGACAGTTAGGAAACCAATAGGCGCACACAGCTCGCCATACAAGCTCTTCCTGGTGCATTGTCATGGATACTGGTCCAGCCCACAAAGTAGCTGCCTCCTCTGAGCGCCAGGCATGCCTTTTAATAGAGTATTAATAAGCCTTTGCTCATGAGCATGTCCTGAGGTGCAGGCACTCACTCATCCGTGTTTTGTTGCATTTCAGCGAGATGTCTCCCGCAGTCTCAGAAGTGTCCCCACTGCTCTCCGAAGTATTGGAGTCATCCATCCCTGTTGCTGAACCCGCCTCTCCAAACAATCCCCGGTCCTCTCCTCCTGATCCCTCGTCCTCGTCCTCCTCAGAGGGTTGTTGCTGGTCAGAGACTGTAGAGCAAGGCAACCGTGTGCTGGCCCGCAGGGTCACTCCACAGGGGGCCATTCAGTATTTGGTGGAGTGTGAAGATGAGAACATCTTCTGAATGCTCCGGATGATGGTGAGGGAGAACCAGAAGGATAACGCGCTCTGCTCCATGTGCTACCTGCGAAGAATCCCCATCTTGGCTTACTGTACATACAGCTCTACAAGGATAATCCTGAACTATATGTACACGCGTGTACATAGCCGTGTTTGTGCTTCTTGTCCTGTCACGTGTTTATACAGTGTCAGCTCCGGAAGGTTGCGTTACATTACAGTGGGACAATTTGCTGATTTTAAGGAAATCTGATTTTTTTTTTTCCCTTTGTTGTATCTAATCATTTACTATGTGGGATTGAAGGTCCGATGTTCTGTCTGTTCAAGGATCTGGTGTAAGATGATGTCTGTATGTTGAATGATCATGCGGGTTCTTGTCTGCAAGAATCTCCATGAAAGAAACACATACATGTCTGTCCGGGGTTATTAAAAAAGTGAGATCAGTTTCTCCCGTCTTCTGTGATCTTCAGTCATCAGAACGAGCGTCTAAACAACATGTGCAATAGAACACTTGCTGATTATCAGATATTATAGATTACGTATGTATAATAGAGTTCACAATATAGCCTCGGTATCAGAAATCCCAGGATATGGCAGCACGGGCCAGTATGTGAATTCTGCCATGAAATATTATTGATTTCAGGATATGGTAATACAGGTCTGTATGTAAAATATGTCAGTAGATTTTTTTCAGCATTACAAATCCCAGGATCCAACACTATGGGGCAAATGCGCACTCATGCGACACATCTGTCAAAGAGAAAAGTTGGCTTCTTCGCATGCATCTGATGAGGTATCCACACACTGACGGCGATCGCTAGTGCGCACAGAGCCATCTGTATACACAGCCGCGTTAGTATGAACTAGTAAGCAAGCTGCCACGGCCAGACCGAATAGTGCACATACGGTTGTTGAACCTGTAAGACATCCTATATGAATATTTGAACTTCAGGAATTACAGTCGGCCTCAAACTCGGTCCTCAGAACCCCACAAAGTTCATGTTTTCCAGGCCACCTGTGGATTTTTAAAATATGGCAGTTGGTGATACCCAGTGCCCCTGCCAAGTGACCTGGAAAATGTGAACTATGTGGGGTACTGAGGACTGAGTTTGAGAACCACTGCTTTAGAGAACCAAGTCTGAGGCCACTGACGTCCTATATAAAGAAAGAAGAGAAAGCATAAAAGATGCAGTGTGGAATCTTTGGTATTCACCAAACAATATAATCCTCCATACTCTGTGATGGTTTCTAGCCGACACTTGCTCAGACCGAACTCTTATCCATAAAATACTGTAAAAACCAAATGAGGCAGATCCTGGTGTAGAAATGCACCTTGAGAGAAGATCCTACGTTCAAGTGAGCTTACACCTTAGCCCTGCCTTTAATCTTAGAATATTGGTGGCTTTTGGTCAGTCTGGAACCACTGCAATTACTGGAACACATTCCCTCTTGGTTTTTTCTTAAGAACCCAAGGAAGCATGGATATTGGCTTAAAAAATAGGATTTTGGTACCTACCAGGTAAATCCTTTTCTTTGAATCCATAGGGGGCACTGGAGTACTCTTGGGATATGGACGGCTTCCACCGGAAGAAGGCACTGAATAAATTAATTTTTGAGACTACTCCTCCCCTCCATATCCTGCAGCACTTCAGTGTTTTTTACTGAGCCGAACAGGATCGATAGAGAGATTGACAAAAGGAGAATTACATATAGTCTCACAGACAACAATAAAGTTGACACAACGTAACAGACAACTAAACAGTTGACACCATAACTGATTAACCCTTGTTAAATTTAAACCAGTCGTGAAAGTGTGTTACCATAAGAACCACTGGACTCCTAAAACAGGTAAACTGCTCTGGGTGGGCGTCCAGTGCCCCCTATGGATTCAAAGAAAAGGATTTACCTGGTAGGTACCAAAATCCTATTTTCTTTTTCATCCACTAGGGGTCACTGGAGTACTCTTGGGATGTACCAAAGTCTCCTCCGTGGCGGGAGAGCTGTTTGGCACCTGTAACACTAAACGGCCAAAGCTAGATGCTGCTGCCGCGAACGTATCAAACTTGTAAAAGCGCACAAACGTGTGCACTGACGACCAAGTAGCCGCACGGCAAAGCTGTGTCGTAGAAGCCCCACGACTCGCTGCCCATGACGTCCCCACAGAACGTGTGGAATGAGCTGTTACTGAAGTAGGTGGCTGTAACTTAGCATAAAGGTAAGCCTGACGTATAGTCAGTTTGATCCATCTGGATAAGGTCTGCTTAGAGGCTGGCCAACCCCTCTTAGCTGCGTCATAGAGAACAAACAACGTATCTGTCTTACGCACAGTAGACGTTCGGGAAACATAGATACGCAATGCGCGAACCACATCCAACGTTCCAGAGTCTCCTGTTAACACAGGAACTACTATTGGTTGATTGATGTGAAAAGACGACACTACCTTTGGTAGAAAAGCGGGATTCGTCCGAAGTTCCGCTCTGTCATCATGAAAAATTAAATACGGTGACTTGCATGACAAGGCACCCAAATCTGAAACACGCTTAGCCGAAGCTAAGGCTAAAAGAAAAATCGTTTTCCAAGTGAGAAATTTAATATCCACTTGTTGTAAGGGTTCAAAGTAATCGGACTGTAAGAAATCTAAAACCAGATTCAAGTCCCATGGTGCTGTAGGTGGAATGAAAGGAGGCTGTATCCTCTTTACACCCTGTAGAAACGTATGTATTGACTGCAACGAGGCCAATTTCCTTTGAAAATAAATTGACAACGCAGATACCTGCACCTTTAATGTGGAAAGACGTAGTCCTCCATCTAACCCCATTTGTAAAAATAACAAAAGACGGGATAATTTAAAAGACGATGTCGGAAATTTCCGAGCTTCACACCAACCTATATAAGTACGCCAAATTCTATAATAATGAGCTGCCGTAACCGGCTTCCTAGCTCGTACCATGGTTGGTATAACAGACTCAGGAATGCCCTCTTTCCTTAAGATGGCCTTTTCAACAGCCACCCCGTCAAACGCAGCCGCGCTAAATCGGGGTAAAGGAACGGACCCTGTTGTAACAGGTCCGGACGTAGTGGGAGTGGCCACGGATCGTCTGCGAGTAACCCGAGGAGATCCGAGAACCAAGCCCTCCGAGGCCAATGAGGCGCTATTAGAATGACTGTGACGAACCCTCTCTTGATCCGTTTTAGCACCAACGGGAGCAGCGGAAACGGTGGAAACAGATACACAAGGCTGTATGGCCACGTGGCTGTGAGAGCATCCACCGCCACTGCCCCTGGATCTCTTGTTCTGGACACATATCTTGACACCTGATGATTGTGGCGGGATGCCATTAGATCCACCTGAGGGTAACCCCACTTCTGGATCAACATCTGAAATACTTCTGGATTCAATGCCCACTCTCCTGGATGAAAATCCCGACGACTGAGAAAATCTGCCTCCCAGTTGTCCACTCCAGGAATGAACACTGCCGATAATATCACCTGGTGATATTCGGCCCATCTGAGGATCCGAGCTACTTCCCGCATAGCCATGCGGCTTCTCGTTCCTCCTTGTTTGTTTATATATGCGACTGCCGTCGCGTTGTCTGACTGCACCTGAACAGTCTGAAAACGAAACATGTACACCGCTTGTCTTAGAGCATTGTAAATCGCCCTGAGTTCCAGAACATTTATGGATAGCGATCTTTCGTGATCCGCCCAGAGGCCCTGGAGCCGATAACTCTGAACTACAGCTCCCCAACCTCTGAGACTTGCGTCTGTTGTCAGAATTATCCAATTCGCGACGCCGAATCGTCTCCCTGCAGATAGATTGTGTATTTTTAACCACCAGAGAAGAGACACCCTGACCTGTGGTGACAACCTCACCCTGTGGTGCAGCTGCAGATGTGATCCCGACCACTGTGCTAACACCTCCAGTTGAAACGGACGTGAGTGAAATCTTCCGAACTGAAGTGCTTCGAAAGCCGCCACCATTGTGCCTAGAAGGCGAATGCACAAATGTACTGAGACTGTGCGTGGCTTGAGCACTAATTGCACCAGATGACGAATACCCTGTACTTTCTGTTGTGGCAGGTAAACCCTTTGTTTTACTGTATCGAGAATTATCCCTAGGAATTGAAGTCGCTGACACGGAATTAGATGTGATTTCTTTAAACTGACTATCCAACCGTGCTGAACTAGTACATTGTACGTTAGTAAGGCATGTTGGAGAAGCAATTGTTGAGACGGAGCCTTTATGAGTAGATCGTCTAAATACGGAACAATTATTACCCCTAGGGACCTGAGATGAGCTGTCATCACGGACATTACCTTGGTGAATACCCGAGGCGCTGATGAGAGGCCAAACGGTAGAGCCTGAAATTGGTAATGGTCTCGTCTTATCGCAAACCTTAAGAAACTCTGGTGAGGTGGCCAAATCGGAATGTGCAAATACGCATCCTTGAGATCTAGTGCAATCATGAATTCCTGTGGCTCTAACCCTGCAATTACTGACCTGAGAGATTCCATCTTGAATCTGTGGTAAGTGACGTAATGATTGAGACCTTTTAGGTTCAATATTGGCCTGACTGAGCCATCTGGTTTTGGTACCAGAAACAGACTGGAATAATAACCCTGCCCCTGTTCCTGCACAGGGACCGGAATTATCACTGCAGCATTCAGCAGAGACTGAATGGCAACCTGCAGAACTGCTTTCTTGTCGTCCGACACAGGCAGTCCTGTCGTGAAAAATCTTCCTGTCGGAAGATAATCGAACTCTATTTTGTAACCCTCTAATACTAAATTGCGGATCCACCCATCTGTGGACGTCTGCAGCCACGCCCCCTGAAAGCTCTGAAGGCGTGCTCCCACAATTGGAGATCCGAGATGGGCTGGGAGCCCGTCATGCCACTGGTTTGTTAGTGGTCTTGGTGTCTTGACGACGTGCATTGGATTGTCGGGCACTACGTCCCCGACCTCTTCTGCCCGGCGTGACTGCTCCTCCCTGCCCACGAAAGGGCTGAGTTCTAAAGGATTTGAACGCCGGACCAGAATATTTCCGTTTAGGTATAGTTGTAGGCGATGGAAGAAAAACAGACTTCCCTCCAGTAGCCTCAGAAATCCATTTGTCCAATTCAGGACCAAAAAGTTTCTCGCCATCATAAGGCAATGCCTCTATACCTTTTTTAACCTCCGTCTCCGCCTGCCACGAACGCAGCCAAAGTGCTCGTCGTACTGTGACTAGCGATGAGGACAGGCGAGAAGTAAGCTGACAGACGTCAGTAGAAGCTGTACATAGATATTCAGCAGCTTCCCAGATTTGATCCGCGAGAAGTATAAGATGATCATCTTGCAGAGCCGACTTGAGCTCTTTTATCCATACCATTAAAGCTTTAGTAACCCAAATGCCAACCAACCCAGGTCTTAACAGCACTCCAGTTGCTGTGTACATGGACCTTAGCATAGCCTCTATTTTACGATCTGCAGGGTCTTTAAGCGTAGTAGCAGTTGGGACTGGTATGGTTAACTTCCTCGTAAGTTTAGATACGGATGAATCCACCAAAGGTGGGTTCTCCCATGTAGCTGTCATGGCCTCTGGAAACGGGTAACTCGATTTAAATCTACGAGGAATAGAAAACCGTTTGTCCGGACTTTTCCGTGACTCCAGTAACATTTTATTAAGAGATTCCGAGATAGGGAAACACATCGGAGATCTCTGTCGTTTAGTAAAGACTACCTCATCATTCGTCAGTGGCTCCTCAGTTTCCGTAAACTCCAGCGACTGACGAACTGCTCTGATGAGATTGTCAATACCTGGGCTGTCAAAGTCGTCACCTTCTGACTGTTGTTCTATTTCGCCCTCCTCGTACTCCTGTTCAGTGAGGTCTAGTATCCCAGAGACAGGAAAATTAGTAGGAAAAGGAAACTTATCTTTTCCACTCAAGGTGGACTTATGACCAGTTTGAGACTCCCCAGGTAACTCAAATGGTCTCATCTTAAACTCAGATCTTGCCGCCTCTCTTTCTTCACGAGAGGCGGCCAGTTCTGATTGTAAACCAACTAATACATCTGCAAGTAAAGCCCATGGCGGGTCCTGAGATGCCTTTACTTCTGGAATGGAAATCGTATTTATGGCTGTATTAACAACACATGCTGTACATGTGGTGGATCCATCAGGCAACACACTCTTACAGACATGACATGACAAAAGTTTCTTAGATTTTGCTGGTGTCTTACTCATTATGAAGACAGACAATACAAACTCCACACAGACAGACTGCACGACTCAGTAATAACACCAAAGTTCCTGGTATATATCTAGGCAAGTGCAGTGCCTGCCAGAAATACGAAAACTGACCCCAAAATTCCTCTAGTACCACTCTTAGCCGAGATGTAAAAATAGGAAACCTGGAACAGACAGGAGAACATTTAAACATATTAAGCATTTCTTGCACTGCCAAATACTGTTAAAGTCTCCCCCCCCCCCCCACTCCCACGACCTCCGTGTACAGCACCGGGTCTGGGCCTGTGGAAGTTTTGCAAAGGGCCGTGTGAGCGGCCTCGGAACTCCTCGGCTGCTGCGGGCGGATGGCGGAAGCAGAGAGCGTGCTGCATGGAGCCGTGGAGCGGCCCATGCACACGTGCTCCCGCCCGCCACACACAGCATAACGGCGTGTCTGTGTAGCCAAGCAGCGCTGCTGCTGCGCAGGGAGCAGCGGTCTTTTAGGATGCTGGGAGCCGGAGAGTGAGAGCGCGCCGCATGGACCGTGAAGCGGCCCATGTACACGCGCTCCGGGCAGCGGTGAGTACCCAACAATCCCCAACAGTGGAGCGGCAGCAAGCGCTGACCGCCCCAACCCAACATACCTGGACCGTGACAAAAGTCTATGACGGGGCCTTCATCCAAGCTCCGTCCAGCTTTCCTGCAGGCAGCCTGCAAGTGGAGTGAGGGAGCTCTTTACAGAGAGGTCCGACACTCACGGCTACTCAGCCGCTTCCACTGTCCCTGACCCACGCCTGTTAGAAGGGGGGAAAGGACGTGGAAATTGAAGAAAAAAAAAAAACTTAGAAAAAAATCCAATACTTTGTGGATGAGCTCCACTATGCCTTCTAACTGTGTCGAGCACAGAAAAAACACTGAAGTGCTGCAGGATATGGAGGGGAGGAGTAGTCTCAAAAATTAATTTATTCAGTGCCTTCTTCCGGTGGAAGCCGTCCATATCCCAAGAGTACTCCAGTGACCCCTAGTGGATGAAAAAGAAAGATACATTGATAATTTTATGGTATGGTCACCCACAAGATGCACTTGGTTCTCAAACTAGAAGCCTGCGTCTCAGTTCTGCACCCTAGGGATGTACAGATGTAGCCATGCCGATCTTACTTTGCTGCAACATGCATCGTGGCATGCTGCATGTTGTGCCAGGCTGCAACTATTCACAGCCGACCATAGCTCCATTAATTCCATTAGGAATTAATGAGGCAATCGCCGGCTGCAAATAGTCGTAGACCGGCATGACAAACAGCAAGCCATGCTGCGGCATCGCAGCAAAAATAAGCATGACTACATCTGTATAACAGATACTGGGGGAATATAATGTTGCACCTTTGTCATTATAGTGGAACCCTCTTTCATCACTGGGGACTCCATGTTGCGTCTGATGTACATACTGCCCGAGTGAATTTGTACCAGTCTGTTGCTCAGACCTGACTGAACTTCTGTCAGAATGTATCGCACTGCCGTCAGACTGTTTCGCACTGAGTTCCAGGACATTCATAGGGAGTTTTGTTTCCTGTCTGGACTACATACCCTGAAACTAGAGGTGCAAGGTCACAGATGCCTTCCATCCCTAAAAACACATCTACAGTCACTATCAGAACAGCTCCTGTTCAGCTTCTCTATTTTCAGCCACCACAGAAGAGATAGACGTTGGTGGAGACAGATTGATGAGCTGAGAGGCCAACCGAAAATGTAACCTGGACACCATAGTCAAAAGGTCCTTTTGAACTATCCTTGATTGAAAATGGGCCTCTAGTACCTAATATATTGATTCCAATATCAGAAAACAAATACGTGTCTGTAAGTGGACAACAAGTGGTGATGAAAGCCATGGGTCGATCCACAGTAGACTGAACACTAAAACAAAATGGCAGACAAGGAAAATCCAGCAGATGTGGTTTGTGGGAGCATTGGGTTGGCACATTAACTTTATCCAGGGAAAAACTATGTTCTCTTGTATATGGAGAGTGTTTTTATAATGTTTGGATCTTGACCTGCATCTTGATGTTGAATAATGGGTCCAGGAGCACTACGTACTCTGATGGCATCGTTGATTATTTTGTAAATTTATGATTCATGAGACTCCAACTGAACCATGATGTGCAGGTAATCCTGAAGAAGACAAGCTGACTCTGCCATGAGGAGAAGATTGTCCATGTAAGGCACCACAACACTGGTTATGCAGAAGAAGACAAACTGACTCTGCCATGAGGAGAAGAGTGCCCAAGTAAGGCACCATAACGCTGGTGATCATAAACAAAACAAACGGACTCTGCCATGAGTAAAAGATTGTCCAAGTAAGAAATCACAAAGGTGGTGAACCTGAAGAAGCTATCTCTGCCATGAGGAGAAGAACATCCAAGTAAGTCGTCACAATGGTGGTGATTCTGTAGATGGCAAACTGATACTGCCATGAAGAGTATATTACAGGTTGAGTATCCCTTATCCAAAATGCTTGGGACCAGAAGTATTTTGGATATGGGATTTTTCTGTATTTTGGAATAATTGCATACCATAATGAGATATCAGGGTGATGGGACCTAAATCTAAGCACAGAATGCATTTATGTTTCATATACACCTTATACACACAGCCTGAAGGTCATTTTAGCCAATATTTTTTTATAACTTGTCCATTAAACAAAGTGTGTCTACATTCACACAATTCATTTATGTTTCATATACACCTTATACACACAGCCTGAAGGTCATTTAATACAATATTTTTAATAACTTTGTGTATTAAACAAAGTTTGTGTACATTGAGCCATCAAAAAACAAAGGTTTCACTATCTCACTTTCACTCAAAAAAGTCCGTATTTCGGAATATTCCGTATTTCGGAATATTTGGATATGGGATACTCAACCTCCATTTAAGGCACCATAGTGATCAAAATTGATCTTAACAGGGCAGTCATTACTGCCATAACTTGGCAATGTGGCCAAAGTGAAAGGGAGAGTCCTGAATTGGAAGTGTACGTTGTACAACAAATCTGTGATGCCCCTTTCTGTTTGAATACAGTATGCATCTTTTATATCTTTGGATGTAAGAAATTAATTGTGCTCCATATTGTTGAAGGATGTTAGTGACCACATCTTGAACTCTTAAATTTGAAGATTTGTGTGTAGTGGTTTCAGATTTAAGATGGTCCCCTGGAGGTCTAAAATGTAACTCAGTGGTTCCCAAACTTTTTTGAATCACGGCGCCCTAGAGGATCAGAATTTTTTTCACAACACACCTAGGCCAATAGGTTCTTATTGAGAAATTTAGAGAGACATATTAAATTAAGTAAATTGTGTTTATATGTCATCCTTAGGGTCAGTTATGTGGTGAGGGACAAGGTTTGCTTCTGTTTTATTCTGGGAAACTCTTCCTTCCCTTGTGGTTTGGCAGATGGTTTTGTCATTCTTGGCGCCATAAAGTACACCACCTTAGGCAAGGATTCCAAAAAAGTTTTGGACTAAATGTTTGCACGTCAGAATGTAAGTCAAAGTGCCCAGCTAATTAACCACTGCTAAAGCTGAGATCTTGAAACAAATCAAAACTGATTGCAATCTCGCAACAAGTTGTTCAGACCGTTTTCCATTTAACTTATTGACCCAAGCAGAAGATAACAATGAGAAGATAACAATATCCTCACACTTATATTCCGTTCCAACCTTAAATGATACAAATTGTCACTTATAATGGATTGGCTAGTGGTGGGTCTAGTCTCTGTGGCAACTCCCACTTTGCAATCTCGTCCAATTGCAAATATACAGAATAGAAAATCTACCTAGGATCTGACAGTTCTTCTCTGGTTTAGCCTCCCCTAACATTTCAGACACCTGGGATCAGGATAGATATGTCACAACCTGCTTTTTTCTTTAGATTGTATCCTTATCCAATCCATGCGATGCATGCAAGAGGAGACTCACAATAGTGGGACATTGGGGGTGATTCAGACCTGATCGCTGGGCTGGTAACTTTGCTGTCCTGCATTCAGATAGTCGCCACCTCCAGTTTGCCGTGCAAGTGTGCGATCGCATGTGTACGCCGAGCTGCAAAAATCCACTTTGTGCAGTCTCTGCACAGCCCAGGACTTACTCCTACGGTGCAATCAGAACAGGCTGATCGGGGCCGGAGCTGATGTCAGACACCCTCCCTGAAAATGCTTGGGCATGCCTGCGTTTTTCTGGACGCTCCCAATAAATGGTCAGTTACCACCCACCAATGGCCTCTTCCTGTCAATCACCTTGCGAACACCAGTGCAATCGGATTTTTTGCACCATCCCGTCGCTGCCCTTTGTTTCTCTGACGTCCTAGTGGATGCTGGGAACTCCGTAAGGACCATGGGGAATAGCGGCTCCGCAGGAGACTGGGCACAAAAGTAAAGCTTTAGGACTACTTGGTGTGCACTGGCTCCTCCCCCCATGACCCTCCTCCAAGCCTCAGTTAGATTTTTGTGCCCGACCGAGCAGGGTGCAATCTAGGGGGCTCTCCTGAGCTTCTTAGAAAAAGTTAGTTTTAGGTTTCTTATTTTCAGTGAGACCTGCTGGCAACAGGCTCACTGCATTGAGGGACTAAGGGGAGAAGAAGCGAACCTGCCTGCTTGCAGCCAGCTTGGGCTTCTTAGGCTACTGGACACCATTAGCTCCAGAGGGACCGAACACAGGCCCAGCCTTGGAGTCCGGTCCCAGAGCCGCGCCGCCGGCCCCCTTACAGAGCCAGAAGCAAGAAGAGGTCCGGAAAATCGGCGGCAGAAGACATCAGTCTTCAACAAGGTAGCGCACAGCACTGCAGCTGTGCGCCATTGCTCCTCAGGCACACTTCACACTCCGGTCACTGAGGGTGCAGGGCGCTAGGGGGGGGCGCCCTGAGCAGCAATAAAAACACCTTGGCTGGCGAAAATACATCACATATAACCCCCAGGGCTATATGGATGTATTTTAACCCCTGCCAGAATACAGCAAAACGCGGGAGAAAAGTCCACCGAGAAGGGGGCGGAGCCTATCTCCTCAGCACACTGGCGCCATTTTCCCTCACCGCTCCGCTGGAAGGACGTCTCCCTGACTCTCCCCTGCAGTCCTGCACTACAGAAAAGGGTAAAAAAGAGAGGGGGGGGGGGCACTAATTGGCGCAGTTTGATAATATCAGCAGCTATAAGGGGAAAACACATTATATAGTGGTATCCCTATATATATATATATATATATATATATATATAGCGCTCTGGTGTGTGCTGGCATACTCTCCCTCTGTCTCCCCAAAGGGCTAGTGGGGTCCTGTCCTCTATCAGAGCATTCCCTGTGTGTGTGCTGTGTGTCGGTACGATTGTGTCGACATGTTTGAGGAGGAAAATGATGTGGAGGCGGAGCAATTGCCTGTAATAGAGATGTCACCCCCTAGGGAGTCGACACCTGAGTGGATGGGCTTATGGAAGGACTTACGTGACAGTGTCAGCTCTTTACAAAAGACGGTTGATGACATGAGGCAGCCGGCTACTCAGCTTGTGCCTGTCCAGGCGTCTCAAAGGCCATCAGGGGCTCTAAAACGCCCGTTACCTCAGATGGCAGACACAGATGCCGACACGGATACTGACTCCAGTGTCGACGATGAAGAGACGAATGTGACTTCCAGTAGGGCCACACGTTACATGATTGAGGCAATGAAAAATGTTTTACATATTTCTGATAATACAAGTATCACTAAAAAGGGTATTATGTTTGGTGAGAAAAAACTGCCTGTAGTTTTTCCTGCATCTGAGGAATTAAATGAAGTGTGTGATGAAGCGTGGGTTTCCCCCGATAAAAAACTGATAATTCCTAAAAGGTTATTGGCATCATACCCTTTACCGCCAGAGGATAGGGCACGTTGGGAAACACCCCCTAGGGTGGATAAAGCGCTCACACGCTTGTCTAAACAGGTGGCACTACCCTCTCCTGAGACGGCCACCCTTAAGGAACCTGCTGACAGAAAGCAGGAGACTATCCTAAAACGTATATACACTCACACGGGAGTTATACTGCGACCAGCAATCGCCTCAGCCTGGATGTGCAGTGCTGGGGTGGCTTGGTCGGATTCCCTGACGGACAATATTGATACCCTAGACAGGGACAGTATATTACTGAATATAGAGCATTTGAAAGATGCATTTCTTTATATGCGTGATGCACAGAGGGATATCTGCCGACTGGCATCAAGAGTAAGTGCGCTGTCCATTTCTGCCAGAAGAGGGTTATGGACGCGGCAGTGGTCAGGTGATGCGGATTCCAAAAGGCATATGGAAGTATTGCCTTATAAAGGGGAGGAGTTATTTGGGGTAGGTCTATCACAGAACTGTCACTATCAGTTTCAGACGCTGCCGTTTGGATTGTCCACGGCACCCCGGGTCTTTACCAAAGTAATGGCCGAAATGATGATACTCCTTCGAAGGAAGGGAGTTTTAGTTATCCCTTACTTGGACGATCTCCTGATAAGGGCAAGATCCAGGGAACAGTTGGAAGTCGGGGTAGCACTATCTCAGGTAGTGTTGCGGCAGCACGGTTGGATTCTCAATATTCCAAAATCGCAGCTGATCCCGACGACGCGTCTTCTATTCCTAGGGATGATCCTGGACACAGTCCAGAAAAAGGTGTTTCTCCCGGAGGAGAAAGCCAGGGAGTTATCCGAGCTAGTCAGAAACCTCCTAAAACCAGGCAAAGTCTCAGTGCATCAATGCACAAGGGTCCTGGGAAAAATGGTGGCTTCCTACGAAGCAATCCCTTTCGGCAGATTCCACGCAAGAACTTTCCAGTGGGACCTGCTGGACAAATGGTCCGGATCGCATCTTCAGATGCATCAGCGGATAACCCTGTCACCAAAGACAAGGGTGTCTCTCCTGTGGTGGTTACAGAGTGCTCATCTTCTAGAGGGCCGCAGATTCGGCATTCAGGACTGGGTCCTGGTGACCACGGATGCCAGCCTGCGAGGCTGGGGAGCAGTCACACAGGGAAGGAATTCCCAGGGCTTGTGGTCAAGCCTGGAGACATCACTTCACATAAATATCCTGGAGCTAAGGGCCATTTACAATGCTCTAAGCCTAGCAAGACCGCTGCTTCAAGGTCAGCCGGTGCTGATCCAGTCGGACAACATCACGGCAGTCGCCCACGTAAACAGGCAGGGCGGCACAAGAAGCAGGAGGGCAATGGCAGAAGCTGCAAGGATTCTTCGCTGGGCGGAAAATCATGTGATAGCACTGTCAGCAGTGTTCATTCCGGGAGTGGACAACTGGGAAGCAGACTTCCTCAGCAGGCACGACCTCCACCCGGGAGAGTGGGGACTTCACCCAGAAGTCTTCCACATGATTGTGAACCGTTGGGAAAAACCAAAGGTGGACATGATGGCGTCCCGCCTCAACAAAAAACTGGACAGGTATTGCGCCAGGTCAAGGGACCCTCAAGCAATAGCTGTGGACGCTCTGGTAACACCGTGGGTGTACCAGTCGTGTATGTGTTCCCTCCTCTGCCTCTCATACCCAAGGTACTGAGAATTATAAGACGGAGAGGAGTAAGAACTATACTCGTGGCTCCGGATTGGCCAAGAAGGACTTGGTACCCGGAACTTCAAGAGATGCTCACAGAGGACCCGTGGCCTCTACCTCTAAGAAGGGACCTGCTCCAGCAAGGACCCTGTCTGTTCCAAGACTTACCGCGGCTGCGTTTGACGGCATGGCGGTTGAACGACGGATCCTGAAGGAAAAAGGCATTCCAGATGAAGTCATCCCTACTTTGATTAAAGCCAGAAAGGATGTAACCGCAAAGCATTATCATCGCATTTGGCGTAAATATGTTGCGTGGTGCGAGGCCAGGAAGGCCCCTACAGAGGAATTTCAACTGGGTCGATTCCTGCATTTCCTGCAAACAGGAGTGTCTATGGGCCTAAAATTGGGGTCCATTAAGGTTCAAATTTCGGCCCTGTCGATTTTCTTCCAGAAAGAACTGGCTTCAGTTCCTGAAGTTCAGACGTTTGTCAAGGGGGTACTGCATATACAGCCTCCTTTTGTGCCTCCAGTGGCACCTTGGGATCTCAATGTAGTTTTGGGGTTCCTAAAATCACATTGGTTTGAACCACTCACCACTGTGGACTTAAAATATCTCACATGGAAAGTGGTAATGCTGTTGGCCTTGGCTTCGGCCAGGCGTGTGTCAGAATTGGCGGCTTTATCCTATAAAAGCCCTTACCTGATTTTTCATACGGACAGGGCAGAATTGAGGACTCGTCCTCAATTTCTCCCTAAGGTGGTTTCAGCGTTTCACCTGAACCAGCCTATTGTGGTACCTGCGGCTACTAGGGACTTGGAGGACTCCAAGTTGCTGGACGTAGTCAGGGCCCTGAAAATATATGTTTCCAGGACGGCTGGAGTCAGAAAATCTGACTCGCTGTTTATCCTGTATGCACCCAACAAGCTGGGTGCTCCTGCTTCTAAGCAGACTATTGCTCGTTGGATTTGTAGTACAATTCAGCTTGCACATTCTGTGGCAGGCCTGCCACAGCCAAAATCTGTAAAAGCCCTTTCCACAAGGAAGGTGGGCTCATCTTGGGCGGCTGCCCGAGGGGTCTCGGCTTTACAACTTTGCCGAGCAGCTACTTGGTCAGGGGCAAACACGTTTGCTAAATTCTACAAATTTGATACCCTGGCTGAGGAGGACCTGGAGTTCTCTCATTCGGTGCTGCAGAGTCATCCGCACTCTCCCGCCCGTTTGGGAGCTTTGGTATAATCCCCATGGTCCTTACGGAGTTCCCAGCATCCACTAGGACGTCAGAGAAAATAAGAATTTACTTACCGATAATTCTATTTCTCGTAGTCCGTAGTGGATGCTGGGCGCCCATTTCAAGTGCGGATTGTCTGCAATACTTGTACATAGTTATTGTTAACTAAATCGGGTTGTTGTTGTGAGCCATCTATTCAGAGGCTCCTCTATTATCATGCTGTTAACTGGGTTCATATCACAAGTTGTACGGTGTGATTGTTGTGGCTGGTATGAGTCTTACCCGGGATTCATGAATCCTTCCTTATTGTGTACGCTCGTCCGGGCACAGTATCCTAACTGAAGCTTGGAGGAGGGTCATGGGGGGAGGAGCCAGTGCACACCAGGTAGTCCTAAAGCTTTACTTTTGTGCCCAGTCTCCTGCGGAGCCGCTATTCCCCATGGTCCTTACGGAGTTCCCAGCATCCACTACGGACTACGAGAAATAGAATTATCGGTAAGTAAATTCTTATTTTTTGTCCGACACGCGTGCGCATCAAGATCACTAGTGGGGGCACTGAAGCAAAGACACTAGTCATTGGCACGTGCTACAAGCAACCGGATATTAGCGTACATGACAAGGAACAACTCTTACAGCAAATTGTAAAAGCTGCGGGAATGGGGGACATCCTAGTGTTAGGGATTTTAACTATCCTGAAATAAATTGGAGTAACGGTTCATGTGTAAAAGCTAGGAGCAGCAGATTCTTAAATACATTAAAGGATCAATACTTGTCTCAATTAGTGGAGGACCCAACTAGAGGTAAAACTATTCTGGACCTAGTTATTACCAATAATGTGGACATTATATCAAACACTAAAGTTGGGGAGACTTTGGGCAACAGTGATCACTATATGATCACATTCGACATCAGTTACAAGAAACATAGCTATAAGGGAGCAACCAAAACATTAAACTTTAGAAAAGCCAACTTCAGTATGCGGAGACGGGCACTAAACGACATTGACTGGGAAGTTTTGTTTCATGGTAAAAACACAAAGGAAATGTGGTTGCTTGATAGCAATACTCACATTCATTCCCATGAGCAGTAAACGCAGGAGTACTAAACACAAACCAATGTGGCTTAATAAGAGGCGTGCATTCAAAGCATTTAAATCTATTGGAGGGGAGGAGTCATTCCAGTATTATAAGGAATGCAATAAAAGATGCAAAAAAGTAGTAAGAGCAGCTAAAATTGTAAACGATAAGCAATCGCTATAGAGAGTAAAACCAATCCTAAAAGGTTTTAGAAATACATAAACAGTACAAGGTTAAAGAAGGAGAACGTAGGCCCATTAAAAGATGAATTGGGAGCTTTGATAAATGATGGCAAAATAAAACCGGAAATACTGGACAATTTTTTTCCCTCAGTATTCACCAGGGAGGATCAGACGGTGAGCGTAGTGCATAACGATAGTGAAGATAATGACTTTTGGCTTGATGCTTTTTAAGTGAGGAAGTAGTCCTGGAGAGACTAAGCAACATAAAGATTAATAAATCACCAGGCCCAGATGGTTTTCATCTGAGGGTTATTATGGAGTTTAGATCACAGCTATCAAAACCCCTATACTTGATTTTCCATAGTTCAATTAGATCAGGCATGGTATCAAAGGATTGGCGCACAGCTGAGGTAATGCCTTTATTTAAAAAGGGAACTAAAAATAATCCTGGTAACTATTGACCAGTTAGTTTAACCTCTATAGTGGGTAAAATATTGGAAGGCATTTTGAGGGATAGCATAGACGATTATTTGCAGGCTACTAAGTTTATTAGCAAAAGACAGCATGGGTTTGTAAGGGACAGATCATGTCAAACTAACTTAATTAGCTTCTATGAGGAAGTGAGCAAGAATCTTGACCAGGGAAAAGCAGTGGATGTGGTGTATTTAGATTTTGCAAAAGCCTTGATACAGTGCCTCACAGGTGGCTGATCATCAAATTAAGGGAACTTGGCCTAGGAAATACTATTTGTACATGGATAAGTAATTGGCTGGATAATAGAGTACAACGAGTAGTGGTCAATGGGATGTTCTCCAGCTGGTGACCAGTAGTCAGCGGAATACCGCAAGGGTCCGTACTTGGCCCGCTACTGTTCAATATATTTATCAGTGATCTAGGAATAGGCCTGGAAAGCACAGTGTCAATCTTTGCAGATGATACTAAACTGTGTAAGGTAATTAATTCAGAAAGTGATCTGGAGTCTCTACAGAATGAATTATTTAAACTTGAAACCTGGCCGTCTAAATGGAGAATGAGGTTCAATACAGAAAAATGCAAAGTTATGCATTTTGGGACAAAAAATACACTTGCATCCCACACTCTAAATGGGGAAAATAATAAGAATTTACTTACCGATAATTCTATTTCTCGGAGTCCGTAGTGGATGCTGGGGTTCCTGAAAGGACCATGGGGAATAGCGGCTCCGCAGGAGACAGGGCACAAAAAGTAAAGCTTTAGGATCAGGTGGTGTGCACTGGCTCCTCCCCCTATGACCCTCCTCCAAGCCTCAGTTAGGATACTGTGCCCGGACGAGCGTACACAATAAGGAAGGATTTATGAATCCCGGGTAAGACTCATACCAGCCACACCAATCACACTGTACAACCTGTGATCTGAACCCAGTTAACAGTATGATAACAGCGGAGCCTCTGAAAGATGGCTCACAACAATAATAACCCGATTTTTGTAACTATGTACAAGTATTGCAGATAATCCGCACTTGGGATGGGCGCCCAGCATCCACTACGGACTCCGAGAAATAGAATTATCGGTAAGTAAATTCTTATTTTCTCTATCGTCCTAGTGGATGCTGGGGTTCCTGAAAGGACCATGGGGATTATACCAAAGCTCCCAAACGGGCGGGAGAGTGCGGATGACTCTGCAGCACTGAATGAGAGAACTCCAGGTCCTCCTTAGCCAGGTTATCAAATTTGTAGGATTTTACAAACGTGTTTGCCCCTGACTAAATAGCCGCTCGGCAAAGTTGTAAAGCCGAGACCCCTCGGGCAGCCGCCCAAGATGAGCCCACCTTCCTTGTGGAATGGGCATTTACATATTTTGGCTGTGGCAGGCCTGCCACAGAATGTGCAAGCTGAATTGTATTACACATCCAACTAGCAAAAGTCTGCTTAGAAGCAAGAGCACCCAGTTTGTTGGGTGCATACAGGATAACAGCAAGTCAGTTTTCCTGACTCCAGCCGTCCTGGAACCTATATTTTCAGGGCCCTGACCACATCTAGCAACTTGGAGTCCTCCAAGTCCCTAGTAGGCGCAAGACACCACAATAAGCTGGTTCAGGTGAAACACTGACACCACCTTAGGGAGAGAACTGGGGACGAGTCCGCAGCTCTGCCCTGTCCGAATGGACAAACAGATATGGGCTTTTTTGAGAAAAAAAACACCAATTTGACACTCGCCTGGTCCAGGCCAGGTCCAAGAGCATGTTCACTTTTCATGTGAGATGCTTCAAATCCACAGATTTGACTGGTTTTAAACCAATGTGTTTTGAGGAATCCCAGAACTACGTTGAGATCCCACAGTGCCACTGGAGGCACAAAAGGGGGTTGTATATGCAATACTCCCTTGACAAACTTCTGGACTTCAGGAACTGAAGCCAATTCTTTCTGGAAGAAAAATCGACAGGGCCGAAATTTGGACCTTAATGGACCCCAATTTGAGGCCCATAGACACTCCTGTTTGCAGGAAATGCAGGAATCGACCGAGTTGAAATTTCTTCGTGGGGCCTTCCTGGCCTCACACCACGCAACATATTTTCGCCACATGTGGTGATAATGTTGTGCGGTCACCTCCTTTCTGCCTTTTCCCTTAGGATCCGGCGTTCCACCGCCATGCCGTCAAACGCAGCTGCGGTAAGTCTTGGAACAGACATGGTACTTGCTGAAACAAGTCCCTTCTTAGCGGCAGAGGCCATAAGTCCTCTGTGAGCATCTCTTGAAGTTCCGGGTACCAAGTCCTTCTTGGCCAATCCGGAGCCATGAGTATAGTTCTTACTCCTCTACGTCTTATAATTCTCAGTACCTTAGGTATGAAAAGCAGAGGATGGAACATATACACCGACTGGTACACCCACGGTGTTACCAGAACGTCCACAGCTATTGCCTGAGGGTCTCTTAACCTGGCGCAATACCTGTCCCGTTTTTTGTTCAGACGGGACGCCATCATGTCCACCTTTGGTAATTCCCAACGGTTTACAATCATGTGGAAAACTTCCCCATGAAGTTCCCACTCTGCCGGGTGGAGGTCGTGCCTACTGAGGAAGTCTGCTTCCCAGTTTCCATTCCCGGAATGAAACACTGCTGACAGTGCTATCACATGATTTTCCGCCCAGCGAAAAGTCCTTGCAGTTTTTGCCACTGCCCTCCTGCTTCTTGTGCCGCCCTGTCTATTTACGTGGGCGACTGCCGTGATGTTTTATCCCACTGGATCAATACCGGCTGACCTTGAAGCAGAGGTCTTGCTAAGCTTAGAGCATTATAAATTTACCCTTAGCTATATTTATGTGGAGAAAAGTCTCCAGACTTGATCACACTCCCTGGAAATTTTTTCCTTGTGTGTGTGACTGCTCCCCAGGGCTGGCCTCCGTGGTCACCAACATCCAAAACTGAATGCCGAATCTGCGGCCCTCTAGAAGATGAGCACTCTGTAACCACCACAGGAGAGACACCCTTGTCCTTGGATATAGGGTTATCCGCTGATGCATCTGAAAATGCGATCCGGACCATTTGTCCAGCAGATCCCACTGAAAAGTTCTTGCATGAAATCTGCCGACTGGAATTGCTTCGAAGGAAGTCACCATTTTTTTTACCATGGCCCTTGTGCAATGATGCACTGATTTTAGGAGGTTCCTGACTAGCTCGGATAACTCCCTGGCTTTCTCTTCCGGGAGAAACACCTTTTTCTGGACTGTGTCCAGAATCATCCCTAAGCACAGGAGACTTGTTGTCGGGATCAGCTGCGATTTTGGAATATTTAGAATCCACCCCTGCTGTTGTAACAGTATCCGAGATAGTGCTACTCCGACCTCCAACTGTTCCCTGGACTTTGCCCTTATCAGGAGATCGTCCAAGTAAGGGATAATTAAGACGCCTTTTCTTCGAAGAAGAACCATCATTTCGGCCATTACCTTGGTAAAGACCCGGGGTGCCGTGGACAATCCAAACGGCAGCGTCTGAAACTGATAGTGACAGTTCTGTACCACGAACCTGAGGTACCCTTAGTGATAAGGGCAAATTTGGGACATGGAGGTAAGCATCCCTGATGTCTCGGGACACCATATAGTCCCCTTCTTCCCGGTTCGTTATCACTGCTCTGAGTGACTCCATCTTGATTTGAACTTTTGTAAGTGTTCAAATTTTTTTAGATTTAGAATAGGTCTCACCTAGCCTTCTGGCTTCAGTACCACAATATAGTGTGGAATAATACCCCTTTTCTTGTTGTAGGAGGGGTAATTTAATTATCACCTGCTGGGAATACAGCTCGTGAATTGTTTCCCATACTGCCTCCTTGTCGGAGGGAGACCTTGGTAAAGCAGACTTCAGGAGCCTGCGCAGGGGAAACGTCTCGACATTCCAATCTGTACCCCTGGGATACTACTTGTAGGATCCAGGGGTCCTGTACGGTCTCAGCGTCATGCTGAGAGCTTGTCAGAAGCGGTGGAACGCTTCTGTTCCTGGGAATGGGCTGCCTGCTGCAGTCTTCTTCCCTTCCTCTATCCCTGGGCAGATATGACTCTTATAGGGACGAAAGGACTGAAGCTGAAAAGACGGTGTCTTTTTCTGCAGAGATGTGACTTAGGGTAAAAAACGGTGGATTTTCCAGCAGTTGCCGTGGCCACCAGGTCCGATGGACCGACCCCAAATAACTCCTCTTCCTTTATACGGCAATACACCTTTGTGCCGTTTGGAATCTGCATCACCTGACCACTGTCGTGTCCATAAACATCTTCTGGCAGATATGGACATCGCACTTACTCTTGATGCCAGAGTGCAAATATCCCTCTGTGCATCTCGCATATATAGAAATGCATCCTTTAAATGCTCTATAGTCAATAAAATACTGTCCCTGTCAAGGGTATCAATATTTTTAGTCAGGGAATCCGACCAAGCCACCCCAGCTCTGCACATCCAGGCTGAGGCGATCGCTGGTCGCAGTATAACACCAGTATGTGTGTATATACTTTTTATGATATTTTCCAGCCTCCTGTCAGCTGGCTCCTTGAGGACGGCCCTATCTATAGACGGTACCGCCACTTGTTCTGATAAGCGTGTGAGCGCCTTATCCACCCTAAGGGGTGTTTCCCAACGCGCCCTAACTTCTGGCGGGAAAGGGTATACCGCCCATATTTTCTATTGGGGGGAACCCATGCATCATCATACACTTCATTTAATTTATCTGATTCAGGAAAAACTACGGTAGTTTTTTCACATCCCACATAATACCCTCTTTTGTGGTACTTGTAGTATCAGAAATATGTAACACCTCCTTCATTGCCCTTAACGTGTGGCCCTAATAAGGAATACGTTTGTTTATTCACCGTCGACACTGGATTCAGTGTCCCTGTCTGTGTCTGTGTCGACCGACTAAAGTAAACGGGCGTTTTAAAACCCCTGACGGTGTTTTTGAGACGTCTGGACCGGTACTAATTGTTTGTCGGCCGTCTCATGTCGTCAACCGACCTTGCCGCGTGTTGACATTATCACGTAATTCCCTAAATAAGCCATCCATTCCGGTGTCGACTCCCTAGAGAGTGACATCACCATTACAGGCAATTGCTCCGCCTCCTCACCAACATCGTCCTCATACATGTCGACACACACGTACCGACACACAGCACACACACAGGGAATGCTCTGATAGAGGACAGGACCTACTAGCCCTTTGGAGAGACAGAGGGAGAGTTTGCCAGCACACACCAAAAACGCTATAATTATATAGGGACAACCTTATATAAGTGTTTTCCCTTATAGCATCTTTTTTATATATTTCTAACGCCAAATTAGTGCCCCCCCTCTCTGTTTTAACCCTGTTTCTGTAGTGCAGTGCAGGGGAGAGCCTGGGAGCCTTCCCTCCAGCCTTTCTGTGAGGGAAAATGGCGCTGTGTGCTGAGGAGATAGGCCACGCCCCTTTTTCGGCGGCCTCGTCTCCCGCTCTTAACGGATTCTGGCAGGGGTTAAATATCTCCATATAGCCCCCGGAGGCTATATGTGAGGTATTTTTAGCCAAAAATAGGTTTTCATTGCCTCCCAGGGCGCCCCCTTCCAGCGCCCTGCACCCTCAGTGACTGCCGTGTGAAGTGTGCTGAGAGGAAATGGCGCACAGCTGCAGTGCTGTGCGCTACCTTAAGAAGACTGAGGAGTCTTCATGCCGCCGATTCTGGACCTTCTTCTTGTTTCAGCATCTGCAAGGGGGCCGGCGGCGAGGCTCCGGTGACCATCCAGGCTGTACCTGTGATCGTCCCTCTGGAGCTAATGTCCAGTAGCCAAAGAAGCCAATCCATCCTGCACGCAGGTGAGTTCACTTCTTCTCCCCTAAGTCCCTCGTTGCAGTGATCCTGTTGCCAGCAGGACTCACTGTAAAATAAAAAACCTAAGCTAAACTTTTCTAAGCAGCTCTTTAGGAGAGCCACCTAGATTGCACCCTTCTCGGCCGGGCACAAAAATCTAACTGAGGCTTGGAGGAGGGTCATAGGGGGAGGAGCCAGTGCACACCACCTGATCCTAAAGCTTTACTTTTTGTGCCCTGTCTCCTGCGGAGCCGCTATTCCCCATGGTCCTTTCAGGAACCCCAGCATCCACTAGGACGATAGAGAAATAGGGGTAACTGTGGTGGAAAAAGATTTGGGGGTGCTCATAGATAATAGGCTTAATAACAGTACACAATGTCAAAATGCAGCAAAAAGAAGGCAAGTAAAGTGCTTGCGTGCATTAAACGGGGCATTGAGACAAGGGACGAGGATGTAATCCTGCCGCTGTACAAATCATTGGTACGTCCGCACCTGGAATATTGTGTTAAATTTTGGGCACCATATTCTAAAAAAGATATCGGGGAACTAGAAAGAGTTCAAAGGTGAGCTACTAAATTGATAGAAGGGTTAGAGTCGCTGGAGTACGAGGAAAGGCTTACTAGGTTAAATATGTATACACTAGAAAAGAGGCGTCTAAGAGGAGACATTATTAATATCTTCAAATATGTAAAGGGTCATTACAAGGAGTTAGCAGGGGATTTGTTTATTAAAAGAACTCTGTATAGGACACGTGGGCACTTGCTGAGGCTAGAGGAGAACATTTTTTGTACACAACGTAGGAAAGGGTTCTTCACGGTAAGGGCAATAAAGGTTTGGAACTCCCTGCCGGAGAAGGTAATAATGGTAGACTCTGTAAATGCATTTAAAAATGGATTGGACAAATTTCTAACTGGAAAATGTATCCAGGGATATAGCATTTAACATACTGACATTAATATCTGGGAGTGGTAAGAATCATAGTTGTCAATTGGTACTAAACCATTACTTCAGCAGGTGCATTATAATATGAACAGCGTAACACAGAATACAGGTTGAACCCGATGGGCTTTTTGCCTCTTTTCAACCTCACTATGTAACTATGCATTGCGGTGCGCACACACGTGCAGTTAGTACCTGATCTCCCGCTGTGCGAAAATGCACAGCAATAATCAGGAATGAATCAGACCCATTGTACAGATATAACAGGTATGCAGTCATATTACCAGTATTCACAACGTCAACACTGTAATGTCAAATGGCTCTGAATATCCAAATTCAGAATGTTGACAGTCAACATGTTCAAACTGTCCACATTCTAAACATATCAGGGGTAGGGTTAGGCTGCGGTTAGTGTTAAATAGAATTGTCAACATGTTGAACATATCAACATGGCAATGTCGGCATGTCAAATGTTGACATTGAGACCCTATCAACACACAAACTATGTTGACATACTGAAAACACCCAAAAACAGTCTTATATGAAATACGGATAAGTCCAAAGTGATTTCTGTTCCCCTATAAATGGTAAAGGTGTAGACAAATATCCAGTACGTTCCTGTGAGGTAATGTGCTTACTTTAACTCAGTTTAAGATTACCTTTTGTCGGGTGTTTTTTTTAAGAATCCTCCAATTGCTTGCATCCAATGGTATTGTCTAATTGAATGCTCATATGAAAAGATTGATGCTTCACATGGTGTATTACCATAAACACTATACATGTGCATAAATGTGTGTGGCAGTATGAAGGCAAATTGCACTAACATTCAGTGTGGAGCTGGAGGGATCTGCCCACACAGGGACGATAAGGCAGGTGGGAGCACACCTTATGGCTACAGCTGGAGAGTGCAAACAGTCTGGGTGAGATTGTTACAGCCAGAGGAGGCTGCTGCTCCGTGGAGACAAAACACAGTTGGGGTTTTAGCAGTCAGAGGGCCTAATTCAGCATGGAACGCTGCTGCAGGGGCCAGTGTCTACAACTGTTAAAAACGCTGACACTACATCTGTGGAGCTATGGCAGCGAGCCAAGCTGGGCCAGAGCCTATGTTATCCTGCAGGAAGCAAACTGTGAGACTTTGCAGACTAGCTGCCCAAAGATAGTGAGGGAAGAAGTGAGTCCGTGCCCTGAATGGGAGTCTATGTTGTTTTTGTTTTATTTATGCTGAAAGTAAAGCAATATTTCATTTTTTCCCTGGAAAAGCTGTGTGCGGACTTTGACTAAGCACTTAGATTATGTAGGAGCGACAGCGGAAATGGCACCAAACGGTCACGAGCTTTCTGGCCTCCCAGGATGCATCGGGGCTTCACCATATAATCCCGCCCACTGACTCAGTCAAATCAGTTCTTTCCACAGCGATTAGGCAGGAGCATCAGGTAGAAACCTATTTAGGCGATAAGAACACACATGCACACCCTTCCATGCAAGAGGGAAGAGGTTTAGTGATTGTCAAGATCCTCAAATCAGGTGCGTCAGGGTGGGACCCCTGTGGATACCTGTGGACATAAGAGAAATCACGTTATCAACGGTAAGTTCTTACCATAACGTCTATTTCTCTGGCTGGGTCCACAGGTTATCCACAGGATAACATTGGGATTCCCAAAGCCATTTTTAGTGGTGGGGAAGCTCCTGATTACACAGGAGAACCTTTCGCCCGAAATCTGCATCATGAGAGGCAAAAGTATCCAAGGCATAATGTCTAATGAATGTGTTTATGGAAGACCATGTGGCTGCCTTACAAATCTGTTCTGCTGAAGCACCATGTGGTGCTGCCCATGAAGGACCTACCTTACGTGTAGAGTGAGCAGAGACATTAGCCGGAGTAGGGAGATCTGCATGAAAATAAGCTTCTGATATTACCATTCGGAGCCATCTTGCCAGCGTCTGTTTACTAGCAGGCCATCCTCTTCTATGAAATCCGTAGAGGATGAAGAGAGAATCTGTTTTTCTGATGGCACTAGTACGATCTATGTAGATTCTTAATGCTCGGACTACGTCCAGCGACACTTCTCCCGCAGACAGTCCCGATACCTGAAAAGCTGGGACTACAATCTCTTCATTAAGGTGAAACTTTGAAACCACCTTCGGAAGATAACCAGATCTAGTTCTGAGAACTGCTTTATCTGGAAAAAAAACTTAGGAAAGGAGACTTACACGACAGTGCTCCTAAATCTGATACTCTTCTAGCTGAGGCCATTGCCAGTAGAAAGAGTACTTTAGCCATTAACCATTTAAGATCTGCTCTCTTAAGTGGTTTAAACGGAGGTCCCTGAAGGAATTTAAGAACTAAATTCAAATCCCAGGGAGCTGCAGGAGGAACAAATGGAGGTTGAATGTGTACAACTCCCTGAAAGAAAGTACGCACATCCAGTAAATCAGCAATCTTTCGCTGAAACCATACAGTTAATGCTGATACTTGAACTCTCAAGGAAGCTACTTTCAAACCCTTATCCAATCCTGCTTGAAGGAAATCCAAAATCCTGGATACTTTATAAGATCTTGGATTCAAACTTTTCCCACTACACCAATGAATATAGGCTTGCCATATTCGATGATAAATATGAGCTGAAGAAGGTTTTCTTGCTGTAAGCATAGTTTGAATTACTTGTTTTGAAAATCCTCTAGCTTCTAAGATAGAGGTTTCAACAGCCACGCCGTCAAAGACAGACGATCTAGATGGCTGTGACAACAAGGACCCTGCATTAGCAGATCTGGACGTTGAGGGAGCAGTATCGGTGTTTCCACGGACATCCTCAGAAGATCTGTGTACCAATGCCTTCTTGGCCAAGCTGGAGCTATTATAATTATGGCTCATTTTGCTTGCATAATTTTCCTCACTACTCTGGGTAACAGAGAGATTGGAGGGAACAGATATGCCAGATGAAATGTCCATTTTACTGACAGTGCGTCTACAAGGACCGCTCCGGGATCCTTTGTTCTTGATCCGTACCTCGGAACTTTGTTGTTTAGACGAGACGCCATGAGGTCTATTTCTGCTAGACCCCATCTGTTCACTATTGTATGAAACACTTCTGGGTGCAATGCCCATTCGGTTTCCTGAATGGTGTGTCGACTGAGAAAATCCGCTTCCCAGTTCAGTACACCTGGAACAAACACTGCTGACAATGCTGGAAGATGGAGTTCTGCCCACCTTAGTATGGAAGTTACTTCCTCCATCAATCTTTTGCTGTGAGTTCCTCCCTGATGATTGAGGTACGCTACTGCTGTTGCATTGTCTGAGCGAATCTGGACCGGTCTTCCTTGCATACTGTCCTTTGCCTGAACTAGAACCATATAAATGGCCCTTATTTCCAACAGATTTATTGGCAGGCGACTTTCCCTTATGGACCATTTTCCCTGGAACCAAAGGCTTTCGAGTATCGCTCCCCAGCCTTGAAGACTGGCATCTGTTGTCAGGACTTGCCATTCTTTTATCCAAAATGGTCTCCCCTTGTTTAAATGGTCTGTCTGTAGCCACCACGCTAGAGACCTTTTTACGTTTACTGGAAACTTTATCATCTGTTTTTTTATTGTCTGATGAATTCCGTTCCATTTGGTCAGAATAAGGTGCTGTAGTGGTCTGGAGTGGCATTGCGCATATTCGACCATGTCGAAGGTTGATACCATCAGACCCAACAGTCGCATTGCTGCATGGACTGACATTGTCTGAGTGTGCAACGCCTCCTGAGTCATGACCTGCACTTTGACTATCTTTTTCTGGTAAGAAAACTCTCTGTAGACCTGAATCCAATATGGCCCCCAAATGAACCATCCGCTGTGACGGATTCAGAGACGACTTTTCCCAGTTTTTGAGCCACCCGTGTCTCTGTAAACAAACTACTGTCTGTTGAAGATGGCTCAAAAGTAACTCCTGCGAATGTGCTAGGATTAACAGGTCGTCGAGGTATGGAAATATTCTTATCCCCTGCTTGCGGAGATAAACTGCCATAACCACCATAATTTTGGTAAACACCCTGGGTGCTGTTGCTAGCCTGAAGGGCAGGGCTTGGAACTGAAAATGTTCCTGGAGGATGGCAAACCTGAGGTAACATTGATGAGACCTTGCTATAGGCACATGTAGGTAAGCATCCTTTATATCCAGAGATACCATGTAATCTCCCAGTTCCATAGCCAACATTATGGAGCGAAATGTCTCCATGTGGAACCTTGGAATCCAAATGTATTTGTTTAACATTTTAAGATTGAGAATTGGTCGGAATGACCCATTTGGCTTCTGAATCAAAAATAGATTGGAGTAAAACCCCTGTCCCCTTTGTGATGGAGGTACTGGGACAATCACACCCGACTGAAGCAATTTCTGAACTGCTTCCTGCAGGGCATTGGCCTTTGACTCTATACGAGAAGGGCTGGTGCAAAAAAATCTTTGAGGAGGTTGCCTCCTGAATGGGAACCCATACCCGTGAGATACCACCTTCTGCACCAAAGCATCTGTTGTCGACTGTTGACATATGTGTGCAAAATGAAGGAGTCGGCCCCCAACCCTGGAATCCTCCAGACGGAGGCCCCTCTCTTCAGGCTGAGGGTTTCTGTTCAGGCTTGGAAGCTGGCTTTCTACTAGCCCATTGCTTCTTACCCCTGGTCGATCTATTGAACTGGGGTTGCTTAGACTCCTCTTTAGCCTTTGCTTTGCCTTGCCATCGAAATGGCCTAAACTTTGAACCCCTAGTTTTAGGGTTATAACTAGCCGGAAATCTGACCTTTTTGGATTCAGCTTCCGATTCTAGAATATCAGACAATTGTTTCCCAAACAATATATTACCATTGAAAGGCAATGCTTCCAATTCTTTCTTGGATTCAGCATCTGCTTTCCAAGTGATTAGCCAAACTGCTCTACGAGCGGCTGTCAAGGCTGATGCTTTAGAACCAATTATACCCATATCAATTGCTGCTTCTTCCATATATTGGGCAGCTTGTCTTAAACGGCCTAAATTATACTCCTGCTCCCTATTAAGGGAGGAGAGGCCATTCTCTAGTTCCTCCATCCATTCTACCATTGCCTTTGCCATCCAGGCTGAAGCCATAGCAGGCCTTACCACTGCTACCGAGAGAGAAAATATACTTTTTAAGAAGCTATCTACCCTTCTGTCTGTGACATCATTTAGTGAGGTTGCAGTACATGTGCATCTACTTTCGGAGGAACTTCTCTTTTCGAACAATCCGCAGCTGGAAATGGATAAGAATCCCATTTTTTCTGAATCTTATACTTTTTACTGGGCGTCGCCCAAGATTCTTCCATCATTTCCGTCAGATCATCTGACGCTGGGAATTCAGTTTTAACTGTCTTTGTTCGTTTAAACACAGGTGCTTTAGATTTTGACACTGTTTTGGCTTATTCCTCCAAAGAGAGAACAGCCTTCATAGAATCAATAAGTACAGCTACATCCTCTGAACTAAAACTCTGCGACTGATCATCATTCGGAGTATTTGAATATATTGTATCATCATCTGTTGTATCATCTTGTGTAGTCTGTCATATTACCTGTCCCTTGGTTACTTGTAGAGGCTACTGGAACCAAACCGTAGGAAGGGAGCTGCATCTATGGGTTAATAGTGTAACCTATTCCCTGGGGTGGTGCTGCCGGAGTTAACCTGTCCACTATTGAAGAAAAAGTCTGTGCGAACATACTCCATGGTGGCTCTGCTGGTTGTTGAACCAATGCCTGTTTCTTACTTTGCTGAAAAGCAAAACAGTTCGCACATAACCCCTCATAAGTGACCAATTGGCCTATACCAATTAACCCTGTTTTACAAGATAAACATGTTAGGGATGTAGGAGTGCCTGATAAATTCTCCTCGTCACTTTTGCTCCTCACAGACATGGTAATATTTTGTTTATGACAACACAATTTGTGACTGAAAACCACCTATATATAGATATATAGGAGTGAGATCAATCTGACCACAACCGTGCACCTGAATTGAGGTTCAGAACAGGACTGACAACAGAAAAAAGTCAGCACCCATACTAGCAGTCAGTCACATGTTAAAACATTAGACATTGTCATATGAGAATACAAATCACCATCATAATAACTTACAGGTAGGAAAATTGTATTTCTGTTTTTAACTGTTTTTTTTCCAAACATAACATGCAGAAACAACAGTAATATACAGGTCTCATATGCAACATGTACCAAAATTAACAATTCATACTAATAAGTAGAGAGAATTTTTAGTACTGTATAGCCCTTCCTCCATAGAGCGGGATACAGGGAGACTCATCACACTTTCATATCCATCAAATACGCTCGCAAGACGCTGAGTGGATTCAGACGCTACTGGTGTACACTGCCGTTCTGATAACTGATGAAAGACACGGATGCTCACCAACGGACACGGACGCTCAGTGAATGCCACGTGTATGCAGACGCTAAGGCCTGCGACTCGGTCCGGCAATCTAGTGTACACAACTGCGGCGTCTAAGCTGCGACCGATTACCCTCGTGGTAGCGTCTGAGACGGAAGTGAGGTCATTCAGTTCATGGACGGGAGACGCGCTGAAACTGGTCATGAACTTGGGGGAGGGGCGGCCAGTAGAGCGTCTGATTCCCCTGTTGACTTAAACTTTAAGGATCGTGGCCTCAACCTAGTCCTGGCGTCTATGATCCCTAAAGCATAGCGCTGTCGCACCTAAGTGTTACGTTCCTGATGATCAGAACTAGAAAGATGTTGCGAAGTGAGTCCAGAGCACCAGGACGTGACGCTGAAATAGGGAGGGAACGGGAATAGCCCCTAGCACCCTACCTCCGTTGTTTTACCCGTGTGGTCAGTTCACGCCTGAGTGACTATGGTTTCTTGGGCCCATGGCAGCCGCGTTTGAAGGGCGGATTAGGTCTGCCCAACTCCGATGCCCCCAGGTCTTAGTGTGAGACAAAGCGTGAACCGAGACAGGATAATAACAAGGGGACCTCTAACTAAAGCAAACAGAAGCTAGGGGCTACTAACTACCCTAAAACTAAATTTATGTGCGGCACGCCGCCAAAGGAAAAGAACAACAAAAGATATCACTGTCCACTCCCCCACACGGCACCGCCGAGTTCCGGGGAGGACAGTGAAAAGCGGAAACCTCCGCAAAAACCACCAATACAAAAAGTACCAAAAGGACTAAGCGGCCTAGGCCGCAACACGCGGCAGAAGCCGCTACTCACGAAACCGGGAGAGAACCCCAACAAATGAGAACCCCCAGATGACTGCAACAGGTTCACTTGAACAGGAAGGATTCCCAGGACCAGCTTCAGAACTCCAGGACTCAGGAGCACAGGGAGCGGGATCGACCAGATACAGCTGACCAGGAACAGACGTTACAAGGCAGGAACAGCATACAGGAAGCTATCACCGGCGCCTGTGCCAGGTAGTGAGGGAGAATATAACAGGGAGCCCTCCAATAGCTGCAGCGAAGCTTAATTAGTAATGTCGTGCAGCTGCCCTGCTGCACGACCAGAGCTAACAGGTGTATTGATTGATAGGAAGCAACGGGGAACGCAGTTCGTCTGTGGCGTCCCCGTTGCTAAGGGTCCGGCGGCTCAGCGCGCACGGCGTCCTGGCGTTGCCAGGGACCCGGCGGCTCAGCGCGCACGGCGTCCTGGCGTTGCTAGGCGCTGGGCAGGAAGGGAGGTGCGGCGGCCGTGAGCGTCCCTCGAGCGGCGCCGCGGACCGCGGCACCTAACACTAAGAGTGTTCGGCGCATCAACACACTGTAGTCTCCACCAAAAGCAGTGTAGCTGTGTCCGGAACCCCTAGTAAGAGGAAATCCATAGACTTACCTTCTCCCCATGCTCCGGCCACAGCCTGGTTACGTCTGCTGGACCTGCTAGAACATCCGACACAGACGCCCGTCGAGACAGCACTGTACCGCGAAGGTAAGTGTTGTTACGACCCGGTGGGGAGTTGTTGGAGCGACTCTTTCTAATATGCGTTTAAGACGCTGTTAAGAAAAGTCACTCAAAAAAAACATAGACTATAAAAATAAAATAATAAAAAGCTACAGGCTGCTCTAACAGCAGTCCTGTGACCATGGCCGGCTCCTTGCCGCACCAAACAAAAAACTGATTTGACTGAGTCAGTGGGCGGGATTATATGGTGAAGCCCCGATGCATCCTGGGAGGCCAGAAAGCTCGTGACCGTTTGGTGCCATTTCCGCTGTCGCTCCGGCATATCCCAATGTTATCCTGTGGATAAACTGTGGACCCAGCCAGAGAAATCCGTTTAAGTACACACACCTGGTTTCAATTTGGCGATAATGTAGTGTCGACGTCAGTGATTGATCCAGAGAGGATACCTGGACTAAATGACGCAGAAGTCTGGGTATGTGTTATGAGGACAACACTGTACGAGGGCTACCAGGTGGCGCTCATACGATTACCATTGCAGAGCAGTCCTTTAGCCTCATGCAATGCTAGGTGTCACCTTTAGCAGCCGCCTCCAGGGTGAATTAGGTCCACCCCGTACTCAGATGCCCCCAGGACTTATGGATGGACAAGGCGAGTATTGGAGGCTGGGCATGAGTAAGGTGTAGTGCAGAGAGACGCTCACAGGATGCAACCTAGATAAACTGCCCGATACACAAACTGATATTAGTGATAGAATGTATATGAGTGAAACAATACACAGGATGGTGTTAAAACTAAACACTAACTGTATGTAAATGCAACAATACACAGGGTGGAATAAGCAACTGAGTATAAACTGTATGGGAATGCAACAATGCACAGGGTGGAATAAGCAACTGAGTATAAACTGCGTGAGAATGCAACAGTGCACAAGATGGCAAACAATTAAAGAGCAAGAGATAAGAATGTGTGTGGATGGTCCACACAAAACCTGATTTCAAGGTGGACTGGATCTGATCAGGAACATAACCAAGACTAGGTAACCGACTTCAGGAATACACTGAGCTGACAGGTTCTCACAGGTAGTAGAAACTATAACCAGCGATTTGGGAGTGAACTGGAAGTGAATATAAACTAGCTTGACCCAATCAGAAAACTAATTAAACATAAGTCAGTGCAGCTGCCCTGCTGCACGTAGCCTAAACACTAAGCAACGGGGAACGCCATCTGCCTCCGGCATCCCCGTTGCTAGGAGTGGCAATGGAAATTTCTTGAATCTTTTTTTTTTTTTAGTTCAGGAGCATGGAGGAACTTCCCAGACACCCAAGCTCTCTTCTCAGGACTGTAGCCCTTCCAATTAACCAAATAATGTACTTTGACCCGCACAAACTTGTAGTCCAGGATTTTCTCCACAATGAACTCTTGACGTCCCTGACTGGAGAGGGTCTCCTCAAATCCCCTATTTTAAATTTTCTAGAAACAAATGCCGGTTTGAACAAAGAACAATGGAAGATATTATTAATTCTCAAAGATCTGGATAACTGAAGACGGAAAGCAACATTATTGACTTTCTGGATGATTTGAAATGGCCTAATGTAACGGGGATGTCTGGCGGAGCATGATGTTCCGAGCAGATAACCACACCATGTCTCCTACTTTGAAAGAACAAGGTTTCAGAAATTTATCAGCAAATCTCTTAGACCGGACTGCAGCATCCTCCAGGGCTTGATGCACTTTCCTCCAAATCTTCCTGAGACGAGACACAGGAAAAAAAGATGTACTAGACTGTTGTGAGGAGTGAATTAAATTTTGGAGGAAAACCGGATACACAAAAGAATGGAGACATGGAAGTTGAAGAATGTCCAGAATTGTTATACGCAAATTCTGCAAAGGGTAGGTGGTCAACCCAATCATCCTGACATTTAGAGATGTAACACCGTAAATACTGCTCCAAAGATTGATTAACCCGTTCTGTCTGCACATTGGATTGTGGTTGATATCCTGACGAAAGACTGATATTGATCCTCAATTCAGCATAAAAAGACCTCCAAAAACGGGCCACAAATTGAGAGCCTCTATCAATGACAATGTCTTGAGGTAATCCATGAAAACAAAAGATGTGTTGAATAACAAAGAAGCAAGATCCTTAGCACTAGGCAGATTAGAGAGGGGAATTAAATGAGCCATTTTACTGAAACGGTCAACTACAACCCAGATAACCGAACATTTGGAAGATTTGATAAATGAAGATTAGATAAATGGGTCCATGGCTTGGAGAGTACAGACAACAGAAGCAATCGTCCAGAAGGAAGAACTCGAGGAGACTTGTTTTTGGCACAGACATGACACACCCTAACAAACTCCTGGACATCTGTTTTAATAGTTGGCCACCATGCAGACTGAGAGCGAAGGTCCAAAGTCTTAGTAACTCCTGGATGACCTGAGCTCGTGTTGAAATGGAACTCAGATAACACAGCAGACCTAAGTTTCTCTGGGATGAACAGAAGTCCAGAAGGGGTCTCAGATTGGGCCTGTGTCTGTGCTGACTGGATGTGTGAAGCAAGCTTCATGGTGAGACCGGCAAGAATGCATCTTACAAAAATGCTCACGCTCCGCTGAACGCTCCTGGAGGAAATCTCACTCTCTGCCGGACTTCCTCCATTTCAAGTTTATTCTCTCCTCCTACAGCTCTGCTCTTTCCCTTGCCAAGCAATCCTTTTTCCAAGCACTCATCTCTTCTCAGTCCTCCTGTCCACGCCGTCTCTTTGAAACTTTCAACACTCTCCTTCGCCCCCCTCCTCCTCCCCTCCCATCCTCCCTCACTGCCACTGACTTTGCCTCCTTCATCTCCAAAATTGAGGATATTCGACACGACATCTCCCGCCGTCACCCCTCTGCTACCCCCCTGCCCCCTCTATCCCTCCCCTCCATCTATCCCACCCTGTCCTCCTTCCATCCGACTTCAGAAAAGGAAGTCCACTCCCTCATCTTATCCTCCCCCCCCCCACCACATGCCCCCTGGACCCCCTCCCCTCCCGTCTTCTCCACTCCCTCTCCCCCACTGCCTGCTCCCACCTTGCTCACCTCTTTAACCTGTCCCTCTCCACCGGCATCTTCCCCTCACCATTCAAACATGCTCTGGTCTCACCTATTCTCAAAAAACCCAACCTCGACCCCTCATCACCCACTAACTACCGCCCCATCTCTCTTCTCCCTTTCGCCTCCAAATTACTTGAACGACTAGTCTACAGCCGTCTCACAAGCTACCTCTCTGACAACTCCATCCTCGATCCACTACAATCTGGCTTTCGCCCACTCAACTGAGACTGCCCTGGTGAAAGTCACCAATGACCTGCTTTCAGCCAAATCCAGGGGCCACTTCTCTCTGCTCATCCTTCTGGACCTCTCTGCTGCCTTTGACACCGTAGATCATCCTCTCCTCCTCGGCACACTCCAAAACGCTGGCCTCTCTAGCACTGTCCTTGACTGGTTTTCTTCTTACCTCACTAACCGCTCCTTCTCTGTGTCTGCCTCAAGCACCACCTCACACCCTTCCATCCTTTCTGTTGGTGTCCCTCAGGGTTCTGTCCTTGGACCCCTTCTGTTCTCCCTGTATACCTCTTCCCTGGGTGCGCTCATTAACTCATTTGGCCTTCAATACCACCTCTATGCTGATGACACACAACTCTACCTCTCATCTCCTGATCTGTCCCACTCTGTCCTCTCTCAGGTTTCCAGCTGCCTCTCTGCAATCTCCTCCTGGATGTCTGAACGCTCTCTAAAGCTCAACATGGACAAAACGGAACTCATCATCTTCCCCCCATCCAGAGCAACACCCCCGACCAATATCTCCATCATTGTTGACAACACCACCATCTCCCCTGTTCCCCAACTCCGCTGCCTGGGCGTCACTCTTGACTCCTCCCTCTCCTTTGCACCTCACATCCAAGCTCTGGCACAATCCTGTCGTTTCCAGCTACGCAACATTGCTCGTATCAGACCATATCTCTCCCAGAGTGCAACTAAACTCATCATCCACTCACTGGTCATCTCACGACTTGATTACTGCAATGTCCTCCTCACTGGCCTCGCTTGCTCCCATCTTGCTCCCCTCCAATCTGTCCTGAACTCCGCAGCTAGGCTTATCTTCCTCTCCCGCCGCACCACATCTGCCACTCCCCTTCAACAAAATCTACACTGGCTCCCATTCCCCTACAGAATCCTCTTCAAACTCCTCACCCTTACATACAAGGCCATCTCTAATTCCACTGCTCCCTACATCTCCAACCTCCTTTCCCTTCATACTCCCTCCCGCCCCCTACGGTCGACTAATGACCGTCGCCTCTCCACCGCCCTCGTCACTGCTTCCCATGCACGAGTTCAGGATTTTGCACGTGCTGCACCCCTTCAGTGGAACGCACTCCCCCGCTCCATTAGACTCTCCCCAACCTTGCAAAGCTTCAAACGGGCTCTAAAAACCCACCTATTCATCAAAGCGTACCCTTCTAATGCATAACCCAGAGCTGAAGCCGCGCCTCCACCCCCTGCCTCATGCCGTGAACATCTCAGCTTTGCTTGCATACTGCCATCAGGCTACCTCCCGCTTGCCTGCACCTCTTGTCATCTGTCTGTCGCCCCTCCCCAATAGATTGTTAGCTCTTCAGAGCAGGGCCCTCTTTCCTCTTGTTATCTAAGCCCTCGTCTCAACACATTTCACTCACAGCTCTCCCCCACTCAACGACCATTTTTATCCTGCTAGTAAAGGCTCATCTCCATCTATGACCACCAGCCTCTAGTAGTACGATGATCACTACCTCAATACTTACATCTTAGCTGTACTATGTCTTTAGAATGTGTGGTGCTCTGTTATCTGTACTCTATTTCTGTTATTTATTTACTGTAATGAAATGTTTTGTCCCCTGTACTGTCCTTTGTACGGCGCTGCGAAACACATGTGGCGCCTTATAAATAAAATGTAATAATAATAATAATAATCCCGGAGAAAGTATAGGTTGTGGAAACCTAGAGACTCATGGCTAGACAAAAAACTCCGGGATAAAGCATCAGCTTTAATATTTTTGGAGCCCGGCCTAAAGGTAATAACAAAATTGAACCTAGCAAAGCACAACGCCCATTTGGCTTGCCGAGAGTTCAGTCTTTTTGCTGAATCACTATAGGCTAAATTTTTGTGGTCGGTGAATACTGTTACCCTATGCCTTGCCCCTTCCAGCCAGTGCCTCCATTCCTCCAAAGCCCATTTGACTGCTAAGAGCTCTCCGAAAACTTCAGAGAGAAAAAGGCACAGGGGTGGAGTTTGTGACTGACTGGATCCTCTTGCGACAGAATAGCTCCAACACCCACTTTAGAGGCATCTACTTCCACAATGAAGGGCAGATCTGGATCGGGATGCCAGAGAACAGGAGCAGAGATAAATGCTTTTTTAAGGTCCTCGAGTGCCTTAACCGCCTGTGGTGACCAATGAGCAGGATCCGCACCTTTCTTGGTTAAACTCACAATTGGAGCTACTATAGAAGAGAATTTATTGATAAATCTACTGTAATAATTAGCAAAACTGAGGAAACGTTGAGTAGCTTTCAGATTAGAGGGACAAACCCATTCAACAATTGCTTGGAGTTTCTTAGGATCCATAGAGAAACCCTTGGACGTGATGATATATCCTAGGAAGGCCCCCTTCTCTACCTCAAATTCACATTTCTCCAGCTTTGCATAAAAATAATTTTCCCTGAGCTTGGTGAGGACTGCTTTAACATGAGCTCGGTGTTCTTTTATTGAGGTAGAGTAGATCAGGATATCATCTAAATAGACAACCACAAATCTTCCTAGGAATTCCCGAAGAACATCATTTATAATCCTGAAACATGGCAGGTGCGTTGGAGAGTCCAAATGGCATTACTAAATACTCGTAGTGTCCTGAGTGGGTATTAAATGCGGTTTTCCACTCGTCCCCCTGCCGGATCCGAATGAGATTGTGTGCTCCTGGCGAATCAATCTTAGAGAAGACTGTAGCATTTCTGAGCTGATCGAATAAGATGGAGATCAGAGGTAATGGGTATGATTTTTTGATTATTTTATTCAGTCTCCTGTAGTCTATGCATGTCCGTAATGAGCCGTCCTTTTTGCCAACGAAGAAAAACATGGCTCCCACTAGTGACTTAGAAGGCCTAAACTCTCCTGGACGTTCTCCTCCATAGCTTTAGTCTCAGGCTGTTATGCACACCAGTGCCTGCAGGAATGTACTGGTGTCTGAACAGAGAGGGATGCAAAACAAATGAACTCACAGACAGACTGGGAAATATGACATAACGTACACAGAAGGTGATAGGGTAACAAAACCAACACAGAGTGAACAGAGAAGCCCAGAGGCTAAGAAACTGGGTGTCTCCCTAGTATTAGAAATGCTCAGATGGAAAAAGCAAGATGTTGTGTTTTAATACGTAGAGAACCCGAAATGCTGTTGCTAAGGGCAACAGCAAAACCCTAAAGGGTTACCAACGGGTGTGGCAGTAAACTCCTTGGTCAGAGATGGAATAATAGACACAAGGAGAGTCTCCACAATCCTAATTCTCACTTGCAGGGCCCAGGTTCAGCTTACTGCCACTAAACTGACACATGGACGCCCTGCACAGTGAGAGAGGATTAAGCAGGCAGGTCTGAAAGTACAGCCACAAACCTGCTGGGTTCACAGAATAGCAAAAGAACCTCAGCAGGCTAAACGACTGACTCCAGTCTTACTGCTAGGTCTGGATTGGCAGAGTGTAGTACCAAATCCCCAGGCCTATTTGCAGTAAGCAACAACAAATACAAAGCTACACAGTACTGGCTAACTTTCAGGAACTGACTAACCAACAAAGATTCAGCAGCATCTGCTTAACCTGAGAAGAGGCCTTATAAAGCAGGTGCTGTCCACGCCCCCCTCAGACCTCACAGACTGTGAGCACAAAAACCAGCACCGGATCCCCTGCCTGTAACCATTGCACGGCAAAAGACCCGAACCAGAGTATCAGCTGCGCTCAGGTTACTCCGCTAGCACTTGTCTCCCGGTTGCCATGACGACGTGGCAGCACAGGGCAGGAGACCCTAACAGTACCCCCCCTCTGACGAGGGGTCAAAGAAGCCCTACCACCGGGTTTATCGGGGAACTGCGAGAAGAAAGAACGTATCAGTCTGGGGGCATGAAGATCACAACTGCGCACCCACGACCGCTCCTCCGGGCCATACCCCTTCCAGTGCACCAAAAATGACAGCCGACCCCGAACCATCTTGGAGTCAAGAACCCTTTCAACCACAAACTCCCTCTGGCCACGTATCAGAAGAGGGGAAGGTCTTCCTCTGGAAGAAGGATTACTAATCGCCCGTTTTAAAAGGGAACAATGAAATGTTTTATTGATACCCAAAGAACAGGGCAGATCTAACTGAAATGCCACCGGATTGATAACCCTGGTGATCTTATAAGGGCCGATGAACCGGGGGTCTAACTTATGAGATGGCTGTCTCAACTTCAAATTCTTGGTAGACAACCAGACGAAGTCTCCTAATTTGAAGCTGCAGGGTCTTTTCCGCTTATCAAAAGCCCTTTTGGTCACTAATGACACAGACACAAGGGCTTTCTTCACTTTCCTCCAAATACCTCTAAGGACCAAAACGACAGAGGAACCACCAGGCGTGGAGTCCAGGGGGTCAAAAGAATTGGCCTTAGGATGATGCCCATACACACAAAGGAAGGGAGAGATCCCTGTAGCAGAGTGAGCCGCGTTGTTATAGGCAAACTCCGCCATTGACAGATGAGCAACCCAGTCAGTCTGACACTTGGAGACATAACACCTGAGGAACTGCTCCAAGGACTGGTTCACCCTTTCAGTCTGCCCATTAGACTGCGGATGGTAGCCTGACGACAAGCTGACAGAAATCTGGAGATCGGAACAAAATGCCCTCCAGAATTTGGCCACAAACTGGGATCCGCGGTCAGAGACCACATCAAGTGGCAACCCGTGGAGACGCACAACATGCAGCATAAATAATTCAGACAGGCGTCTGGCCGATGGCAGCCCAACCAGTGGAACGAAGTGCGCCATCTTCGAAAACCTGTCAACGACAACCCAGATGGCTGTCATCCCCGAGGATTTGGGCAAGTCCACAACCAAATCCATTGAAATGTGGGTCCATGGCTTAGATGGAATAGAGAGTGGATGTAATGGGCCAACAGGAACCCCTCTAGGAGTCTTATTTCGGGCACAGATGTCACATGCCCGAACCCACTGATCCACATCCTTAGCCACCGAGGGCCACCACACCGCCCTAGATAGCAACTCCCGAGTTCTGGCAATACCCGGGTGACCTGCCGACTTCTTGGCATGGAATTCCAGGAACACTTGCTGTCTTAACCTAGGAGGCACAAACAAAAAACCTACCGGAAGGTCTGGAGGAGCCTGCTCCTGTGCTCTAAGGACTAATGACAAGAGGTCCTGGGTAATGCCCACTTTAATACATGATGGGGACACAATGGGCAACGGCTCCTCTGTGGTCTCCTGGATTGGAGCAAAACTCAGCGAGAGCGCATCAGCCTTGATGTTTTTTGACCCAGGGCGATATGTTATCAAAAAATTAAAGCGAGCAAAAAACAAAGCCCATCGTGCCTGCCTGGCATTGAGACGCTTCGCTGACTCTAAATATGCCAAATTCTTATGGTCGGTGAGAATTGAGACCACAAACTTAGCCCCCTCAAGCCAGTGTCTCCACTCCTCGAGTGCATCCTTAATAGCCAACAATTCCCGGTTACCCACGTCATAATTCATCTCGGCAGGCGAAAATTTACGGGAAAAGTAAGCACAGGGATGAAGGCGATTATCAGACACTCCCATCTGAGAGAGCACTGCCCCAATACCCATCTCAGAGGCATCCACCTCCACCACAAAAGGACGCTCTGGATCTGGGTGTCGCAGCACCTTGGCCGAGACAAATGCCCTTTTGAGACGGGCAAAAGCCGCTTTAGCCTCACGAGACCAGTGAGCAACATCCGCCCCTTTCTTAGTGAGTGCCACCAAGGGCGCCACTATAGACGAAAATCCAGCGATAAATCGTCTATAAAAATTTGCAAAGCCCAGGAAACGCTGAAGCGCCTTCAAACTAGTGGGCTGCACCCAATCCAGGACTGCCTGTACCTTGGAACCCTCCATTTGGACACCTTCTGGGGAGATAATATATCCTAGAAATGCGATTTGCTGAACTTCAAATTCGCACTTCTCCAGCTTCGCCCCAAGCCGGTGGTCTCTGAGTTTCTGGAGGACTAAGCGTACATGCTTCCGATGTTCCTCCAGGGAATGGGAGAAGATTAGGATGTCATCTAAGTATACAACTAAAAATCTATCCAAATATTCCCTGAGCACATCGTTCATGAAATCCTGGAAGACTGCCGGGGCATTACAGAGCCCAAAAGGCATCACCAAATATTCATAATGCCCTGAGTGGGTATTAAAGGCAGTCTTCCATTCATCCCCCTCTCTTATTCGGATTAGATTGTACGCACCGCGTAGGTCAATCTTAGAAAAAATGGTGGCAGTACGAAGCTGGTCAAACAAGACCGAAATGAGAGGCAGTGGGTATGAGTTTTTAATCGTGATACGGTTCAATTCCCTGAAGTCGATGCAGGGTCGCAATGAACCGTCCTTTTTACCCACGAAGAAGAACCCCGACCCAACTGGAGACTGTGAAGGTCTGATAAATCCTTTAGCCAAGTTCTCCTGAATGTACTCTGCCATAGCCTGAGTCTCAGGACGTGACAGGGAGTACAACCTGCTCTTGGGAAGCTTAGCATTTGGCAACAAATCAATGGCACAGTCATAGGGGCGATGGGGAGGTAGTACCTCTGCAACTTTTTTGGAGAACACGTCCGCAAAATCTGCATAACACCCTGGCAATCCTGGCAAACTTAGCTGCGAGAGCCTGACTGGAAGGCTCAAGCAACTCCTGAAACAATCAGTACCCCAACTAAGAATCATTGAGGATTGTGGGCCCTTAACAAGGGTAACCCCAACACCAATGGGGCAAAAGTACAGACAGTCACATAAAAGGACAATTTTTCAGAGTGTGTGGCTCCAATAAACAAAGAAATCTGGCTAGTGCAAGAGGTAATTTTACCCTGGGATAATGGTTCCCCGTTTAACCCACAAATCTCAATTTCCGACGCCAAGGGTACTAAGGAAACAGAGTGTTTCAGGGCGAATTGGCGGTCCATAAAAACCCCGTCGGCCCCACTGTCCACAAAGGCCTCAGTCTTGACAGTTTGACCGAGGATCTTCAAGGTCACCGGAATGATAAAAGTCTTCTTGGGAAATTCTGACTTCTGGCCTGACAGGATATTTCCCATCACCCTCAGGCCCTGAAGTTTTCCGGCTTTTCTGGGCATGATACTACCACATGACCCTTATTCCCACAGTACAAACACAACCCCTGCTGTCTCCTCCGCGTCTTCTCACGCGAGGAGAGGCGGGTAGTCCCAATCTGCATAGGCTCCTCGGAAAATTCCTCAGAGTCTGAGGTTCCCTTGGGAAAGAAGGAAACCTCGGTCTCCCTTTCAAGCCTACGCTCTCTCAGCCGTCTATCCACCCGGATGGATAACTGCATGAGCTGATCCAAGCTATCAGGCAAGGGATATTGTACCAGTTGGTCTTTTATCTGGTTAGAAAGACCTCTTCGGTACTGGTGTCTCAGGGCTGGGTCATTCCACTGGGTATCATGGGCCAACCTCCGAAACTCCGTACAGTAAACCTCAACTGGCCTTCGCCCTTGCTTAAGGATCGAAATCTGAGCCTCGGCTGAGGCCGTCTTGTCAGGGTCATCATACAACATGCCCAGTGCCGTAAAAAAAGCATCAACACTTTTTAGCGACGGACAGTCAGGCTGCAACCCATATGCCCAGACCTGTGGGTCTCCTTGTAGCAAGGAAATCACTATGCCCACCCGCTGAATCTCTGACCCAGAAGACTGAGGCCTAAGCTGGAAATATAACTTGCAGCTCTCCTTGAAACAAAAGAACTGCGAGCGATCTCCAGAAAAACGATCCGGAAGATTTACTTTCGGCTCCTTAACCCCTGAAGGTGCTGCTGCTGCGGGAGCTCTGCCAGCGGCCTGGGAGGTGTGCATTTTAATGGACAAATCATTAAATTGACGAGTCAGGACCTGCACCTGATCGACCACCTGTTGCAACGTATTTTGAGGGGTATGCTCCATATTCCCACAAAATTTCAACAGGAGTATTGGGCTGCTGAATATGTTATGCACACCAGTGCCTGCAGGAATGTACTGGTGTTTGAACTGTTATGCACACCAGTGCCTGCAGGAATGTACTGGTGTCTGAACAGAGAGGGATGCAAAACAAATGAACTCACAGACAGACTGGGAAATATGACATAACGTACACAGAAGGTGATAGGGTAACAAAACCAACACAGAGTGAACAGAGAAGCCCAGAGGCTAAGAAACTGGGTGTCTCCCTAGTATTAGAAATGCTCAGATGGAAAAAGCAAGATGTGTTTTAATACGTAGAGAACCCGAAATGCTGTTGCTAAGGGCAACAGCAAAACCCTAAAGGGTTACCAACGAGTGTAGCAGTAAACTCCTTGGTCAGAGATGGAATAATAGACACAAGGAGAGTCTCCACAATCCTAATTCTCACTTGCAGGCCCAGGTTCAGCTTACTGCCACTAAACTGACACATGGGCGCCCTGCACAGTGAGAGAGGATTAAGCAGGCAGGTCTGAAAGTACAGCCACAAACCTGCTGGGTTCACAGAATAGCAAAAGAACCTCAGCAGGCTAAACGACTGACTCCAGTCTTACTGCTAGGTCTGGATTGGCAGAGTGTAGTACCAAATCCCCAGGCCTATTTGCAGTAAGCAACAACAAATACAAAGCTACACAGTACTGGCTAACTTTCAGGAACTGACTAACCAACAAAGATTCAGCAGCATCTGCTTAACCTGAGAAGAGGCCTTATAAAGCAGGTGCTGTCCACGCCCCCCTCAGACCTCACAGACTGTGAGCACAAAAACCAGCACCGGATCCCCTGCCTGTAACCACTGCACGGCAAAAGACCCGAACCGGAGTATCAGCTGCGCTCAGGTTACTCCGCTAGCACTTGTCTCCCGGTTGCCATGACGACGTGGCAGCACAGGGCAGGAGACCCTAACACAGGCAAAGACAAAGCATAAAGCTGGCCTTAAGGGAGTCTAGCTCCAGGTATAAGATTGATAGCACAATCATAAGGATGGTGAGGAGGCAAAGATTCCGCTTGCTGCTTGGAGAAGACATCAACAAAAGACATTTAGCATGGTCAAACATTTGGCAGCACATTCCGTGCCCCAAGAAACAAGATCCCCTGTACTCCAGTTGAACACTGGGTTATGAGTTTTTAGCAGGGACGTGCGGTGAGCTAAATGGCTCAGGAGGCACTGGCTAACCCTAGAGCCAGAATTCCATGCAATATATGAGCCAAAGGGTACATCTGGGCATTATACACAGGTGCAGCAGTATAAATTCCTGGAAATCTGGTGAGTTTTGATCACAGATGTGCTGAAAAGATAAGCAGGTGAGCCATAGACTTTTGACTCCAGAGTTTGGGCTATAAAAATTATTAGAATAATGCAAATTATTAGTATTTTTCATATACTTTATTCAGTCAAAACTCTGGTTTAAACGTAAGTATGACAGGAACGGCTCTGCCTCACCCCACCGCACGTCACTGCTTTTTAGCCAGGGCAAGCCCAGAACAATTGGAGTGAGTGGACAAAGGGGGTGATTCAGACCTGATCGTAGATGTGCTAAATTTAGCACATCTACGATCAGCTTCCCTGACATGCAGGAGGACACCAAGCACAGGGCTAGTCTGCCCCGCATGTCAGGGCCGAGCACCCCTCCAAGTACAAAAGCATCGCACTGCGGCGATGCTTTTGTACTGGATGACTAGCTCCCAGCCAGCGCAGCTACTGCGCGCTGGCAGGGAGCTACCCGTCGCAGCGGCTGCATGTGACAGCACGCAGCCGCCGTGGCCCGCCCCCCAATGGTCCGGGCATACCTGTGTTGCCCGGACCACGCCCCCTAAACGGCGGCTAAACACCGCCAGCCCGCCCAGCGACCGCCTCTGCCTGTCAGGCAGAGGCGACCGCTGGGCTACGACGTCTGGCATGTGCCGGCGCATGCGCACTTCAGACCTGATCGCTACTGTGCGAAAACGCACAGCACCGATCAGGTCTGAATCTGCCCCAGAGTACAAGGAAAAAATAATTATTTGGAATGAAAAATACAGACAAAAAACTGGAGGACTGGAGTCCGAGTGCTCATCCGACCATTAAGATGGGGATTGCCATCTAAACCACAGACGGAAATTGGTGGGTTAAGACTTTCCATAGGAATTCTTTGGGCCTGAGCAAATTCCAAATCCATAAGATTCCTGGTGGTACCGGAATCTACGAATGCTGTAACCTCAATCTGACCAGAAAGAATAACAATCCTAATATGAAGCAATAAAGAATTATTCGGAGAGATGGAGCAGACACCCGAGAAAAGTCCCCCTGAATTGCTTGGGTCTACTTGTTTTCCACCTTTTGCGGACAAGCGTCGCCAGATGCCCCTTGGGCCTGCAATGAAGACATAATCTCAAATTGCGACGCCTAGCTTTCTCTTGGTATGTCAAACGGAAAGCCCCTATCTACATGGGTTCCTCAGTATACCCGCCCCCTTTCCCCAACGAGATGATGCTAGAGGAACCTTTTTTTCCATCCTTCGTTCCCGGATCCGCCTCTCTACTTTGATGGCTAATTCCATAAGAGCATCCAAAGTAGCCAGAGAAGGATATTGAATGGGAAAATCTTTAATTTGCTCAGTTAGTCCCAAACGGGACTGACTCCGTAGTGCTGGGTCATTCCAACCGCAATCATTGGCCTATCAGCGAAATTCAGTACAATACACCTCGGCTGAGTTTCTCCCTTGCTTTAGGGTACAAAGATGAGCTTCTGCAGATGCTGCCCAATTTGGGTCATCATAGAGTACTCCCAGGGCTTTAAAGGAAGCATCCACAGAACGTAAACTGGGGTGATCTGTTGGGAGGCCAAAGGCCCAAGATTGCGGATCACCTTGCAAAAGGGAAATAATGATTCCCACTCGCTTGGTCTCAGAACCTGAAGAATAAGGCCTTAGCTTAAAGTAAACTTATAGCTTTCCCAGAAATTAATAAACTGATTACGGTCCCCAGAAAACCTATCCGGGAGGTTGAGTTTTGGCTCCTTCGGAGCAGGTGACGGAACGACCCGAGAACTACAACTCTCCTCCTGGGTTTCCACTCGAAGGGTAAGGTCCCGTAGCTGCTGGGTCAGACCCTAGGTCTGGCCCACCAGAATCTGATCCGGATTTTGTGCTGGATCCATCCGGAAATGTACGACCCACGAGGCTACAGTTTGTTATAGCTGGTTATAGTGTTATGATCTGGAGAGGATACCTGGACTAAATGACGCAGAAGTTGGGTATGATTTACGAGGACAACACTGTACGAGGGCTACCAGGCGGTACCAGGTGGCGCTCATAGGATTACCCTTGCCAAGCAGTCCTTTAGCCTCCTGCAATGCTAGGCTTTACCTTTAGCAGCTGCCTTTCCATGGTGAATTAGGTCCACCCCTTACTCAGATGCCCATAGGACTTACAAATGGACAAGGTGACTATTGGAGGCTGAGCAAGAGTAAGGTATAGTGCAGAGAGATGCTCACAGGATGCAACCTAGATAAACTGCCTTATACACAAACTGATATTAGTGACAGACTATGTGAGTGCAACAATGCACAGGATGGTGTTAAAACTAAACACTAACTGTATGTAAATGCAACAAAGCACAGGGTGAAATAAGCAACCGAGTATAAACCGTATGTGAATGCAACAATGTACAGGGTGGAATAAGCAACTGAGTATAAACTGTGTGAGAATGCAACAATGCACAAGATGGCAAACAATTAAAGAGCAAGAGATAAGAATCTGTGTGGATGGTCCACACAAAACCTGATTTCAAGGTGGACTGGATCTGATCAGGAACACGACGAAGACACTGAGCTGACAGGTTCTCACAGGTAGAAGGAACTATAACCAGCAATTTAGGAGTGAACTGGAAGTGAATGTAAACAAGCTTGACCCAATCAGAAAACTAAATTAAACATAAGTCAGTGCAGCTGCCCTGCTCCACGTAGCCTAAACATTAAGCAATAGGGAATGCAATCTGTCTTCGGCGTCCCCGTTGCTAGGAGTCCGGTGGCTCCCAGCACCCGGCGTCATCCTATTGCTAGGCACTGGGCGGGGACCAGGAGGCATTGCGCCCAGCGTCAGCCTGTTGCTAGGCACTGGGCGGAGACCAGCAGGAGACGCGGCATCCCAGCCCCCAGACAACAGTAGGACGCGCGTCCCTTGCTGCTGACAGTGATAACCTGACTAGAATCTAGAACATTAGTTTTCAGACTCGGTTCTCAGGACCCCAGACTGCTTCTATTTTTCAGGTCATCTAGCAGGTACTCTAGGGGTATTCATCACTCACTGACACATTTTAAAAAGATCCACAGGTGGAGCTACAGTCATTATTAATTTGGTTTATTTTTTAAAGTGGCAATCATTTACATGACAAAACGAAGAGAAATCCATCACTTCCTGATTCTCACACCTTATTACATTGTCCCCTTGGTGTTAGCTATAAGAAAACCAACGCCCTACTGTATATCTAGTAACTGCGTCTTGCAGACTGTCTCCTGACAGATAGAACTGGCCAGTATATGAAAAATGTGATATATTCTGATCATTACTGATCTCAGTATATGACAACACACGTCAGTATATTGTAATTATTATTTGTGGCTGTATGAGCATAGATGGCACTAATGAGCCATGTATTGTGTGGGGCTGGATGGATCTGCCAAAAGGAGGTGTGACCACACCTAATGGCTGGAGAGTGGAGACAGTCCAGGGGACCGTGCAGTCAGGTGAGGCTGTTGTCCGTGTATCCAGCCCAGGTGGAGTTGTGGAAGACAGTCAGGCTGCCTGTGAAGACAGTCCGTATGTGACTGGGCAGCCAAAGAGCCCAATGTGCCAGGAAACCAGTGGGGGCCAGGAGGCCAGTATCTAAATCTGCAGAAGACCACAAATCTCTGTGACCGTGCTTATGAGAAGAAGCTAGCCCAGTGGGCCTTGAGAGTGAGAAGGCCAAGAGGCCGTATCTAAACCAGCAAGTGGCAAGGAGGACTTTGAAAAGGCCTGGAGGTGCCACCTTTGAGAAACTGGACTGAGACATTGGGCGGGATGTAATGCCGTCCGAGTTGGCCGGACACGTGGGATACTGGATGAACTCTAACTTTTTTTTAAAGGGGCAACCATTTACAAGGCATAGTTTTGCAGTCTTTTACACAACATAATGATTTCATATTAGTATTTTTCTCTATCGTCCTAAGTGGATGCTGGGGTTCCTGAAAGGACCATGGGGAATAGCGGCTCCGCAGGAGACAGGGCACAAAAAAGTAAAGCTTTTACCAGATCAGGTGGTGTGCACTGGCTCCTCCCCCTATGACCCTCCTCCAGACTCCAGTTAGATTTTGTGCCCGAACGAGAAGGGTGCAATCTAGGTGGCTCTCCTAAAGAGCTGCTTAGAGAAAGTTTAGCTTAGGTTTTTTACTTTACAGTGAGTCCTGCTGGCAACAGGATCACTGCAACGAGGGACTTAGGGGAGAAGTAGTGAACTCACCTGCGTGCAGAGTGGATTTGCTGCTTGGCTACTGGACACTAGCTCCAGAGGGACGATCACAGGTACAGCCTGGATGGTCACCGGAGCCGCGCCGCCGGCCCCCTTGCAGACGCTGAAGAGAGAAGAGGTCCAAAATCGGCGGCTGAAGACTCCTGAGTCTTCATAAAGGTAGCGCACAGCACTGCAGCTGTGCGCCATTTTCCTCTCAGCACACTTCACACAACAGTCACTGAGGGTGCAGAGCGCTGGGGGGGGCGCTCTGAGAGGCAAATAAAAACCTTATTAGAGGCAAAAAATACCTCACATATAGCCCACAGAGGCTATATGGAGATATTTAACCCCTGCCTAACTTCAAAAATAGCGGGAGACGAGCCCGCCGAAAAAGGGGCGGGGCCTATCTCCTCAGCACACAGCGCCATTTTCTCTCACAGAAAAGCTGGAGAGAAGGCTCCCAGGCTCTCCCCTGCACTGCACTACAGAAACAGGGTTAAAACAGAGAGGGGGGGCACTGATTTTGGCGATATTGTATATATATAAAAGATGCTATAAGGGAGAAACACTTATATAAGGTTGTCCCTATATAATTATAGCGTTTTTGGTGTGTGCTGGCAGACTCTCCCTCTGTCTCCCCAAAGGGCTAGTGGGTCCTGTCCTCTGTCAGAGCATTCCCGGTGTGTGTGCTGTGTGTCGGTACGTGTGTGTCGACATGTATGAGGACGATGTTGGTGAGGAGGCGGAGAAATTGCCTGTAATGGTGATGTCACTCTCTAGGGAGTCGACACCGGAATGGATGGCTTATTTAGAGAATTACGTGAGAATGTCAACACGCTGCAAGGTCGGTTGACGACATGAGACGGCCGACAATCTATTAGGACCGGTCCAGGCGTCTCAGAAACACCGTCAGGGGTTTTTAAAAAACGCCCATTTACCTCAGTCGGTCGACACAGACACAGACACGGACACTGAATACAGTGTCGACGGTGAATAAACAAACGTATTTCTCATTAGGGCCACACGTTAAGGGCAATGAAGGAGGTGTTACGTGTTTCTGATACTACAAGTACCACAAGAAAGGGTATTATGTGGGAGTGAAAAAACTACCTGTAGTTTTTCCTGAATCAGATAAAATAAAATGAAGTGTGTGATGATGCGTAGGGTTACCCCGATAGCAAATATTGGCGTTATACCCTTTCCCGCCAGAAATTAGGGTACGTTGGGAAACACCCCTTAGGGTGATAAGGCGCTCACACGCTTATCAAGTGGCGTTACCGTCTCCAGATACGGCCGCCCTCAAGGAGCCAGCTGATAGGAAGCTGGAAAAATATCCTAAAAAGTATATACACACATACGGTGGTTATACTGCGACCAGCGATCGCCATCAGCCTGGAGATGCAGTGCTGGGTTGGCTTGGTCGGATTCCCTGACTGAAAATATTTTATTCATGTACAGCATTTAATAGGATGCATTCTATATATATGTATGTGAGATGCACAGAGGGATATTTGCTCTCTGGCATCAAGATAAGTGCGTTGTCCATATCTCCCAGAAGATGTCAGGGACACGACAGTGGTCAGGTGATACAGATCCCATACGGCAGATGGAAGTATTGCTGTATAAAGGGAAGGAGTTATTTGGGGGTCGGTCCATCGGAACTGGGGACCACAGCAACAGCTGGGAAATCCAACCTTTTTTACCCCAAGTTACATCTCAGCTAAAAAAGACACCGTCTTTTCAGCCTCAATCTTTCCTTTCCCATGAGGGCATGCAGGCAAAAGGCCAGTCATATCTGCCCAGACATAGAGGTAAGGGAAGTAGACTGCAGCAGGCAGCCCTTTCCCAGGAAAAGAAGCCCTCCACCGCGTCTGCCAAGTCCTCAGCATGACGCTGGGGCCGTGCAAGCGGACTCAAGGTGGGGGGGTAGTCTCAAGAGTCTCAGGGCGCAGTGGGATCACTCGCAAGTTGACCCCTAGATCGTACGAGTATTATCCCAGGGGTAAAGATTGGAGAGTCGAGACATCTTCTCCTCGCAGGTTCCTGAAGTCTGCTTTACCAACGGCTCCCTCCGACAGGGAGGCAGCATTGGAAACAATTCACAAGCTGTATATCCAGCAGGTGATAATCAAAGTACCCCTCCTACGACAAGGAAAAGGGTATTATTTTTCCACACTATATTGTGGTACTGAAGCCAGACGGCTTGGTGACACATAGTCTAAATCTAAAATGTTTTGAACACTTACATAAAAGGTTCAAATCGAGATAAAGTCACTCAGAGCAGTGATAGCGAACCGGAAAAAAGGGGACTATATGGTGTCCCTGGACATCAAGGATTACCTCCATGTCCAAATTTTGTCCTTCTCATCAAGGGTACCTCTGGTTCGTGGTACAGAACTGTCAATATCAGTTTCAGACGATGCCGTTTGAATTATCCACGGCACCCCGGGCCTTTTTACCAAGGTAATGGCCGAAAAGATGTTTCTTCAAAGAAAAAAGGCATCTAAATTATCCCTTACTTGCACGACCTAAAAAGGGCAAGTTCCAGAGAACAGTTGGAGGTCGGAAGAGCACTATCTAAAGTAGTTCTTCGACGGCACGACTGGATTCTAAATATTCCAAGAATCGCAGCTGTTTTCCGACGATACGTCTGCTGTTCCTAGGGATGATTCTGGACACGGTTCAGAAAAAGGTTTTTCTTCCCGAGGAAAAAGCCAAGGAGTTATCCGACCTGTCAGGAACCTCCTAAAACCAGGAAAGGTGTCTGTACATCAATGCACAAGAGTCCTGGGAAAAATGGTGGCTTTTTACGAAGCAATTCCATTCGGCAGATTCCATGCAAGAATTTTCCAAAGGGATCTGTTGGACAAATGGTCAGGGTCGCATCCTCAGATGCACCTGCGAATAACCCTGTCGCCAAGGACAAGGGTATATCTTCTGTGGTGGTTGCAAAAGGCTCATCTATTGGAGGGCCGCAGATTCGGCATACAGGATTTGATCCTGGTGACCACGGACGCCAGCCTGAGAGGTTGGGGAGCAGTCACACAAGGAAGAAACTTCCAGGGGGTATGGACGAACCTGGAAAAGTCTCTTCACATAAACATTCTGGTACTAAGAGCAATCTAAAATGCTCTAAGCCAGGCGGAACCACTCCTGCAAGGAAAACCGGTGTTGATTCAGTCGGACAACATCACGGCGGTCGCCCATGTAAACAGACAGGGCGGCACAAGAAGCAGGAGTGCAATGGCAGAAGCTACCAAGATTCTTCGCTGGGCGGAGAATCACGTAATAGCACTGTCAGCAGTGTTCTTCCCGGGCGTGGACAACTGGGAAGCAGACTTCCTCAGCAGACACGATATTCACCCGGGAGAGGGGGGTCTTCATCCAGAAGTCTTCCACATGCTAGTAAACTGTTGGGAAAGACCAATGGTAGACATGATGGCGTCTCGCCTCAACAAGAAACTGGACAAGTATTGCGCCAGGTCAAGAGATCCACAGGCAATAGCTGTGGACGCACTGGTAACACCTTGGGTGTACAAATCAGTATATGTGTTTCCTCCTCTGCCTCTCATACCAAAGGTATTGAAGATTATACGGTGAGGAGGAGTAAGAACAATACTAGTGGCTCCGGATTGGCCAAGAAGGACTTGGTACCCGGAACTTCAAGAGTTGGTCACGGACGACCCGTGCCCTCTACTTCTGAGAAGGGACCTGCTACAACAGGGTCCCTGTCTCTTTCAAGACTTACCGCGGCTGCGTTTGACGGCATGGCGGTTGAACGCCAGATCCTAAAAGGGAAAGGCATTCCAGAAGAAGTCATTCCTACCTTGATTAAGGCAAGGAAGGAAGTCACCGCGAAACATTATCACCGCATTTGGCGAAAATATGTCGCGTGGTGCGAGGATCGGAGTGTTCCGACGGAGGAATTTCAACTGGGTCGTTTCCTACATTTCCTACAATCAGGATTGTCTATGGGTCTCAAATTGAGATCTATTAAGGTTCAAATTTCGGCCCTGTCAATATTCTTCCAAAAAGAATTGGCCTCAGTTCCTGAGGTACAGACTTTTGTTAAAGGAGTACTGCATATACAGCCTCCTGTGGTGCCTCCGGTGGCACCGTGGGATCTAAATGTAGTTTTAGATTTCCTCAAATCCCATTGGTTTGAACCATTGAAAAAGGTGGATTTTAAATATCTCACATGGAAAGTGACTATGTTACTGGCCCTGGCTTCCGCCAGGAGAGTATCTGAATTGGCGGCTTTATCTTATAAAAGCCCTTATCTAATCTTCCATTCGGATAGGGCAGAACTGAGGACTCGTCCGCATTTTCTCCCTAAGGTGGTATCAGCGTTTCACCTGAACCAACCTATTGTGGTGCCTGCGGCCACTGGCGACTTGGAGGACTCCAAGTTGTTGGACGTTGTCAGAGCCTTAAAAATATACATTTCAAGGACGGCTGAAGTCAGAAAATCTGACTCGCTGTTGATACTATATGCACCCAACAAGTTGGGTGCCCCTGCTTCTAAGCAGACGATTGCTCGTTGGATTTGTAACACAATTCAACTTGCTCATTCTGTGGCAGGCCTGCCACAGCCTAAATCTGTTAAGGCCCATTCCACAAGGAAGGTGGGCTCATCTTGGGCGGCTGCCCGAGGGGTCTCGGCATTACAATTCTGCCGAGCAGCTACGTGGTCGGGGGAAAACACGTTTGTAAAATTCTACAAATTTGATACCCTGGCAAAAGAGGACTTGGAATTCTCTCATTCGGTGCTGCAGAGTCATCCGCACTCTCCCGCCCGTTTGGGAGCTTTGGTATAATCCCCATGGTCCTTTCAGGAACCCCAGCATCCACTTAGGACGATAGAGAAAATAAGAATTTACTTACCGATAATTCTATTTCTCGGAGTCCGTAGTGGATGCTGGGCGCCCATCCCAAGTGCGGATTATCTGCAATACTGTACATAGTTATTGTTAACAAATTCGGGTTATATTGTTAAGGAGCCATCTTTAAGAGGCTCTTTCTGTTATCATACTGTTAACTGGGTTTAGATCACAAGTTGTACGGTGTGATTGGTGTGGCTGGTATGAGTCTTACCCGGGATTCAAATTGCCTCCCTTATTGTGTACGCTCGTCCGGGCACAGTACCTAACTGGAGTCTGGAGGAGGGTCATAGGGGGAGGAGCCAGTGCACACCACCTGATCTGGTAAAAGCTTTACTTTTTTGTGCCCTGTCTCCTGCGGAGCCGCTATTCCCCATGGTCCTTTCAGGAACCCCAGCATCCACTACGGACTCCGAGAAATAGAATTATCGGTAAGTAAATTCTTATTTTCTTTTCACAAATTTCCTGAGGAATGAGACCGTATACCTGAGGTGAGCACAGGAACAAGAGCGCAGAAGTACAGCTTGTGGCTCAGCAAAGCTTTACATGTTGTCACATCTGGGGCCCGCATGGTTACTTACCGCTCCTGCCATGCTAATGCCCGATCCAGTGGCAAGCTGTCAAAGTCCTGTGCACTGAGACCTTTATGATAACTATAAAGGTCTCAGTATTGGTCAGCCTACTAGGCCGCAGTTCACTGCCAGCTGTCCCCATCACCTGACCAGTCTAGCCAATCGTTAGTCAACGATTTATTCCATCATCTGACTCACAGAAGACGCCTTATTGTGGTCCATTATTAGTTTTTATTTTTCTATGTTTCTTTTTGTGTTTTATATATTTTTTTGCTAGCTAAATAAATTGTTTTATTATATTTGGCAGTATTATTGGATTTTCAAGCGCCGACCTGGTATTTGTTTGTTTTCTATTGCTAATTGCTGAGGAGGCTGGCTACCTCCTTACCAGGTGGCTGCTGATTCCAATTCACATTTACACAGTTCTGCCCAGCGCCAACAAACCTTATTTTTTGTTTCTTGTTCCAAATTGCCAGAGGTTTGGGCAGCAGGTCAGCACTGTGTTTATACAAAATGAATGTTGCTTGCTATGCGGACAGAATACAACGTAGACATGAAGTACTTAAGAAATACACTTCTGAGAATGTTAATAAGAAAAAAGATAATCCAGTGTATGATGGATTCTTTCAGGATTCTAGCAGACTCGAGGAATTATTGAAAGCAGAATGTAGACATTGGTGGGATAAAACCACCCTTACTAAATATATTGAAAATAACAAAATTCCTCGAGGTCTGCGGATCTTTAAGAGTCTATCATTTCAGGATAATCCGGAACTGAGAATACAGTGGGAGAATGTTTTGGATAAATGTTCTATGGCATTAATGCAATTATTAATTGATTATAGGGAATCCAAACTTATAGAGATTGAAAAAGAGATTAAGGTGGTACAAGAACAATTGGTTAAACATAAGGAGGAGCCATATTATAAAGAAAGAGAAATAATAGTCAACAAGAGAATAGAAGAGTATGAGAGAGAGACGATTGAGAGGAAAGAAAAGAAATTTGCCAGAGATTTATTGGATTATCAGTCTGATTGTGTAAGAAGTTTTTCCAAAAATCGGAAACGGGAAAAACCACTCAATCCTCTGAATTCCAATCAAGAAAAGCTTCAATATGATAGGAGAACAGAACATGGGGGAAGAGATGAATACTATTCCCCTAGGTCCACTGTTCAATATCAAAACCGTGGAAGGAATCAGATGAGAAAATCTCATTCTTATCCATCAGGATCACCGGGGTGGAGGGAAGTTCGTTATAATAAATGGGAGAAAAAACATCCCCATAATAATTATTATACTAAATCAAATTATGAGTTTAGAAACCGACAGGAGTCTTTTTTAGATCCAAACAGGAGATTAGGGGATCTAGTCCCCTCCCCTCATTTTCAACATCACAACAGATACGAACCCCTAGCAGGAACCCCAAAAAGAGCAAGGGAACCAGAAGAGGAAGACGAGGGGGACAGAGGAGGAGGAAGAAAGAACCAACGATTCCATTAGGTGCCGATACGGTTTTTAATCTCTCCTCCAAACCCCTTAATCAATTGGAAACCAAGGTATTAGCTAAGGGTATGAATTTTGCCCCAACTACAAAGCCCAATTTTTTTGAATTATTTATAGAACTCAATAGGTACGTTAGGAGTCTATGTAGAAAAAGGTTTTTTGCATGCACTAATAATATATCAAAACCTGAAACACAAGTAATACTAGATCGAGATGACCAATCAGGTCTGACGATACTTAATGAGTTACTTATAGAGAGTGCAGCTTGTGAAACCCAGACTATATCAGAAACTTTGATTTTTGACATTAATAACACCTCAGAACCTGTGTTTAAAAATAAATCCCAATTTTATCCTTTACAACATAGGACTAGTGCTATAGAAACTTTTTATATTCAATCTTTGAATGATTTTCGAGCTTTATGTGACACTAAGACACATTCGTGTCTATATAATCTAAATAGTGAGGAACGGAGAGTCCTTAAATCATTAGCTAATGATATGACACTTACAATCAAACCAGCAGATAAAGGGGGGGGACTAGTGGTCCAGGATACATGTGATTATCTAAAGGAGGCTAAACGCCAATTATCGGATAAAAATTTTTATCAAGCATTAACTGCAGACCCCTCCCGTAAATATCAGCTAGAATTAAAAAAGTTATTAGAAAATGCTAAATCTGAGGGTGTGATTACTCAGGATGAGTTTAATTTCCTCTACCCCCTCCACCCTATCGTCCCGACTTATTATCACCTCCCCAAAATTCACAAAACACTTCACGATCCCCCAGGGCGACCTATTATTTCTGGGATTGGGGGTCTTACGTCTAATTTATCCTATTATGTTGATCACTTTTTACAACCTTGCGCAACATCTCTGAGGTCTCATATCCGGGATACCACTGAATTTATTCGATTAGTTGAAGGTCACAAATGGACCTCTGATTATATACTAATCACCTGTGATGTGCAAGCTTTGTACACTAATATTCCACATGCTCAAGGAGTACAAGCTGTGGATACTGCACTTATTAAAACCGGAATGGACTCAGAGATGAAACGCAATTTTATCACTTCTGCCATTTATTTTATTTTAACACACAATCACTTTTTGTTTGATCACTGTCACTATCTACAGGTACTCGGTACAGCGATGGGGACCAGGTTCGCACCGAGTTTCGCAAATATCTACATGGGTGACCTTGAACAGACACTTATCTGGGAAGGCCCCTACTCTGCGAACCTGGTCCTTTACTGTCGCTATATCGACGACCTGTTTTTTATTTGGAAAGGGGATGTTGACACAGTTATTAATTTTGTTGAATTTCTTAATAATAATAAATATGGTTTATCCTTCACTTGTACACACAATCCCACACGTATTAATTTTCTGGACGTTACGGTGGAGGTGGTGGAGGAAAAATTGTTAGTGTCATCTTATAAAAAAACTGTTGACACCTGCAGCTATATTCCATATACGAGTAATCACAAGAAAAGCTGGTTAAATAATGTACCCAAAAGTCAACTGTATAGGATTAGACGTAATTGTACACTAGATTGTACATTTGCTGAACAAGCTGAAGAACTTATTACTTCCTTAAGGGAACGTGACTATCCTGAAGGCATACTAGAAGAGGCTATTGCTTATTCACAAACATTGAATAGGGAGAATATTCTTAAGAGAAATAATATATCATTAGATAATGAGGTTGGAGATGTGAATGAAAATTCATGTAATATAAGGGCACAAGATCTCCCTATAATAATAAAAAAACCTATTGAGAACTCTAGATCCAAAAATGATAAGAAAAAAACTCATAAAATCAATGAATATAAATTGGCTTTTAAATCCAAATATAATGTAAAAGCAAATAAAATTTCTTGCATAATTAAACGTAATTATAAGTTACTGTTAACTGATCCGGTTTTGAGTACTTCTCTTCCTACAAATCCTACGATTATATTTAAAAAGGCAAAGAATCTTAGAAACATACTGGCTCCTAGCTTTTTTAAGAGGTCGCGTGATGATACTGAGACGAGTAAGCAACAAACATTAGTGGGTTCACAGGTAGTCGGTTTCTTTAGGTGTAATCACAACAGGTGTACAACATGTACTCACGTTGCTAATAAAACCAAATATATCTCCTCGTCTGCTTCAAAAAAGGAATTTAAAATAGAAACCTTTATTAATTGTAGTACGCATTTTGTAGTGTATTTATTGCGGTGCTCGTGCCAGCTTCATTATGTTGGGCGAACAACTAGGGCACTTAAATTACGTTTTATGGAGCATAGGAGAAATATTCTCAGGGGCTTTATGAATCATAGTGTCTCTCGTCACTATGCAGAAGCTCATGCTAATGATCCTGCCTGTCTCCAAATAATTGGGCTTGAACAAATTAAGGTTACCCCCAGAGGTGGAGATAGATTTAGAACACTCTGTCGTCAAGAAGCTGCATGGATTTGGAAATTACAGACACTGAAACCACAAGGGCTGAATGAAACAATCGATCTAGAATTCATTAAGATTCATTTTTATCTATGTTTATTATTATTTCTCATGTTGGTTAGATTCATCTTCTCAGTCCCGATCCCACATGTGGGTGAGAGCGGACCATGCCTGTGCACTGATTAAACGATAGTTCACTGGCTTCTGCTATATGGTTTGATTGATGTGGCTAATCCAATGTACATTGCTGGCTCCCATAACCGCGATCTTACTTGGCATTGCCTCTATACAGCTAGAGGCATGTCATTTATCAGGTCTGATCGCGTTTTTGGTTGCTCAGCTATAGAACATTTCCAATTTGAGATCTCTGGTTCCGGATTATAAAGTATTCTTTTAATGAACTCAAATAATTATATTACTATATGGTTAATTTGTGGCCCCGCTATATAGATCTATAGGCATTATACTATTAAAGGGCGGGTGTGTGTATATATATTTTTATAATTTTTTTATAATATTTTTTTATAATATTATGTTGTGTTTTGGCTAATTATTTTGATTCTAAAGGTTTTTCTATATTAATACAACATTTATTAAATAACACCTTAAGTATTCTAGGTGCTTCACTACTTTATGGTTATGCCATTACTGTGATTAAAGTAATGTAATGAATATATTTCTATCCTCTATGAGATATATGTGCTTTTAAACAGGTGGCACTATGGATTTCTACAGACTGATGGAGTTATGTAGTATTTTGTTCTGTCCGCTTAGCAACACATTTTTTCTTTTATATTAATTATTATGATTAAATTGTATTAGGTTATATATATTATTATTATAGGTAGAACTATAATAATTTATGTAATGGACCTTATTAACTGATTCCCTGAGCTAACCCCTAGCCTTGTAAGAGATTGATAAATGAGGCACCTGCTGTGATTTTGTACACACCTATTCTCACTAATTACAAAGCACAGGGTATAAAAGATAGAAAGTGCTCAGAAGGGAATACTTTGCCTCTTGAAGAAGCCGCCTGGGGTGCGGAGAAACGCGTTGAGGACACAGAGAGGACGGGTCACTGAGAATATCACCGAGACCATCCAAGTGCTCACAGGAGAAATACACCTGCTGTTCTATAATATCAAGTTGTCTGTAACCTGTTGCCGGCAATCAGCCTGCTTGTGAAGAGACCGGACTCTTCATTTCTTCACAATTTTTCATACCATCAGCCTGTCTTGCTGAGCATGGCTATTTCCAATCAGGGATAATACACGGCAGTTTAGCTTACCAACTCTGTGCTGTGTTAAAGAAAACATCCATCCCTGCGGGCGCCGCCGACGGATGTCTCACCCGTGCAAAGGGTGATAGAGAGCGGCTTTGCATTACCCACCGTGCATAGGAAAGCAAGGACAGCGATTCAGTGAGTAATTGAAACCGTACGGTTCTTTCATATCATATCCATCACGTGGAAAATTATACTTTACATATATGGTTACAGAGGCTGAATTTATTAGCCGGAGGACATATTCTTTCTGAACTGTGAGAGACTGAACAACTTAGAATCCAGTATATTGAAAGCTATATAGGTGAAAACCGGTGACCCACTCCTATATGTTTTTATTATAGGCATATATATGCTATTATCTGAGGTGTAATTACACCCAAGTTTTATGTGTTATATATTATTGTGGTCCATTATTAGTTTTTATTTTTCTATGTTTCTTTTTGTGTTTTATATATTTTTTTGCTAGCTAAATAAATTGTTTTATTATATTTGGCAGTATTATTGGATTTTCAAGCGCCGACCTGGTATTTGTTTGTTTTCTATTGCTAATTGCTGAGGAGGCTGGCTACCTCCTTACCAGGTGGCTGCTGATTCCAATTCACATTTACACAGTTCTGCCCAGCGCCAACAAACCTTATTTTTTGTTTCTTGTTCCAAATTGCCAGAGGTTTGGGCAGCAGGTCAGCACTGTGTTTATACAAAATGAATGTTGCTTGCTATGCGGACAGAATACAACGTAGACATGAAGTACTTAAGAAATACACTTCTGAGAATGTTAATAAGAAAAAAGATAATCCAGTGTATGATGGATTCTTTCAGGATTCTAGCAGACTCGAGGAATTATTGAAAGCAGAATGTAGACATTGGTGGGATAAAACCACCCTTACTAAATATATTGAAAATAACAAAATTCCTCGAGGTCTGCGGATCTTTAAGAGTCTATCATTTCAGGATAATCCGGAACTGAGAATACAGTGGGAGAATGTTTTGGATAAATGTTCTATGGCATTAATGCAATTATTAATTGATTATAGGGAATCCAAACTTATAGAGATTGAAAAAGAGATTAAGGTGGTACAAGAACAATTGGTTAAACATAAGGAGGAGCCATATTATAAAGAAAGAGAAATAATAGTCAACAAGAGAATAGAAGAGTATGAGAGAGAGACGATTGAGAGGAAAGAAAAGAAATTTGCCAGAGATTTATTGGATTATCAGTCTGATTGTGTAAGAAGTTTTTCCAAAAATCGGAAACGGGAAAAACCACTCAATCCTCTGAATTCCAATCAAGAAAAGCTTCAATATGATAGGAGAACAGAACATGGGGGAAGAGATGAATACTATTCCCCTAGGTCCACTGTTCAATATCAAAACCGTGGAAGGAATCAGATGAGAAAATCTCATTCTTATCCATCAGGATCACCGGGGTGGAGGGAAGTTCGTTATAATAAATGGGAGAAAAAACATCCCCATAATAATTATTATACTAAATCAAATTATGAGTTTAGAAACCGACAGGAGTCTTTTTTAGATCCAAACAGGAGATTAGGGGATCTAGTCCCCTCCCCTCATTTTCAACATCACAACAGATACGAACCCCTAGCAGGAACCCCAAAAAGAGCAAGGGAACCAGAAGAGGAAGACGAGGGGGACAGAGGAGGAGGAAGAAAGAACCAACGATTCCATTAGGTGCCGATACGGTTTTTAATCTCTCCTCCAAACCCCTTAATCAATTGGAAACCAAGGTATTAGCTAAGGGTATGAATTTTGCCCCAACTACAAAGCCCAATTTTTTTGAATTATTTATAGAACTCAATAGGTACGTTAGGAGTCTATGTAGAAAAAGGTTTTTTGCATGCACTAATAATATATCAAAACCTGAAACACAAGTAATACTAGATCGAGATGACCAATCAGGTCTGACGATACTTAATGAGTTACTTATAGAGAGTGCAGCTTGTGAAACCCAGACTATATCAGAAACTTTGATTTTTGACATTAATAACACCTCAGAACCTGTGTTTAAAAATAAATCCCAATTTTATCCTTTACAACATAGGACTAGTGCTATAGAAACTTTTTATATTCAATCTTTGAATGATTTTCGAGCTTTATGTGACACTAAGACACATTCGTGTCTATATAATCTAAATAGTGAGGAACGGAGAGTCCTTAAATCATTAGCTAATGATATGACACTTACAATCAAACCAGCAGATAAAGGGGGGGGACTAGTGGTCCAGGATACATGTGATTATCTAAAGGAGGCTAAACGCCAATTATCGGATAAAAATTTTTATCAAGCATTAACTGCAGACCCCTCCCGTAAATATCAGCTAGAATTAAAAAAGTTATTAGAAAATGCTAAATCTGAGGGTGTGATTACTCAGGATGAGTTTAATTTCCTCTACCCCCTCCACCCTATCGTCCCGACTTATTATCACCTCCCCAAAATTCACAAAACACTTCACGATCCCCCAGGGCGACCTATTATTTCTGGGATTGGGGGTCTTACGTCTAATTTATCCTATTATGTTGATCACTTTTTACAACCTTGCGCAACATCTCTGAGGTCTCATATCCGGGATACCACTGAATTTATTCGATTAGTTGAAGGTCACAAATGGACCTCTGATTATATACTAATCACCTGTGATGTGCAAGCTTTGTACACTAATATTCCACATGCTCAAGGAGTACAAGCTGTGGATACTGCACTTATTAAAACCGGAATGGACTCAGAGATGAAACGCAATTTTATCACTTCTGCCATTTATTTTATTTTAACACACAATCACTTTTTGTTTGATCACTGTCACTATCTACAGGTACTCGGTACAGCGATGGGGACCAGGTTCGCACCGAGTTTCGCAAATATCTACATGGGTGACCTTGAACAGACACTTATCTGGGAAGGCCCCTACTCTGCGAACCTGGTCCTTTACTGTCGCTATATCGACGACCTGTTTTTTATTTGGAAAGGGGATGTTGACACAGTTATTAATTTTGTTGAATTTCTTAATAATAATAAATATGGTTTATCCTTCACTTGTACACACAATCCCACACGTATTAATTTTCTGGACGTTACGGTGGAGGTGGTGGAGGAAAAATTGTTAGTGTCATCTTATAAAAAAACTGTTGACACCTGCAGCTATATTCCATATACGAGTAATCACAAGAAAAGCTGGTTAAATAATGTACCCAAAAGTCAACTGTATAGGATTAGACGTAATTGTACACTAGATTGTACATTTGCTGAACAAGCTGAAGAACTTATTACTTCCTTAAGGGAACGTGACTATCCTGAAGGCATACTAGAAGAGGCTATTGCTTATTCACAAACATTGAATAGGGAGAATATTCTTAAGAGAAATAATATATCATTAGATAATGAGGTTGGAGATGTGAATGAAAATTCATGTAATATAAGGGCACAAGATCTCCCTATAATAATAAAAAAACCTATTGAGAACTCTAGATCCAAAAATGATAAGAAAAAAACTCATAAAATCAATGAATATAAATTGGCTTTTAAATCCAAATATAATGTAAAAGCAAATAAAATTTCTTGCATAATTAAACGTAATTATAAGTTACTGTTAACTGATCCGGTTTTGAGTACTTCTCTTCCTACAAATCCTACGATTATATTTAAAAAGGCAAAGAATCTTAGAAACATACTGGCTCCTAGCTTTTTTAAGAGGTCGCGTGATGATACTGAGACGAGTAAGCAACAAACATTAGTGGGTTCACAGGTAGTCGGTTTCTTTAGGTGTAATCACAACAGGTGTACAACATGTACTCACGTTGCTAATAAAACCAAATATATCTCCTCGTCTGCTTCAAAAAAGGAATTTAAAATAGAAACCTTTATTAATTGTAGTACGCATTTTGTAGTGTATTTATTGCGGTGCTCGTGCCAGCTTCATTATGTTGGGCGAACAACTAGGGCACTTAAATTACGTTTTATGGAGCATAGGAGAAATATTCTCAGGGGCTTTATGAATCATAGTGTCTCTCGTCACTATGCAGAAGCTCATGCTAATGATCCTGCCTGTCTCCAAATAATTGGGCTTGAACAAATTAAGGTTACCCCCAGAGGTGGAGATAGATTTAGAACACTCTGTCGTCAAGAAGCTGCATGGATTTGGAAATTACAGACACTGAAACCACAAGGGCTGAATGAAACAATCGATCTAGAATTCATTTAGATTCATTTTTATCTATGTTTATTATTATTTCTCATGTTGGTTAGATTCATCTTCTCAGTCCCGATCCCACATGTGGGTGAGAGCGGACCATGCCTGTGCACTGATTAAACGATAGTTCACTGGCTTCTGCTATATGGTTTGATTGATGTGGCTAATCCAATGTACATTGCTGGCTCCCATAACCGCGATCTTACTTGGCATTGCCTCTATACAGCTAGAGGCATGTCATTTATCAGGTCTGATCGCGTTTTTGGTTGCTCAGCTATAGAACATTTCCAATTTGAGATCTCTGGTTCCGGATTATAAAGTATTCTTTTAATGAACTCAAATAATTATATTACTATATGGTTAATTTGTGGCCCCGCTATATAGATCTATAGGCATTATACTATTAAAGGGCGGGTGTGTGTATATATATTTTTATAATATTTTTTTATAATATTATGTTGTGTTTTGGCTAATTATTTTGATTCTAAAGGTTTTTCTATATTAATACAACATTTATTAAATAACACCTTAAGTATTCTAGGTGCTTCACTACTTTATGGTTATGCCATTACTGTGATTAAAGTAATGTAATGAATATATTTCTATCCTCTATGAGATATATGTGCTTTTAAACAGGTGGCACTATGGATTTCTACAGACTGATGGAGTTATGTAGTATTTTGTTCTGTCCGCTTAGCAACACATTTTTTCTTTTATATTAATTATTATGATTAAATTGTATTAGGTTATATATATTATTATTATAGGTAGAACTATAATAATTTATGTAATGGACCTTATTAACTGATTCCCTGAGCTAACCCCTAGCCTTGTAAGAGATTGATAAATGAGGCACCTGCTGTGATTTTGTACACACCTATTCTCACTAATTACAAAGCACAGGGTATAAAAGATAGAAAGTGCTCAGAAGGGAATACTTTGCCTCTTGAAGAAGCCGCCTGGGGTGCGGAGAAACGCGTTGAGGACACAGAGAGGACGGGTCACTGAGAATATCACCGAGACCATCCAAGTGCTCACAGGAGAAATACACCTGCTGTTCTATAATATCAAGTTGTCTGTAACCTGTTGCCGGCAATCAGCCTGCTTGTGAAGAGACCGGACTCTTCATTTCTTCACAATTTTTCATACCATCAGCCTGTCTTGCTGAGCATGGCTATTTCCAATCAGGGATAATACACGGCAGTTTAGCTTACCAACTCTGTGCTGTGTTAAAGAAAACATCCATCCCTGCGGGCGCCGCCGACGGATGTCTCACCCGTGCAAAGGGTGATAGAGAGCGGCTTTGCATTACCCACCGTGCATAGGAAAGCAAGGACAGCGATTCAGTGAGTAATTGAAACCGTACGGTTCTTTCATATCATATCCATCACGTGGAAAATTATACTTTACATATATGGTTACAGAGGCTGAATTTATTAGCCGGAGGACATATTCTTTCTGAACTGTGAGAGACTGAACAACTTAGAATCCAGTATATTGAAAGCTATATAGGTGAAAACCGGTGACCCACTCCTATATGTTTTTATTATAGGCATATATATGCTATTATCTGAGGTGTAATTACACCCAAGTTTTATGTGTTATATATTATTGTGGTCCATTATTAGTTTTTATTTTTCTATGTTTCTTTTTGTGTTTTATATATTTTTTTGCTAGCTAAATAAATTGTTTTATTATATTTGGCAGTATTATTGGATTTTCAAGCGCCGACCTGGTATTTGTTTGTTTTCTATTGCTAATTGCTGAGGAGGCTAGCTACCTCCTTACCAGGTGGCTGCTGATTCCAATTCACATTTACACAGTTCTGCCCAGCGCCAACAAACCTTATTTTTTGTTTCAAGTGGCAAGGAGGACTTTGAAAAGGCCTGGAGGTGCCACCTTTGAGAAACTGGACTGAGACATTGGGCGGGATGTAATGCCGTCCGAGTTGGCCGGACACGTGGGATACTGGATGAACTCTAACTTTTTTTTAAAGGGGCAACCATTTACAAGGCATAGTTTTGCAGTCTTTTACACAACATAATGATTTCATATTAGTATTTTTCTTTTCACAAATTTCCTGAGGAATGAGACCGTATACCTGAGGTGAGCACAGGAACAAGAGCGCAGAAGTACAGCTTGTGGCTCAGCAAAGCTTTACATGTTGTCACATCTGGGGCCCGCATGGTTACTTACCGCTCCTGCCATGCTAATGCCCGATCCAGTGGCAAGCTGTCAAAGTCCTGTGCACATGATAACTATAAAGGTCTCAGTATTGGTCAGCCTACTAGGCCGCAGTTCACTGCCAGCTGTCCCCATCACCTGACCAGTCTAGCCAATCGTTAGTCAGCCTGAGCAGTCCTGCACCATCTGATGCTGTTCAGCCAATCTTGGTATTTATTCCATCATCTGACTCACAGAAGACGCCTGTACAATATCTAGCCTGGTCATTACTAGGTGAAGCAAATAGTGATCCTGCTGTTTATTCCCTGTGTATCCTGCATGTGCAGTTTTGTTATCAGCTATACCGACCTCCTGACCTGCTTACCATCAGCGCAGGTCATTCCTCTGGACGCACAATCAGTTGCTACAGACTTTCTGCTTGTTTCACTCATTCTTGCTACCATCCATTCCAGTGTTAGGTTTTCAGTGCTTATCTATCTGAGTGCTCCCAGTTCCTGGATTACAGTACAACCCAGTTTCAAACCTGGTATATCTACTGCCCAGTTCTGTCATTCCAGCATTTCCGGATTACTGCATCTACCATAGAGTGTCACATACCATTGACAGTACCCCAGTATCCAGCCTGCTCAATCTGCTGTTACACACACTCTCTCTACAAATACCATTCAACTACCAACACCGAAGTCCCTGATGGTCCAGTGGCAAGATCTGTCTCTCTCTGCCAAGGCCCTGGTTCGATTCCCGGTCGGGGAGGCTTTTCATGCCGGGTGGTATCCTCAAGCCATCCAGGTTCACATTCTCCCCTGATGTAAGCGTAGTGTCACAAACCTGTCCTTGCCTTCATATTACCTGCTTGACGAGGTAAAATATGAAGGTAAGGGCAGGTTTGTGACACTACGCTTACATCAGGGGAACCAGTAATGACATTGTCTAGTGTCATTTTTTGGCTCTTCAAGCATTGCGCCTCTGGTTCTGTCTGCAGAAGCCTCAGTGCATGGAATCTCAGATCACACCCCTGTGGATATACATCTTCAAGGCAGGTGACCCAGGGTGGTGGGGTATGGAGGCTATCAGTGATTAGGATGACATAATGGCTATTGTGAAGTGTTGCAGGCCTGCACAAGATCCTGTTCTGGCAGATATTACGTATGTATGGAAGCACGTCTTCCCAAGATCCTGTTCTGGTAGTTATTACTTCTATATGGAAGCACATCTTTACAAGATCCTGTTCTGGCAGTTATTGTCAGGCTCCGGAGCCTTACCTCCGGCGGGTGCTGCCGCGGGTAACCATCCCGCTGGTTGGCGCGGCTGCAGGTCCTTCTGGATGGATGTGCTGCTGCCAAGGGCCGAGGGTCTGGAGAGCCGGGCACTGCGGTGGGGATCGCTGCGGTAAGGTCCTCTAGTGGTGACACAGTATAGTGCGTCAGAGACAGAAGCTGGCTGAAGCTGTGTGCTAACAGTTAAGTATGTCTTCTGTGCTGGGGGCAGCCATGTTGGAGACCAGAGTATTACCAATGAAGTTCCAAATCTGTATCCAGCCAATCCTGCGTGTTCTCCCCTTACAAAAGGGGGCTGGCTCAGAGGGAGAGTGCCAGTGCTTCATGTTACCTCCTTGTGAAAGGTTCTCCAGCTCTGTGCTTCCAGGTTACTTCTGGTTCCCTGGTCCTGGTTGCTCTCATCCATCGGTTACCTAAACGCTGCTGCAGTCCTGCTGTCTAAGTCCGTTGCCACTCGTGGAAGCGCTCACGGGGTTCCAGGTCGTAGAGGAGCTCCAGGTGCTAACGGCGGTTCCCGCAGACGTCTTAATTTCTTCAAAGTCCAAGCTCTTCAGCCTCGTCTTTCAATCACAAACCGCAGTCTTCATTTCTTCAAAGTCCAAGTTCTTCAGCCTCGTCTTTTAATCATAAAACACAGTCTTCAGTTCTTCTTTACCGGAGTTCTTCAGCTTCACTCTTCAAGTCATTTAACCATAGACTCTAATTCTTCCAGTTTCTTCAATTGCTCCAATATTCGTGTACAGCCTGATTATTTATTAAAACTAGTTACCTTCCTACGAAGTCCTCCTTTTCTTTACGCCCTTCGGCCAACGTTAACACTTAGTTTGGCTTCCACCCTATGAGGAGGAATTACATTCAGCCACCTCGTTTACTTTCCTCACTGGTACCTGTCCCTTCAGCCAAAACTCAGTTGTCGGAACCCCAACTTAAGCCGAGCGTGACAGTTATTACTCTATATGGAAGCATGTCTTCCCAAGAGCCTGTTCTGGCAGTTATTACTCCTACATGGAAGCACATATTCCCAAGATCCTGTTCTGGCAGTTATTACTCCTATATGGAAGCACTCCTTCACAAGATCCTGTTCTGGCAGTTATTACTCCTATATGGAAGCACTCCTTCACAAGAGCCTGTTCTGGCAGTTATTACTCATGTATGGAAGCACATCTTCCCAAGATCCTGTTCTGGCAGTTATTACACCTGTATGGAAGCACGCCTTCATAAGATCCTTTTCTTGCAGTTATTACTCCTGTACGGAAGCATGTCTTCCCAAGATCCTAAAAAAAGCATGAAAAACGGCTGCGCTGTATGTCAGAAATGTATCAAGGGAAAAGAGCCAACGTAGATAAAAAGATATTTATTGTAAAACTATTGTTGTCAGATTCATTGGTACCAATGACTAAGGGTAAAAAATTAAATAGTAAACACACAACTTTTCTCACAGGGTGTCTGATAGCCGGTAATCTTCCGATATGTGGGTATTGAAAATCAAGGAGACAGTCTATATCCACAGCTGCTGATGTTAGCTGCTGTACAAACACTGGAAAGTCCGTGTCATTGATGCAGTTCCAGATATAGTGAATAATAAAGCACCCGTATAAAGTGGTTACCTCTCTGGTGGGCTGGTCAATGAACTGGGCGTCCCCGGTCAGATGTCCTGCGTTGCCCACAATCGCTATGCAGCGGAGAGAAACAGCCGCGCCGTGTGCAGTGGGCTGGCTGAGAGTGTCGGGATCCGATGGTGCCGCTGTTAGTAGTGGAGCATCAGGGATATGACCGTCCAAGAAATCTGATGGATGTGCTGTCAAAGACACCTGTGCGAGGTGTGTGAAGAGGCAGGTCCTAACGCGTTTCGTCACGCTCCACGTGACTTTTTCAAAGGTGATTTCCTGCATCCAAAGTGTGCGGTATTTAAGCTCTGAACTGTTCAGAGTACAGCTGTCAAAAATCAGTATTTGATTACTAACTACTCAGTAACGTTGGCTCTTTTAACAATGCTGCAATATTTGTATTTGTTAATAAAACATGGCATACTCGACTTGCTTCACAGTCCCTATTGATTTATAATAAATCGACCACTCTTATTAGCTTTATGTGATTTAAATATAATTAATGTGACATAAGATACTCAGATCAGACAATCATCTCAGGAATTGGATTAAATATCCCTCTCTTTCTGATCCAATCAATATATAATTAAATCAAGTAAATATAGCACAATCTAAGTCACATTAATAAGATAATAAAAAAGTATCAGCATTATAAATATATCTGATCAAAGAAATATATTAAAAATACGCTCATAAAAAATAAAAAAGGTATATAATATTGTCTGTATCATCCTAAGTTGGATGCGAACCTGGGAACTCAAATCTTCCGAGTTCAACAGTTAAACCAAATGCGCCACTGTGTCATACATATTAGCACTGTGCGCATTCACCTCTTATGTTGTGTTCACATATTGTTATTTACATAAACTCAACCAACCACTAGGTGAGTGACCGAACAAAATATATATGAAAAATAATAAATGAAAAAATCAATAAAAAAATGAATAAAAAATAAAAATAAAAAATTAAAAAATTATAAAAATAAAAAAATATATATAAATGAAAAAATCTGAAAAAACTGACAAATAATTGAATAACCTCAAGATGTCTAAATATAGCTGCCCTCCTTTTATATATATATATATAAATCAGTATATCAGACCAATGATATTCACTAACCATTGATTAAACAGGACCGACACAGACAATGGTCAGATGTATGTAAATTTGAACAATGTTATCTAATAGAAACAGATAGCTAAGAAGGTAAAAGAATTGGACAGGTGATAGCATGAAAGAATCAGGGTAGGTCGAATTCAATACACTCATTTAATCCTTCAGGCATGAGAGTTCTTAGTTTGTGAATCCAATAATTCTCTCTCAGACATAATTTCCTGTATCGATCCCCTCCCCGTATTGTCGGTTTAATGGTTTCAATACCTATTAATCTCACGTCTTCCGGATTCTGTACTGGCAGATATTAGTCCTGTGTCACAGACTAAATATCTGAGTCAGGTGATGACCAACGTCCAGGGTCTGAGGCTTGGAGCTGGAGTCGAGGAGGCTGTATATAGCTCTTTTCCATGGGCTTTGGGTAGCGGTGAGAACTGCCTTTGGTATGAATTCAAGGTTATGAATCAGTGGTAATGTAACGGACTGGTTACAGGCTGAAGAATCTGGATTGGGCTGGCTACCGGCTGAAGAGATGCTGCTGGACCGGACTGGCAACTGACAGAGGAATATAGCTGGACTGGACTGGCTACCGGCTAAAGAGATGCTGCTGGAGCGGACTGGCTACCGGCTGAGGAATACAGCTGAAGCGGATTGACTACTTGCTGAAGAGACGCTGCTGGACCGGACTGGCTACCAGCTGAGGAATACAGCTGAAGCAGACTGACTACCGGCTGAAGAGACGCTGCTGGACCGGACTGGCTACCGGCTGAAGAGATGCTGCTAGACCGGACTGGCTACCAGCTGAGGAATACAGCTGGACTGGACTGGCTATTGGCTGAAGAGATGCTGCTGGAACGGACTGGCTACCACTTGAAGAGACGCTGCTGGACCTGACTGGTTACCGGCTGAGGAATACAGCTGGACCGGACTGGCTTCTGGCTGAAGAGATGCTACTGGACCGGACTGGCTACCGGCTGAGGAATACAGCTGGACCGGACTGGTTACCATCTGAGGACCGGACTGGCTACATGCATCATGCTAAGGCTGCTGCTGATTTTCTTAATACTGAGACAGCCACTTGCAGCGTCTTAAGAAGGTTCATTTTCGTGTCGGAGCGTCTTTAGATGCATTATTGGATGCACCAGCCTCATGGTGATCATGGTTGCCTGTGTGAGCGGTTCAGAGTCTTTGGATGCAGCCGCTTTCAGCAACATACCAGTCACGGCTTAGCCACTCTTGTTACCTATTAATGGCCATTATAATTCACAGTACTGTGTCCTGGGAAGCATGTGCTTACATCGGCCGTTTACGTGCGACATAGCCACTGCGTCCACCTCTGCATCAGGCCCTTTGTGTGGTTTGATGAAGGAGCAGGGAACACTCGTAGCTGCTCCTCTGATCTAGTGCTGTGGGCCTACGCTTGGGCCTGGCTTCTATAAATGACAACTGCAAATTCCTGCAGGGATATACATTCTTACAATCCAAACTGTTCAGTGGAAGCCATGGACTCCTGTCTAGCTTTGGTCTCACCGCACTGTCTAGGGATGACGAGCCCGTTAGCCATGGATGTACCCCGAGAGGAATTTGTCGATTCTGTGCAAACCTATACGACAGAGAAGACGTTGTTGACATATTGGCTTCATGGTTTCTCTCTTTCTATCCCAGTCTCTATGGTTGAAACTTTAATTGCAATTATGACAAAATAGACTCCAGTCTGTGATCTTGGAGTAAGTTAATGCCACTTAATAATGCTGATTCCAAAGCCTTAGGGAACGTGAAGACAGCCATTGTGTTATTAATCCACATTAACCAAATGGAATTCCCGGGGCAAGAACAAATATTAATATACATGGACAGTTTGCGGAGAAAAAAAGAAATCCAGAAAATATGACCTGTTGGGGGTACCTGAGAACTGGAGCAGAAACCTCCCGCCATTCAGCAGAGCTGTAACTAGACATTTTGATGCCCTGTTCCAGAAAAAAATCCCCCACCCCCACATCGCACAGTAGTGTCCGTTATTCAAATTACACCACAGAAGTTCCACTTATATATGTTACAAATGAGGCCTAATTCAGACCTGAGCGCACCTCTCATTTGCAGAGGATTGCAATCGGATAGTCCCCACCTATAGAGAGTGAAAATCTGCCCCGTGCTAGTGTGCGTACGTTATGCGAAAAGCTTTGCAAACGCCGGTCAACTGCAAATCTGTTCACAACTCACCATCAAATGATTATTCTCCTAAAGTGCGTTACAAACAGGATGATCGGGTCTGGAGCGGACGTCATGCACCCTCCCTAAAAACGCTTGGGAACCCCTTCCTTTTTTCCTGACACTCTCAGAAAACGCCCAGTTACCACCCACAAACGTCTCCTTCCTGTCAGTCTGCGTTCGCCTTGCAATCAAAATTGACGCAAGATTTTTTTGCAGTTTCGCCTGCACATTTTGATCCATACGCATGCACAGTCATTCGATAATAGTCCGCTGTATGATTTCACATAACAGCGATCAGGTCTGAATTAGGCCCATTATGCCACGGTAGAGCCCCTTACACACATTACACCAGGTAGAGCCCCATTACACCACGTAGAGCCCCATTACACACATTAGGCCAGGTAGAGCCCTATTATACACATTAGGCCAGGTAGAGCCCTATTATACACATTAGGCCAGGTAGAGCCCCTTACACACATTACACCAGGTAGAGCCCCATTACACCACGTAGAGCCCCATTACACACATTAGGCCAGGTAGAGCCCCATTACACACATTACATCAGGTAGAGCCCCATTACACCACGTAGAGCCCCATTACACACATTAGGCCAGGTAGAGCCCCATTACACACATTGGGCCAGGTAGAGCCCCATTATACACATTAGGCCAGGTAGAGCCCCATTACACACAGTAGGCCAGGTAGAGCCCCATTATACACATTAGGCCAGGTAGAGCCCCATTATACACATTAGGCCAGGTAGAGCCCCATTACACACAGTAGGCCAGGTAGAGCCCCATTATACACATTAGGCCAGGTAGAGCCCCATTATACACATTAGGTCAGGTAGAGCCCCATTATACACATTAGGCCAGGTAGAGCCCCATTATACACATTAGGCCAGGTAGAGCCCCATTACACACAGTAGGCCAGGTAGAGCCCCATTATACACATTAGGCCAGGTAGAGCCCCATTATACACATTAGGTCAGGTAGAGCCCCATTACACACAGTAGGCCAGGTAGAGCCCCATTATACACATTAGGTCAGGTAGAGCCCCTACAGAGAGTGAGAGGTGTGTGTGTGTATTCCCCCGCATCCCCTCCACAGAGCATCTTTGTTGCACTTACACGACTTGTCCCCGTTTCCGGAACACCAGTAGTCTACAGCCGTCTCCTGTACCCAGAAGTCCACAGGGGAAGACGAGGGGGGTGGAGCACAAGGAGAGCACACTTGTACACGTTGCCTGCTGTACTGTACAGCATTCAGCGCTGCAGCTGTCAACTGGCACCAATTGGTGTGGAGGCAGACGCTGTGCCCGCAGGACAAATGTGCGATGTTCAATTCACCATCTGCACCATCCTACAGTCCTTACATTTGTAACCTAACCTTCCTTAATAAACCTATACCATCCCCCCCAATCAAATCACTGCACTTCTTCTAATATATTGTTACTTTAAAATTACATCCATTCTTATCCGCTCACCCCTCCCAATCTGTGAGGGCAGGGTGGGGGTACAGTCACCGGCTGTGTGACTGTCCACTCAGACACATGCCCACAGTAGTCTGACTCCACACTGGTGCCTCTGCGGCTGTCTGCTGAGCTCACTCAATGGAAGACAGGGCATTGTGGGAAGGGGGAGATTTGATGATGCTGCGCCGGAGACAGGGTAAGCCAGGATGTGGCGGAGCATGTGGGGGGGAGCTGCAGTGCTGCTGGTAGAGGGCCCGAGCACACCACTAAATACATGACAGGGGGCAGTGCTGCAGCAGTGAATGGCCCTGCGGGTGCTGCCAGACAGTGTGTCCACAAAGCATATGTGCTGTGTGCCAGGCACCGCTGGCACTCCCCTACTTACGGCCCTTCACTGAGTGTCTATATTTGTAGAGAGCATTTCAAGGTTTGTGGTAGGTGTAAGAGTTTGTAGCTGGATCGAGTTGCTCTATTTGCTACATCGGGAGGAAATTGTATCTTACCTGACTTATGGGTGACAGTGAAGGATGACGTCTGACACCAGGACTTTTTCGCTTTGGCAATTTTAAATTTGTGACCAAGAAGGAACTATGGGGGAGATGTATTAAAAACGTCCTAACGGACGTTATGTGCCTGGGAGCGTATAACCACATTATCGTGGTGATACGCCAGCACCCGCCGCCACAATGTATTATACAGGCCCTCGCCGATGTGGGAGGGCGCTATGTCACCTGTCTCGTGATACGCATCCTCCCACATCGGCCAGACTTATCGCCGCAAGCTGTACTAGTGCGCATGCGCCGTCACCTCAGCTCTTAGTGAGCCCTGCGGAGTGATGCGGAGCATGCGTGGTTAGGCTGTGTGGACGCCGCGCATTGGGGAGACGTGTGGGGAGCGAACAATAAAGTTATTTTAACGGACAAAAAAAACAGGATTTTAATACCTACCGGTAAATCCTTTTCTCCTAGTCCGTAGAGGATGCTGGGGTCCACTTCATGACCATGGGGGTATAGACGGTTCCGCAGGAGCCATGGGTACTTTAAGACTTTTCAAGAGTGTGAACTGGCTCCTCCCTCTGTGCCCCTTCTCCAGACCTCAGTTATAGGAACTGTGCCCAGGGAGACGGACATTTCAAGGAAAGGATTTACATTTATACTAACGGTGAGAATCATACCAGCTTACATCTCAACCATGCCGCACAACATGGCATTCAACATAACACACGCCAACAGGCATGAACCATTTACAGCAACATGCTGAAAACAAATGTAACACAACTTGTGTAACTAACTGAACAAAACTGCAGGTAAAGTACGCACTGGGACGGGCACCCAGCATCCTCTACAGACTAGGAGAAAAGGATTTACCGGTGGGTATTAAATTCCTGTTTTCTCATACGTCCTAGAGGATGCTGGGGTCCATTTCATGACCATGGGGTTTATACCAAAGCTCCAGTACGGGCGGGAGAGTGCGGATGACCCTGCAGCACCGATTGACCAAACTTGAGGTCCTCATCGGCCAAAGTGTCAAACTTATAAAATTTAGCAAAAGTGTTTGACCCTGATCAAGTAGCTGCTCGGCAAAGTTGTAATGCCGAGACCCCCCGGGCAGCCGCCCAGGACGAGCCCACCTTCCTAATAAAATGGGCCTTCACCGACTTCAGCAACGGCAAACCAGCCGAAGAATGAGCGTGCTGAATCGTACCTCTGATCCAGCTCGCAATGGTCTGCTTGGAAGCAGGACACCCAATCTTGTTGGGAGCATACAGGACAAACAGAGCCTCTGTTTTCCGTATCCGAGCTGTTCTAGCGACATAAATCTTCAAAGCCCTAACCACATCTAGAGACTTTGACTCAGTGAACGTGTCAGTAGCCACTGGCACCACAATAGGTTGGTTTATGTGGAAAGATGAAACCACCTTCGGAAGAAAATGTTGGCGAGTTCTCAACTCCGCCCTATCTTCATGGAAGATCAGGGAAGTGCTCTTGTGAGACAAGGCCCCCAACTCAGACACCCACCTTGCGGATGCCAAGGCTAAAAGCATCACCACTTTCCAAGTGAGAAATCTTCAACTCTATCTCCTGTAGAGGTTCAAACCAAAACGATTGAAGGAACTGCAACATCACATTAAGGTCCCATGGTGCCACTGGAGGCTGGATGTGCAAAACCCCTTTCACAAAGGTCTGAACTTCTGGAAGAGAAGCCAATTGTTTTTGAAAGAAAACTGATAAGGCCGAAATCTGGAACTTGATTGACCCCAATCTAAGGCCCGCATCCACACCAGCCTGCAGAAAATGGAGAAAACGTCCCACCTCAAACTCTTCCGTAGGAGCCCTCTTGGATTCACACCAAGACACATATTTTCTCCAAATACGGTGGTAATGTTTAGACGTTACTCCTTTCCTGGCCTGAATAAGAGTGGGGATGACTTCCTTGGGAATACCCTTTCGGGCTAGGATCCAACTCTCAACAGCCATGCCGTCAAACGTAGCCGCGGTAAGTCTTGATACACACACGGCCCCTGCTGTAGTAGGTCCTCTAGGGGGAGGAAGAGGCTGAGGATCTTCTATGAGCAACTCCTGAAGATCTGGATACCAAGCCCTCCTTGGCCAGTCTGGGGCAATGACGATTGCTCAAACTCTTGTTCTTATTATTTTGAGAACTTTTGGAATCAGTGGAAGTGGAGGGAAAACATATACCGACCGAAACATCCACTGAGTCACCAGTGCATCCACTGCTATTTCTTGAGGGTCTCTCGACCTGGAACAATATCTCTGAAGCTTCTTGTTTAGACGAGATGCCATCATGTCTACTTGAGGAACTCCCCAAAGACTTGTCACCTCTGCGAAGACTTCTTGGTGGAGGCCCCACTCTCCTGGATGGAGATCGTGTCTGCTGAGGAAGTCTGCTTCCCAGTTGTCCACTCCCGGAATGAAAATTGCTGACAGAGCTCTAACATATCTTTCTGCCCAGAGGAGAATCCTTGTCACCTCTGCCATTGCCGCTCTGCTTTTCGTTCCGCCTTGCTTGTTTATGTACGCGACTGCTGTTACATTGTCCGACTGGATCTGCACGGGATGATCTTGAAGAAGATGTACCGCTTGTAGAAGGCCGTTGTAAATGGCTCTCAATTCCAGAACGTTTATGTGAAGGCAGGCTTCCTGACTTGACCATTTTCCTTGGAAGCTGTCCCCCTGTGTGACAGCTCCCCAGCCTCGGAGACTTGCATCCGTGGTTATTAGGACCCAGTCGTGAATCCCAAACCTGCGTCCCTCTAGTAGGTGAGAACTGTGTAGCCACCACAGGAGCGAAATCCTGGCTTTGGGGGACAGGATTATTTTTTGGTGCATGTGTAGGTGGGATCCGGACCACTTGTCCAACAGGTCCCACTGAAATACTCTGGCATGAAATCGGCCAAACTGTATGGCCTCGTAGGCCGCTACCATTTTCCCCAACAACCGAAATCATTGATGGATCGACACGCTTGTTGGTTTCAATATTTGTTTGACCATTTTCTGGATTTCCAGAGCCTTTTCCAGTGGAAGAAAATAAGAATTTACTTACCGATAATTCTATTTCTCATAGTCCGTAGTGGATGCTGGGGACTCCGTAAGGACCATGGGGAATAAGCGGCTCCGCAGGAGACTGGGCACATCTAAAGAAAGCTTTAGGACTAACTGGTGTGCACTGGCTCCTCCCCCTATGACCCTCCTCCAAGCCTCAGTTAGGATACTGTACCCGGACGAGCGTACACAATAAGGAAGGATTTTGAATCCCGGGTAAGACTCATACCAGCCACACCAATCACACCGTATAACTTGTGATCTGAACCCAGTTAACAGTATGATAACAGAGGAGCCTCTGAAAAGATGGCTCCCAACAATAATAACCCGATTTTTGTAACAATAACTATGTACAAGTATTGCAGACAATCCGCACTTGGGATGGGCGCCCAGCATCCACTACGGACTATGAGAAATAGAATTATCGGTAAGTAAATTCTTATTTTCTCTAACGTCCTAAGTGGATGCTGGGGACTCCGTAAGGACCATGGGGATTATACCAAAGCTCCCAAACGGGCGGGAGAGTGCGGATGACTCTGCAGCACCGAATGAGAGAACTCCAGGTCCTCCTCAGCCAGGGTATCAAATTTGTAGAATTTAGCAAACGTGTTTGCCCCTGACCAAGTAGCTGCTCGGCAAAGTTGTAAAGCCGAGACCCCTCGGGCAGCCGCCCAAGATGAGCCCACTTTCCTTGTGGAACGGGCTTTTACAGATTTTAGCTGTGGCAGGCCTGCCACAGAATGTGCAAGCTGAATTGTACTACAAATCCAACGAGCAATAGTCTGCTTGGAAGCAGGAGCACCCAGCTTGTTGGGTGCATACAGGATAAACAGCGAGTCAGATTTCCTGACTCCAGCCGTCCTGGAAATATTTTCAGGGCCCTGACAACATCCAGCAACTTGGATTCCTCCAAGTCCCTAGTAGCCGCAGGCACCACAATAGGTTGGTTCAGGTGAAAACGCTGGAACCACCTCAGGGAGAAACTGAGGACGAGTCCTCAATTCCGCCCTGTCCGAATGGAAAATCAGATAAGGGCTTTTACAGGATAAAGCCGCCAATTCTGACACGCGCCTGGCCCAGGCCAGGGCCAACAGCATGACCACTTTCCATGTGAGATATTTTAACTCCACAGATTTAAGTGGTTCAAACCAATGTGACTTTTGGAACCCAAACTACATTGAGATCCCAAATTGCCACTGGAGGCACAAAAGGAGGCTGTATATGCAGTACCCCTTTTACAAACGTCTAAACTTCAGGGACTGAAGCTAGTTCTTTTTTGTAAGAAAATTGACAGGGCCGAAATCTGAACCTTAATAGACCCCAATTTCAGGCCCATAGACACTCCTGTTTGCAGGAAATGTAGGAATCGACCCAGTTGAATTTCCTCCGTCGGGCCTTACTGGCCTCGCACTACGCAACATATTTTCGCCAATTGCGGTGATAATGTTTTTGCGGTTACATCCTTCCTGGCTTTAGATCAGGATATGGATGACTTCATCCGGAATGCCTTTTTTCCTTCAGGATCCGGTGTTCAACCGGCATGCCGTCAAACGCAGCCGCGGTAAGTCTTGGAACAGACAGGGTCCTTGCTGGAGCAGGTCCCTTCTTAGAGGTAGAGGCCACGGATCCTCCGTGAGCATCTCTTGAAGTTCCGGTTACCAAGTCCTTCTTGGCCAATCCGGAGCCACGAATATAGTGCTTTCTCCTCTCCATCTTATCAATCTCAGTACCTTGGGTATGAGAGGCAGAGGAGGGAACACATACACTGACTGGTACACCCACGGTGTTACCAGAGCGTCTACAACTATTGCCTGAGGGTCTCTTGACCTGGCGCAATACCTGTCGAGTTTTTTAATCATGTGGACGACTTCTGGGTGAAGTCCCCACTCTCCCGGGTGGAGGTCGTGCTGAGGAAGTCTGCTTCCCAGTTGTCCACTCCCGGAATGAATACTGTTGACAGTGCTATCACATGATTTTCCGCCCAGCGAAGAATCCCTGCAGCTTCTGCCATTGCCCTCCTGCTTCTTGTGCCACCCTGTCTGTTTACGTGGGTGACTGCCATGATGTTGTCCGACTGGATCAACACCGGCTGACCTTGAAGCAGAGGTCTTGCTAAGCTTAGAGCATTGTAAATGGCCCTTAGCTTCAGGATATTTATGTGAAGTGATGTATCCAGGCTTGACCCTAAGCCCTGGATATTCCTTCCCTGTGTGACTGCTCCCCAGCCTCGCAGGCTGGCATCCGTGGTCACCAGGACCCAGTCCTGAATGCCGAATCTGCGGCCCTCTAGAAGATGAGCACTCTGCAACCACCACAGGATGGATACCCTTGTCCTTGGTGACAGGGTTATCCGCTGATGCATCTGAAAATGCGACCCGGACCATTTGTCCAGTAGGTTCCACTGGAAAGTTCTTGCGTGGAATCTAACGAATGGGATTGCTTCGTAGGAAGTCACCATTTTTACCCAGAACCCTTGTGCATTGATGCACTGAGACTTGGTTCGGTTTTAGGAGGTTCCTGACTAGCTCGGATAACTCCCTGGCTTTCTCTTCCGGGAGAAACACCTTTTTTTTCTGGACTATGTCCAGGAACATCCCTAGGAAACAGAAGACAAGTCGTCGGAACCAGCTGCGATTTTGGAATATTGAGAATCCAATCGTGCTGCCGCAACACTACCTGAGATAGTGCTACACCGACTTCCAACTGTTCCCTGGATCTTACCCTTATCAGGGAATCGTCCAAGTAAGGGATAACTAAAATTCCCTTCCTTCGAAGGGATATCATTTCGGCCATTACCTTGGTAAAGACCCGGGGTGCCGTGGACCATCCCTACGGCAGCGTCTGAACTGATAGTGACAGTTCTGTACCATAACCTGAGGTACCCTTGGTGAGAAGGGTAAATTTTGACATGAAGGTAAGCATCCTTGATGTCCCGAGACATCATGTAGTCCCCTTCTTCCAGGTTCGCAATCACTGCTCTGAGTGACTCAATCTTGAATTTGAACCTCTGTATGTAAGTGTTCAAAGATTTTAGATTTAGAATCGGTCTCACCGAGCCGTCTGGCTTCGGTACCACAATAGTGTGGAATAATACCCCGTTCCCTGTTGCAGGAGGGGTACCTTGATTATCACCTGCTGGGAATACAGCTTGTGAATGGCTTCCAAAACTGCCTCCCTGTCAGAGGGAGACGTCGGTAAAGCCGACTTTTGGAAACGGCGAGGGGGAGACGTCTCGAATTCCAATATGTACCCTTGAGATATTACCTGAAGGATCCAGGGGTCTACTTGCGAGTGAGCCCACTGCGCACTGAAATTCATTGAGAACGGGCCCCCACCGTGCCTGAGCTTGTAAGGCCCTAGCGTCATACTGAGGGCTTGGCAGAGGCGGGAAAGGGTTTCTGTTCCTGGGAACTGGCTAATCTCTTCAGCCTTTTTCCTCTCCCTCTGTCACGAGCAGAAAAGAGGAACCTTTTGTCCGCTTGCCAACAAAGGACTGCGCCTGATAATACGTCTTATTTTGAGAGGCGACCTGGGGTACAAACGTGGATTTCCCAGTTGTTGCCGTGGCCACCAGGTCTAAAAGACCGACCCCAAATGTCCCTTTTCAAAGGCAATACTTCCCAATGCCGTTTGGAATCCGCATCACCTGACCATTTTACTGGTAGAATTGGACAACGCACTTATACTTGATGCCAGTCGGCAAATATTCCGCTGTGCATCATGCGTATATAGAAATGCATCTTTTAAATGCTCTATAGGCAATAATATACTATCCTTATCTAGGATATCAATATTTCCAGTCAGGGAATCCGACCATGCCAACCCAGCACTGCACCTCCAGGCTGAGGCGATTGCTGGTCGCAGTATAACACCAGTATGTGTGTGAATACATTTTTGGATACCCTCCTGCTTTCTATCAGCAGGATCCTTAAGGGCGGCCATCTCATGAGAGGGTAGAGCCCTTGTTCTTACAAGCGTGTGAGCGCCTTATCCCCCCTAGGGGGTGTTTCCCAACGCACCCTAACCTCTGGCGGGAAAGGGTATACACCAATACTTTTTAAGAAATTATCAATTGTTATCGGGGGGAAACCCACGCATCATCACACACCTCATTTTATTTCTCAGATTCAGGAAAACTACAGGTAGTTTTTCCCTCACCGAACATAATACCCCTTTTTGGTGGTATTTGTATTATCAGAAATGTATAAAACATTTTCCATTGTCTCAATCATGTAACGTGTGGCCCTACTGGAAATCACGGTTGTCTCTTCACCGTCGACACAGGAGTCAGTATCCGTGTCGGCGTCTGTATCTGCCATCTGAGGTAACGGGCGCTTTAGAGCCCCTGACGGCCTATGAGACGTCTGGACAGGCACAAGCTGAGTAGCCGGCTGTCTCATGTCAACCACTGTTTTTTTATACAGAGCTGACACTGTCACGTAATTTTCAACAGTACATCCACTCAGGTGTCGACCCCCTAGGTGGTGACATCACTGTTACAGACACTCTGCTCCGTCTCCACATCATTTTTCTCCTCATACATGTCGACACAAACGTACCGACACACAGCACACACACAGGGAATGCTCTGATAGAGGACAGGACCCCACTAGCCCTTTGGGGAGACAGAGGGAGAGTATGCCAGCACACACCAGAGCGCTATATATATATATATATTGTAACACTGTAGGGGTGCAAGGCACCTTTTCCTGGGGAATATGGCGGCACGCAGCAGCTGAGGAACAACACAAGTCCAGTTTCTGGTACAACTGACCCCGGCCAGTTTTATTGAAACAGAAAATAAAACAAACCCCAAAATAAAAATACCTTGCCTGTCCGGCACTAACTAAACATAAGATATTCCTAACTGTCACTAAACAAAACACAGAGTTCTTCAGTACATACTGTATAGCTCACTTGCATCAGAAAGCGTGTCTCTCACACACAGATCCTGCAGCCTTCCCAGGCAGTCTGCCCATACTAATCAGGTTAGCAGCACTATAACACACTTACACAGCTGAAACCCTGATTAGCCCTCTGTGAGGCCAAAGACCCGAACTGGGCCCAATGTCTAGAACTCGCCTTATCTCTCTCTCAGAGCCTTTACCCAGCTTTTACAGCAAACTGAAAAGGTTCAGACAAAACAAAAAGCATTTTTCCTAGAAGTTAACATTTTCTAAAACATGTAAGACAAGAACCTGGGACAAATATACCTGCCCTCAAACACTATCCCAGTGTTCTTGTCACATATCCCCCTCCCCTGTTTCGACCTAGGGGCCGGAACACTTGTAGCCCCCAAACAGAAGATGCGAGACAATGCATCTGCGTTGGCCAATTGTGTTCCCGGTCTATGTTCGACAGTAAACTTAAAGTCCTGCAACGCTAGAAACCATCTAGTTACACGAGCATTCTTGCCTCTATTTACATACATCCATTTTAAAGGGGCATGGTCTGTCACTAGTCTGAATTGTCTACCCAAGAGGTAATATCTCAAGGTATCTAGTGCCCACTTAATGGCCAAAGCCTCCTTTTCCACAATGGCATACCTTTTTTCATGCTCATTGAGTTTCCTACTCAAATAAATGATAGGGTGTTCGTCCCCATCTCTGGTTTGGGACAGCACAGCCCCTATCCCTACCTCTGAGGCATCTGTCTGTACCACAAATTCTTTTGAAAAATCTGGCGTTATCAATACCGGTTGTGAACATAAAGCCACTTTTAACGCTTGGAACGCTTTTTCTGCATCAGGGTTCCATTTCACCATATTTGACTGCTTCCCTTTGGTAAGGTCTGACAACGGCACCGCTGTGGTCGCAAAATTGGGAATAAACCGTCTATAGTACCCAGTAATTCCCAAAAAAGCCCTTACCTGTTTTTTATTCACTGGACGAGGCCAGTTTTGAATAGCATCAACTTTATTCAATTGGGGCCTAATCAGACCTCTGCCTATGGTGAAGCCCAAGTATTTGACCTCCTCCATTGCGAGGCAGCACTTCTTTGGGTTAGCAGTTAACCCTGCCTCTCTGATTGAGTCCAGTACTGCTTGTACTTTAACCAAATGGGACCCCCAGTCTGTACTGTGAATTACCACATCATCCAAATAGGCAGCTGCATATTTTCTATGGGGCCTCAAAATTGTATCCATCGCCCGTTGAAAGGTTGCTGGAGCCCCATGCAACCCAAAGGGTAACATCTTATACTGGTACAGCCCCTCCGGAACCGAAAAGGCTGTTTTTTCTTTGGCGCTATCAGATAAAGGTATTTGCCAGTAACCTTTGGTCAGGTCCAATGTGGTGAGAAACCTGGCTGTTCCCAGCCTTTCTACAAGCTCATCCACACGGGGCATGGGGTATGCGTCAAACTTGGACACCTCATTTAACTTACGAAAGTCATTACAGAAGCGTATGCTACCGTCGGGCTTCGGGATGAGCACTATGGGACTGGACCACTCACTGTTAGACTCCTCTATGACTCCAAGTTCTAACATGATTTTAACTTCTTTAGAAATAGCTTCTCGCTGAGCTTCAGGAATCCTATATGGCTTTAAATGAACCCTGACCCTTGGTTCTGTGACAATGTCATGTTTTATTATGGTCGTTCGGCCAGGCAGCTCTGAAAATACCTCCCTATTTTGGATGAGAAATTCTTTAACCTGATTGTTCTGATCAGCTGATAATGTCTCTGACACCTTCACTGCGGGAAGCAACCGGGGTGAAGACACCGAAGGGCAAGGCTCCGCTGACAGAGACAACCTATCTTTCCAGGGTTTGATTAAGTTAACATGGTAGATCTGTTCGGGTTTTCTCTTTCCCGGCTGGTATACTTTGTAATTAACCTCATTCACTTTTTCCCTAATCTCAAATGGACCCTGCCATTTAGCTAGGAATTTGCTTTCCACAGTGGGTACCAAAACAAGAACTCTATCTCCAGGAGCAAATTCCCGTATCTTGGCACTCCGGTTGTATACCCTCTGTTGAGCACTTTGGGCCTGTTCCATGTGCTCTCTGACAATAGGTACCACAGCTGCAATCCTATCCTGCATTTGTGATACATGTTCAATAACACTTCTATAAGGAGTGGGCTGTCCTTCCCACGTCTCTTTGGCAATGTCAAACAGCCCTCTGGGGTGTCTACCATACAACAAATCAAATGGAGAAAACCCCGTAGAGGACTGAGGAACTTCTCTGACGGCCATTAACAAGTAGGGCAACAAATAATCCCAATTTTTCCCATCTTTATCAACCACCTTTTTTAACATACTTTTTAATGTTTTATTAAACCTTTCCACCAACCCATCAGTTTGGGGATGGTAAATGGACGTCCTGAGGTGAGTGACCTTAAATAATTTGCACAATTCTTTCATGACCTTTGACATAAATGGAGTACCTTGGTCAGTCAAAATTTCTTTTGGTATTCCCACTCTACTAAAAACCTGCACCAGCTCCCTAGCTATCGCCTTGGTTGTGATAGTGCGTAAAGGGACAGCCTCAGGATATCGAGTGGCATAGTCCATTATTACCAGGATATACTGATGGCCCCGAGCGGACTTTAACAAGGGCCCCACGAGATCCATGGCTATTCTGTCAAACGGGACCTCTATAATAGGCATCGGAACTAGTGGGCTCCTGAAATGGGGTCTAGGGGCATGATACTGGCATTCAGGACAGGAAGAACAATATTCAGACACTTCTTTATAAACCCCTGGCCAAAAGAACCTTTGTAAAACTCTTTCAGTGGTTTTTTCTGCCCCTAAATGTCCTGCTGTAACGTGACTATGAGCTAAATCTAGCACCGTTCTCCGATAAGGCTGGGGTACTACCAGCTGTTCTACCACATCCTCACCCTTTTTGACAATGTGGTACAAGAGCTCATTACAGATGGCCATGTGGGGATACGTAACCCTGTCACCTGGTACCACAGGCTCCCCATTAACAATCTTAACATTCTCTCTAGCCTTTATCAAGGTAGGATCCTTTAACTGTTCAGATGCAAACAGATCCTTTTTTACTTCCAGGTCAGGCACGCTTTCGTTTCTAACCACTATGTCTCTGTTCCCAGCAAGAGGGTCCTCACTGGACTCCCCATCTGTCACTTCCCCAGCCAAACTGGCAAAAGGCAAAGGGTCAGAAAGTTCCGAAGACACACCTACATCCATACAATCACCGGTATTACCAACTGGCTCTTCACTTCTCACATCTGCTGATAAACGTGATTCCCACAGTTTCCAGAAATGAGGAAAATCCCTCCCTATTATGGCCTTATGCACCAAGGTGGGGACCAGTCCTACTTTAACCATTGCTGACCCACAACAAGTTTCTATATTCACTTCAGCAGTGACATAATACTGGGTATCCCCATGTATGCAAGTTACCCCAATAGGTATTTGCTGGACCTTTAAGGGGTTCACTAACCCAGTTTTCACGAGGGTAACTAAACTTCCTGAATCTAGCAAGGCCTCTACCCGGTTACCCTCTAAGAACACATCACACATTTGTTTTTCCAGCTCAGGTGAAGGTACCACAGTACAGGCTAACCTAGCAAAGAAAGACATTCTGCGACATTCAAAGGCAGCATCACATTGCATGGGTTCTTGCATGACTGGGCAATTGGCAACAACATGACCTGGCATACCACATCTAAAACATTTAACCACACGATTATCAACCCGTTTGGGCAACATAGACCGTTCTAGCCCCATTGGCCTGTCTCCAGGGCCAGTGTTTACAGTCTCTCCAGCCTTGCGTTCTCTTAACCGCCCAGCAACGTTTTCCCACGGAACAGTCTTACCAGTCTTTACTGAAGGGCGCTGTCGAGGATCTATGGGTTGCTGGGTGGTCATCAGTAGTTCCTCTGCTGCCAAATACCGCTCTACCATGTCCACTAATTGGTCAGCAGTACCCGGGTTTCCATGGCTCACCCACTTGCGCAGGACCATGGGCAAAGATCTCAAGTAGCGGTCCATGACGACTCTTTCAACCATCTGGGGACCAGTTAATGTCTCTGGCTGTAGCCATTTTTTTGTTAGCTGAATAAGGTCGTGCATCTGAGAGCGCGGAGGCTTCTCCATGGCGTACACCCAACGGTGCACCCGTTGTGCTCGTACTGACAGCGTGACTCCCAGGCGGGTCAGGATCTCAGTCTTTAGTTTATCATAGTCCCGAGCCTCAGCAGGGCTTAAATCAAAGTACGCTTTTTGGGGCTCACCTGACAGAAAAGGTGCCAGCAGACTGGCCCACTGTGCTTTTGGCCAGTTCTCACGCTCTGCAGTCCTTTCAAACGTGGTCAAGTAGGCCTCCACATCATCAGCCTCTGTCATTTTCTGCAGGAAGTGACTGGCCCGTATAGAACTAGAGCTGGTCGGAGCACTGACGGCCACATCTCCAATCCGGGCTGCAAGGCTCTGCACCACTTCTGTTAAGGCCTCTCTATCCTGACGCTGTTGCCTGTAAAGTTCGTCAATAGCCACCTGCTGCTGTCTCCTATTTTCCTCCATTGCCACCTGCTGTTGTCTCCTATTTTCCTCCATTGCCACCTGCTGCTGTCGGTTGGCCTCCTGCTGAGCCGCTGTAGCTTGCAGCAAGGCTTTAAGCAGATCCTCCATGTCGACAGATTTTTCAGGCGGCTTTGTAGCTGCTTTCACCCAGGACATATATCAAACCCTCAGGGGTGAGTCTCAGTAACTTCACACTGGGCTGTATCTGCATAAACCACCGTTTTCTGCAGGCCTCACAAACTGCTGCTTTCACTTATGCGCAGAACGGGGTTGCTCGCATTCTCCACCAAGTTGTAACACTGTAGGGGTGCAAGGCACCTTTTCCTGGGGAATATGGCGGCACGCAGCAGCTGAGGAACAACACAAGTCCAGTTTCTGGTACAACTGACCCCGGCCAGTTTTATTGAAACAGAAAATAAAACAAACCCCAAAATAAAAATACCTTGCCTGTCCGGCACTAACTAAACATAAGATATTCCTAACTGTCACTAAACAAAACACAGAGTTCTTCAGTACATACTGTATAGCTCACTTGCATCAGAAAGCGTGTCTCTCACACACAGATCCTGCAGCCTTCCCAGGCAGTCTGCCCATACTAATCAGGTTAGCAGCACTATAACACACTTACACAGCTGAAACCCTGATTAGCCCTCTGTGAGGCCAAAGACCCGAACTGGGCCCAATGTCTAGAACTCGCCTTATCTCTCTCTCAGAGCCTTTACCCAGCTTTTACAGCAAACTGAAAAGGTTCAGACAAAACAAAAAGCATTTTTCCTAGAAGTTAACATTTTCTAAAACATGTAAGACAAGAACCTGGGACAAATATACCTGCCCTCAAACACTATCCCAGTGTTCTTGTCACAATATATATATATATACACACAGGGATAACCTTATATAAGTGTTTTTCCCCTTATAGCTGCTGTATGTTTTAATACTGCGCCTAATTAGTGCCCCCCTCTCTTTTTTTAACCCTTTCTGTAGTGTAGTGACTGCAGGGAAGAGCCAGGGAGCTTCCCTCCAACTGAGCTGTGATCGAAAATGGCGCTTGTGTGCTGAGGAGATAGGCTCCGCCCCCTTTTCGGCGGCCTTATCTCCCGTTTTTCTGTATATTCTGGCAGGGGTTAAATGCATCCATATAGCCCAGGAGCTATATGTGATGTATTTTTTGCCATGTAAGGTATTTTTATCATGTTTTATTGCGTCTCAGGGCGCCCCCCCCAGCGCCCTGCACCCTCAGTGACCGGAGTATGAAGTGTGCTGAGAGCAATGGCGCACAGCTACAGTGCTGTGCGCTACCTTATTGAAGACAGGAACGTCTTCTGCCGCCGATTTTTCCGGACCTCTTCGCTCTTCTGGCTCTGTAAGGGGGCCGGCGGCGCGGCTCCGGGACCCATCCAGGCTGGGCCTGTGATCGTCCCTCTGGAGCTAATGTCCAGTAGCCAAGAAGCCCAATCCACTCTGCACGCAGGTGAGTTCGCCTCTTCTCCCCTTAGTCCCTCGATGCAGTGAGCCTGTTGCCAGCAGGTCTCACTGAAAATAACAAACCTAAACTAAAACTTTCACTAAGAAGCTCAGGAGAGCCCCTAGTGTGCACCCTTCTCGTCGGGCACAGAAATCTAACTGAGGCTTGGAGGAGGGTCATAGGGGGAGGAGCCAGTGCACACCAGTTAGTCCTAAAGCTTTCTTTAGATGTGCCCAGTCTCCTGCGGAGCCGCTTATTCCCCATGGTCCTTACGGAGTCCCCAGCATCCACTTAGGACGTTAGAGAAATACTCTCCGTACTTCTGTGTCCAGAACCATCCCTAAAAAGGACAATCTTGTCGTCGGTTCCAACTGCGACTTTGGAAAATTCATGATCCAACCGTGTTGTTGGAGTATTGACAAGGAGAGTGCGATGTTCTGCACCAACTGTTCCCTGGATCTCGCTTTTATCAGGAGATCGTCCAGATAAGGAATTATATTGACTCCTATTTGACGAAGAAGGACCATCATCTCTGCCATCACCTTGGTGAATACCCTCGGTGCCGTGGAGAGTCCGAACGGCAACATCTGGAACTGGTAATGGCAATCCTGTACTGCGAATCTCAGATAAGCTTGGTGAGGAGGATAAATGGGAACATGCAAGTAAGCATCCTTTATATGTCTGACACCATGAAGTCCCCTTCCTCCAGACTGGAAATCACTACCCTCAGGGATTCCATCTTGAACTTTTTCAGGTAGAGATTCAGATTTTTCAGGTTTAAAATCGGTCTGACCGAGCCGTCCGGCTTCGGAACTACGAAGAGGCTTGAATAAAAACCTTCTCCTTGCTGTGACAAGGGTACCAGGACAATGACCTGATTCTGACATAATTTTTGAATTGCCGTTGTTAATGCCTCTCTTTCTGGAAGAGAAGCTGGCAAGGTCGATTTGAAAAAGCAGCATGGGGGGGACGTCTTGAAACACTAGTTTGTACCCATGGGACACTATTTGTGAGACGCATGGGTCCAGGCCAGATTGAATCCAGATTTGGCTGAAAAGTTTCAGACGTGCTCCCACCCGAGCGGACTCCCGCAAGGGAGCCCCAGCGTCATGCTGCAGATTTGGCAGGAGCAGGGGTTGACTTCTGCTCCTGGGATCCTGGAGACGCTGTGGACTTCTTTCCTTTTCCCCTACCTGCAAAGAAGGGGGAACCTTTGGCCTTTTTGTATTTGTTGGGCCGAAAGGACTGCATGTGAGAGTGATGTGTCTTTTTTGTTGGTGCAGGAGCAGAAGGCAAGAATGTCGACTTACCTGCGGTAGCCGCCGAGACTAACGCATCCAGCCCATCACCAAAGAAGGCCTCACCTTTATACGGGAGAGCCTCCATATTTCTTTTGGAATCTGCATCAGCATTCCACTGGCGAATCCACAATGCCCTCCGAGCCGATACTGCCATGGTAGCGGTTTTTGATCCCAAGAGACCAATATATTTCATGGTTTCTAGTACGTACGCAGCAGCGTCTTTGATATGACCTAACGTTAGGAGTATCTCGTCTCCATCTATTGTGTCAATGTCTAATGACAAGTTTTCTGACCACTTTTCAATAGCACTACTCACCCACGCACAGGCAATGGTAGGCCTGAGTAGTGTCCCATTGGCCACATCAATAGATCACCTCACTCACTTGCGGTCTGTCAGCTCCTTAAGTGAAGCCATTCCAGGCGCAGAGAGAAACACCTTTTCTCTTTTATGACAGGGCCCTGTCTAAAATGCGGGGCGACTCCCACCTTTTGGAAAAAGGTAAGCTGCCTGAATTACTTTTGGGAATCTGAAATTTCTTTTCAGGTTAAATCAGACTCCCTCCAAGAGACTGTTCCTGAGGTGGAGGGAAAATTACATTACTTCTTTACTACAGTAAATCCTCTCCTTGTGGTAAAAGAGGGGGCTTCGTAACTTCTAACACCTCCTTTATAGCTAAAACATGTTTTGAATGCTTTTTGCTAACTTAGGACCTATTCCCCTGGAATCACTAGTGTCGACACAGGAAACAGAGTCCGTGTCGGTATCAGTTTGTACTACTTGTGCAAATTTGTATGTGACCCAGAGGGATCCCTGTGGATGAAAGGCAGAACTATTAAAAATCACATCTTCAACAGATTATATTCAGTTTTCTGTATGAGATTCAGTAGTGATTCACACTATCATGTAACCTTTCACCCAGTCAGGCTCTTGGTGTCATATTACACCTCTGTGTCCCTAACATGTCTCCACAGAGTTCCCTGCCACAGACATGTCACACACATGCACAACCACACCACAGACACTCCGGGACTTATAGGGGACAGACCCACAGTAAAATCTGTCAGAGGGACACAGATAGGATTTGCCAGTTCACAACCCAGCGCCAGTAACACAATGTCTGTGAACACAAAATGCCCACTGACATGCAGCGCTTTTATAATGCTAATCACACAATTATATAGCACCAAGTTCACTGTGGCCCCCCGTTTTGCACCCTGATACTTGTTCAGTAGTGGAGGACCAGCGTTGTCTCTGCAGCCTGAGGAGAGAAAATGGGGCTGAGCAGTGTGCTGGCTGGCTGACTGAGGAAGCTCCACTCTTCAATGGCGTGTTTCTCCTCAGCTTTTATGAGGTAATTTTTTATACTGGCGGGAGTAGGACTGTGCCTCAGCAACTTATGCCCCTTATTTATGCCAGTTTCCATAGGTTTCATGCTGCCCAGGGCGCCCCCCCTTGTGCCCTGCACCCTGCAGTGCCTGTGTATGTGTGGGCAATATGGCGCGCTGCGCTCCCGCCAGCCGCGCAGTACCTATAGCCGTCACTTTCCTGATTGAAGATCTGTCTTCTAACACTCACCTGTCTTCTGACTTCTGGCTCTGTGAGAGGGGTGACGGCGTGCTGTGGGAGTGAGCATCTAGGCACGGCCAGCGTTCAGTTCCCTTAAGGAGCTAATGGTGTCCTGTCAGCAAGAAGCAGAGCCATGAAACTCTTTAGGAAGTCGGTTCCTACTTCTGCCCCCTCAGTCCCACGAAGCAGGGAGACTGTTGCGAGCAGTTCTCCCTGAAAATAAAAAACCTAACATAAGTCTTTTCAGAGAAACTCAGTAGAGCTCCTCTGGAGTGCATCCAGTCTGCCTGGGCACATTTCTAAAACCGAGGTCTGGAGGAGGGGCATAGAGGGAGGAGCCAGTTCACACCCTTGAAAAGTCTTAAAGTGCCCATGGCTCCTGCGGAACCGTCTATACCCCCATGGTCATGAAATGGACCCCAGCATCCTCTAGGACGTATGAGAAAAAACCTGTAAAACACGGCCAATGCCAGCCCCGACCTGCCGAAATAACAGAGGGGGCTTAACGAGCGGAGAGTCACTGCCCCAGCCTTAATACATTGGGGAGTCTTCACCTTCAGGTAGGCACAGCGCCGCAGACGAAACTGCAGCGTGCGTTACCTCATTCCTTAAGAAGCCGCTGTCAGCCACATCATACATAGTGGTGATGCGGTAACAGCGGCAGGTAGCGCACGTTCGTACATCTGCCCCCATGATTGGTGGGTTGGATGTTACCATCTGCAGAGGACTCTGGCTTGTCCTTAGCAGCCTACGAGGGTTATTCAAAGTTGCTAGCAAACCAAAAAACTTAGCAATTGGGCAAAACCATGTGCGCTGCAGTTGGGGCAGATGTAACATGTGCAGAGAGAGTTAGATTTGGGTGGGTTATTTAATTTCTATGCATGGTAAATACTGGTTGCTTTATTTTTACACTGCAATTTAGATTTCAATTTGAACACACCCCACCCAAATCTAACTCTCTCTGCACATGTTACATCTGCCCCACCTGCAGTCCAGCATGGTTTTGTCCAACTGCTAACAAATTTGCTGCTGCGATCAACTCTGAATTAGGCCCCATGTGTATAAGGTGTATATGAAACAAATGCATTTAACGTTTAGACCTGGGTCCCAACCCCAACATATCTCCTTATGGTGTTCAAACGTTCCAAACTACTTCCGGTCACAAGCATTTCGGATTTGGGAGCCAACCTGTAATGTGCTGTGACCTGAAACTCCCCTGATCTCACTTTACACCACTGTGAGAAAAACCAACATTTTATAGTTGCAACTTTACTATTTGGGTGCAGATATAGGGGGTCATTCCGAGATGATCGCACGTAGCAACTTTTTGCTGCCCGTGCGATCAACTAGACGCCGCCTAGGGGGGAGTGGATTTCTGCATAGCAGGGCTGCGAACGCTTGTGCAGCCCTGCTGTGCAAAATAAAGTTTCTTGTAAAAGAAGACCAGGGTAACAGTTACTTACCCTGTGCGATCGATCCAGCGATGCAGGTCCCGGAATTGACGTCAGACATCCGCCCTCCAAACGCCTGGACACGCCTGCGTTGGGCTCACAACTCCCCGAAAACTGTGTGTTGCCACCCGAATCCGCCTTCCTCCTGTCAATCTTCTTGCGGTCGCCACTGCGACCGCTTTCTTCGCTGGTTGCGTCGCTGCCTGGCGACGGCCGTTGCCAGCAATGACACGCCTGCGCAATGCGGCCACCGCGCATGCGCAGCTCTGACCCGATCGCACGGCTGCGAAGAAGCGCAGCATACGATCGGGTCGGAATGACCCCCCATTGTGAGACATCGGAAGGGGGTGCTACCGGGCTCTGGCATCTCACAGGACACAATTAAGTTACCAAATAGATTTCTTTTTAGAAAAGAGCGTGCCACCTGGTAGGTTCCCCCAGAACCTCACAAACATGGCGTAAGCAGACTCAGGATAGACTTTTTGTTTACATGTCCCATATATTAGTGTCAAGCTACCGTAATGTGATAAATCATTTTGCATGTACAAACTTTAAAAATAATAAGGAAACAAGTTCTATTATCACTAAGAAACACATTTATTTAGCTCTCCTCAGATGTGACGGCTGCAGAGCATCGCTGGTTGGTGCAGGGCCTCATTCTGGCACAGCGTCTGCAACCCAGGTCAGATACGGGGGGTTCCCCTGCTCTATGGGGACACTGATCACCTCACAGATTTCATATGGATGCACCGACCTGAGGGAACAAAAAGACAGGACTGAGGCATGTATCATCTACAGTGAGACCTCGGGCCTTAACGTGCCCCTTTCACAGGTCTCAGTAACTACCACCTACCAAATGAAGATCACAGTAGACGGAGATTATGTCTCACGGCTCTATAGGACTCAGTCTATAATGCATTGTAGAGGGGCCATGAATGCGTAATGGCTTCAGGCAGTGGCGGCATCCAGGGGCAGCGGCGTAGGTTTACGTATGGTCTGATTGTATAATGTGAGGGGAAAGTGGGACATATACTGTACTATAGAGACACGGCGTCAGAGCTTCGCCTGGCACATATGTGCGGCAAAGCTCTATCCTGAGCTTCCACCAGTATTCTAATCTGCGCGCACCTTACACTTGTGGCCTATGTGCTTGGATGCGCAGACCGGGGACAGTGACGAGTAAGTAGAACACAGACACATGTTACACACTCCCCTTTGTGCATTTTCATTTTTCATAAAACTTCTATTTGAAATGTGTCCCTTACCAAACATTATTTCTGCACCTACACCTATAACAGCAGCCTCTGTGAATTGGGGATATAGATGTTATTACACAAGGCAAGCTTTGCAGAACATTCCCTTGTTCCACAATACAGACTGAAAGGAGCCCCCCTTTCCTCATAGTCTACATACACATCCCCCGCCCCCAGCGTGTAATGATGAAGACCGCTCTTCTCTTCTCACCTGACGTAGTCTGTTACAGCAGGCACTTTAGATGATCTGGTCTTAATCATCTGCAAGAAGACAGCGACAGCCTGGTGAAAATTACTTACTAGGAAGGGACTATTGATCTCCAGAAGGCGACAGAAACTGCGTTACTGGAAAAAAGTGGGACATATAAGTGGGTAATTTCCTTGGTGAAACGGACATATAAATGTAACATTATATCACTGACCTGGTTTGGGAGTGTTGTGGACTCGGGGCTTCTTCCGATGACCGGGAAGAGGAACCGCCACTGGGTCGTAGTAGAGATGGCCGGATGTAGGTCTTCCTCATGCAGAACTAAGACGGCAGGCGGGAGGCCCAGAGGAATTCTTGTAGGTCTCCTGTAAGACAAGACTTGTAGAAATAATGAAGGCTGGGGTACTGAGATATTGGAGACACTGTGGTATTGAAGGCACTGAGGTACTGGGAGTACAGGGAGTGCTGGGAGACCCTTGGAGGCACGGAGGTGTTTGGAGGCACGGAGGTGCTTGGAGGCACGGAGGTGTTTGGAGACACCGAGGTGTTTGGAGGGACGAGGTGCTTGGAGGCACGAGGTGCTTGGAGACACGGAGGTAACTGGAGGCACGGAGGTGCTTTGAGGCGCGGAGGTGCTTGGAGGCACGGGGTGCTTGGAGGCACGAGGTGCTTGGAGGCACGGAGGTGCTTGGAGGCACGGAGGTAACTGGAGGCACGGAGGTAACTGGAGGCACGGAGGTAACTGGAGGCACGGAGGTAACTGGAGGCACGGAGGTGCTTGGAGGCACGAGGTGCTTGGAGGCACGAGGTGCTTGGAGGCACGGAGGTGCTTGGAGGCACGGAGGTAACTGGAGGCACGGAGGTAACTGGAGGCACGGAGGTAACTGGAGGCACGGAGGTGCTTGAGGCGCGGAGGTGCTTGGAGGCACGAGGTGCTTGGAGGCACGAGGTGCTTGGAGGCACGGAGGTGCTTGGAGGCACGGAGGTGCTTGGAGGCACGAGGTGCTTGGAGACACGGAGGTAACTGGAGGCACGGAGGTGCTTGAGGCGCGGAGGTGCTTGGAGGCACGAGGTGCTTGGAGGGACAGGATGCTTGGAAGCACAGGATGCTTGCAGGGACGAGGGAGCTCTGGATCATAGCTTCCACAGGAGAAACGAAGATACTCAGGCATCGGATCTCTGCCTGGTATCTGATTTTAAATTCCCCGCCCTAGCCTGATTGGCGGAGCAGGCAGGTGACGTCAGACCTGCTCCGCCTCCTTGCCCTTGCTTGTGATGGCGGCGCCCTTGCTTCCGGGAAGCCGCCGGAGAGCAGCGCCGACCCGCCGCTGAAGCCGGAGACTGACAGGGGAAGAGAGGCGCCGGGCAGACCAGGCCACCCGCAGGGACAAGCGCGGTCGCCGCTGCCCGAGGTTCGTGACAGTACCCCCTCCTCCAGGAGTGGCCCCTGGACACTTCCCGGGCTTAGTCGGATGTCTGGAGTGGAAGATCCGAATCAGACGAGGAGCCGTTACTTCAGTAGCCCCAATCCAACTTCTCTCCTCAGGTCCATAACCCTTCCAGTCCACCAAGTACTGTAATTTTTTATGAAGATAACGAGAGTCCAGAATAGCTTTGATTTCAAACTCCGCTCCAGCTTCTGCCACTACGGACGTTGGCCTTGGGAGTGCTGAGTGGAATCGATTCAGTATGAGGGGACGGAGTAGAGAAACATGGAAGGCGTTAGGTATGCGAAGATGGGCAGGCAAACCCAGTTTACAGACCACAGGATTTAAGACTTGTAGCACAGGGTAAGGACCGATGAACCTTGGAGCGAATTTCATGGTGGGCACCTTCAACCGGAGATTCCGTGTGGACAGCCATACCCTGTCCCCAACTTTATATTGAGGTGCGGCTTGCCGTTTCTTATCTGCAAAGAACTTGTACCGAACAGAAACCTGCTTAAGATTAGCATGAACCTTTCTCCAAATTTGTCCAAAGTGTCGTAGAGTGGACGCTACAGCAGGAACCTCTATTATCGGAAGGCTTGGAAATTCCGGAACACGGGGATGGAACCCGTAGTTGACGAAAAATGGTGATTCCCCAGTGGAAGAATGAAACAAATGGTTATGGGCAAACTCCGCCCAAGGCAACAACTCCACCCAGTTGTCCTGTGAAGGAGAGAGATACAACCGAAGAAAAGTCTCTAGATCTTGATTGACTCGTTCCGTTTGTCCATTTGTTTGGGGATGATAAGCCGACGAAAACTTAAGTTTAATGTGTAGAGTTGAACAAAGGGCTTTCCAAAACCTGGCGGTGAACTGTACTCCACGGTCAGAAACAATCTCTTGTGGCAACCCATGCAAACGAAAATGTTCTCGGATAAACAATAGAGCCAGTTTCGGTGCTGTCGGAAGACCAGTCAAGGGCACAAAGTGTGCCATCTTCGAAAAACGGTCAACGATAACCCAAACGGTGTTGCAACCCTTGGAACAGGGCAAGTCAGTGATGAAGTCCATGGAAATGTGAGTCCAGGGTCTCACAGGGATAGGCAGAGGACGAAGTAACCCTGCAGGAGGCAGACGAGGAGATTTATGTTGTGTACATTGGGGACATGAATTAACGCAATCTTGTACATCCTTCCTCATGGTGTTCCACCAGTAAGACCTTTGCAGAAACTTGTACATCTTCTGAGCGCCGGGATGACCGGAAAACTTGGAGTTATGGACCCACCGTAGTATTCCTGGGCGGAATCTAGCTGGTACGGACATTCTTCCAGGAGGAGGAGCTGGAGTAGTTAAAGCAGCAGAGACAGAAACTGGATTCAGAATTAAACCCCGCTCCGGAGGTTCATCCTCGTCTGTGGGAACCTGTGAACGGGAAAGCGCATCTGCTTTAATATTGAGAGTCCCGGCACGGTACTTGATAATGAACGAGAATCGGGAAAAGAAAAGTGCCCATCTCGCCTGGCGAGGATTCAAACATTGTGCGGATTTGATGTACAGTAAATTCTTGTGATCCGTGTAGATGGTAAACACATGTTTAGCCCCTTCTAGAAGATATCTCCATTCTTCCAAGGCAGATTTGATTGCCAAGAGTTCCTGGTCTCCAATAGAGTAATTTCGTTCGGCTGGAGAGAATTTACGAGAGTGGAAGCCACACGGATGTAATTTCTTATCAGAGGAATGCTGGGAGAGGACAGCCCCCACCCCGACTGAAGATGCATCAACTTCTAAGAAGAAGGGTTCCTCGAAATTTGGTTGTTGGAGAACTGGAGCCGTCGTGAAAGCTAACTTTAAGCGAGAAAAAGCTACAATGGCTTCCGGAGGCCACAAACTAGGATTAGAACCCTTTCTCGTCAGGGCAGTAATGGGTGCAACAATGGTGGAGAAACCTTTAATGAATTTCCTGTAGTAGTTCGCAAAGCCCAGGAACCTTTGTATTGCTTTCAGGGAAAGAGGCTGAGTCCAATCACGAATGGCCGACAACTTTTCCGGATCCATGCGAAGCTCCGTCCCCGAGATGACATAACCGAGGAACGGAATAGATGTTACTTCAAAGGTACATTTGGAAAGCTTGGCGTAGAGATGATTCTCTTGTAAACGGTGTAGCACCTCTTTGACTTGAGTCCTGTGTTCGACAAGATTCTTGGAAAAAATCAGTATGTCGTCCAGATATACCACAACGCTCTGATACAGCATATCACGAAAGATTTCGTTGACGAATCCCTGGAAAACCGCGGGAGCATTACTAAGACCAAACGGCATCACCAAGTATTCGTAATGCCCATCTCGGGTATTAAAGGCAGTCTTCCATTCATCCCCCTCTCGGATGCGTATAAGATTATAAGCTCCTCTCAAGTCGAGTTTTGAAAAAATGCGGGCACCACGAACCCTATCAAATAACTCTGTGATTAGTGGCAAGGGGTATTTATTCTTAATAGTAATGTCGTTTAGGCCGCGGTAGTCGATGCATGGTCTCAACCCCCCGTCCTTTTTCTTCACGAAAAAGAAGCCTGCACCAGCAGGGGAGGAAGAGGGGCGAATGAATCCCTTGAGCATATTGGACTTAATATACTCCGACATGGCTTGAGTCTCGGGAAGAGACAGAGGATATGTGCGACCACGAGGTGGCGTCTTCCCTGGGACAAGGTCAATAGGGCAGTCCCAAGGCCTGTGAGGTGGTAACAGGTCAGCAGCTTGTTCCGAAAATACGTCCTTGTACCCTTGATATGCCTCCGGAATGTGCTCTTCATCCGTTTTGGAGGTAACACGGAGCGGACAAACAGGAGTAAGACAATTAGTGTGACAAAAGGAACTCCAGGACAGAATTTGTGACGACTTCCAATCGATGTGGGGGTTATGACTTTTCAGCCAAGGCATTCCAAGAACCAGATCATGGGGCATTTCTGGGATTACCAAGAGTTCCAAATCTTCCTGATGTAGAGCCCCGACCCGCAGCTTAACTGGCCCCGTGCGCCACATTATGAGACCTTTGGAAATTCTAGTCCCGTTGATAGCCGTCAGTGAAATTGGCCGCTCGATAGGCCGTAACTTTAAACCCAAACTTTGGGCACAGAAGGAAGAAACGAAGTTCCCTGCAGCTCCGGAATCCAATAGGGCTTCACAAGACCTGGAGACTGAATTGGAGACTAGAGTTACTGGAAGCAAGCAGTCCGAAGTTGGAGAAGCTTTTGTCGTAACTCCCAGCTTGACTCCTCCGGAACAAGCTAGGTCTGCCCGTTTCCCGGACGGACTTTACAAGATTTAAGAAAATGATCTGCGGCTCCACAGTAAAGGCAGAGTTTACCCTCACGACGACGCTGTCGTTCTTCCGGAGACAGTCGGGAGCGGTTAATTTGCATGGGCTCATCTGAGCTAGGTGAGGCCACCGGCCTAGGAGTAGGATTCCGGAACCTGGAACGATCCGAACGGTTACGTTCTCTTCCACGCTCCTGCATCCGAAGATCCACCTTGACGCAAAGGGAAATCAAATCTTCTAATGGATCCGGCAGATCTCTAGTAACCAGCTCGTCTTTCAGCCGGTCGGAAAGACCGTTCCAGAAGGCAGCTCTCAGGGCATCATTATTCCAGCGTAGTTCGGAAGCAATGGTCTGGAAATGAACCACGTACTGGCCCACGGAACGGGCGCCCTGCCGAACACGGAGCAAATCGGAAGAAGCAGTGGTCATTCTGCCGGGCTCGTCGAAAATCCTTCGAAAGGACGAGATGAAGTTGGTGTAGTTGGAAACCATGGGATCAGATCGTTCCCATAATGGAGACACCCAATCCAAAGCAGAACCTTCCAACAGAGAAATAATATATGCTACCTTGGACCGGTCTGTAGGAAAGTTGTGTGCAAGTAGCTCGAAATGTACCTCGCACTGGTTCAAGAAACCACGACAATTTTTGGGATTCCCATTATAGCGGGACGGAGTAGGCAACTGAAGGCGTGGAGTGACACCGGCCGATGGTTGAACATTGCTGGCAACGGCAACTGGTGCGACTGCTGGAACAGGAGCCGGAATTACTGAGGCCAGAGACGCCTGAATCTGATCCAGACGCCCGGACAACTGCTGGAGGTACTGCATCACCTGACCTTGTGCTGCTTCCTGACTTTGCACTCGAGAAGCCAGGTTCTGGATGGCACTAGAGTCCGTGTTCCGATCCCCCGAGTCCATGTGGCCTGAGTATACTATCACTGACCTGGTTTGGGAGTGTTGTGGACTCGGGGCTTCTTCCGATGACCGGGAAGAGGAACCGCCACTGGGTCGTAGTAGAGATGGCCGGATGTAGGTCTTCCTCATGCAGAACTAAGACGGCAGGCGGGAGGCCCAGAGGAATTCTTGTAGGTCTCCTGTAAGACAAGACTTGTAGAAATAATGAAGGCTGGGGTACTGAGATATTGGAGACACTGTGGTATTGAAGGCACTGAGGTACTGGGAGTACAGGGAGTGCTGGGAGACCCTTGGAGGCACGGAGGTGTTTGGAGGCACGGAGGTGCTTGGAGGCACGGAGGTGTTTGGAGACACCGAGGTGTTTGGAGGGACGAGGTGCTTGGAGGCACGAGGTGCTTGGAGACACGGAGGTAACTGGAGGCACGGAGGTGCTTTGAGGCGCGGAGGTGCTTGGAGGCACGGGGTGCTTGGAGGCACGAGGTGCTTGGAGGCACGGAGGTGCTTGGAGGCACGGAGGTAACTGGAGGCACGGAGGTAACTGGAGGCACGGAGGTAACTGGAGGCACGGAGGTAACTGGAGGCACGGAGGTGCTTGGAGGCACGAGGTGCTTGGAGGCACGAGGTGCTTGGAGGCACGGAGGTGCTTGGAGGCACGGAGGTAACTGGAGGCACGGAGGTAACTGGAGGCACGGAGGTAACTGGAGGCACGGAGGTGCTTGAGGCGCGGAGGTGCTTGGAGGCACGAGGTGCTTGGAGGCACGAGGTGCTTGGAGGCACGGAGGTGCTTGGAGGCACGGAGGTGCTTGGAGGCACGAGGTGCTTGGAGACACGGAGGTAACTGGAGGCACGGAGGTGCTTGAGGCGCGGAGGTGCTTGGAGGCACGAGGTGCTTGGAGGGACAGGATGCTTGGAAGCACAGGATGCTTGCAGGGACGAGGGAGCTCTGGATCATAGCTTCCACAGGAGAAACGAAGATACTCAGGCATCGGATCTCTGCCTGGTATCTGATTTTAAATTCCCCGCCCTAGCCTGATTGGCGGAGCAGGCAGGTGACGTCAGACCTGCTCCGCCTCCTTGCCCTTGCTTGTGATGGCGGCGCCCTTGCTTCCGGGAAGCCGCCGGAGAGCAGCGCCGACCCGCCGCTGAAGCCGGAGACTGACAGGGGAAGAGAGGCGCCGGGCAGACCAGGCCACCCGCAGGGACAAGCGCGGTCGCCGCTGCCCGAGGTTCGTGACACATTACAGCTGAGGAAGGTGATTAGCACATCAGAGATGCACGTTTCACTATCGCCAAATGTCATTAGGGAAGTTGTAGCCATTACGTCTACATCTCTAGATTGCGACTTCCCAACCTAAGAAAGCCACCACTAACTGTGCCACGTGGGCAGATACCACTATGAAACTGACGGCTGTGCAGACACGTGTGTATGGGCTTTGTGTATATGACCATTTTCTGACAACACTTCTTCTAAGTGCAGTGCTTGCCCCTTGCAGCTGCATCCTGGGGTCCTCCCTCCTCCGAGACCCCTCTCTCCTCACCTGGTGAACCCTTAAAGTAACTGGTCATACATCCAGGATGTGACATTAGACAGCTGGTCACAGCGGTACATCCTATGGGGATCGGGGATCCCCCCCTGCCCCCCTCACAAAGCTATTGGTGCTGCGGTCTGCAAATGTAATTGCATTTATGAGATGATGCAGCAGGGTGCTGCGGCGGGGACAACCCAGACACTGCCCACTTCTCTGGCCAGCTCTGCATGTCATGTCCTCTCCAGTGAATTACCAATTTCTGGATGGCTCCCCCTGGGTGTAGAAAAAGGGGGTCCCAAGGGTGGGGCACCAAATACACAGGTGCGCTGTAAGAGGACATCTAGGTCTGGCCTTTAGTTGTCCAGCTGATAATGTTTGTAAGTCATGAAGGAGCGGGCAGCTTATTCTGGAATGGTGCATGCACTGTGGAGCTTCCCCTGTAGATGGACCAGATCAGCTATATAGCACATAAGGTATAATGGAAATGAGCTTCGGGTGCAGAGAACTGCAGGTCAGGGGTCAGATAGGGAGCAATAGGCGGCTCACCAGCAGTATCTCACTGTCCTCCTCCACCTTCCCCTTCCACTCATATCTGAGGAAGAAGCACAAAAGGAAAGATGGTCAGTCTAATGCACAGATAAGCAGCCTCCGGCTACACAGTTGTTGGGCAACTGCAAGTTCCAGCATGCAGTCACCCACTGGCTTGACAGGGAATGCTGAGACATGTAGTTCCACAACAACTGGGGAGCCTCAGGTGCTCTAAGCTTTATCTAAAGCAACAGAGACCCCAACCCAGAGGACAAGGACGTGGCAACAGAGACCCCACCACAGGGAAATGGGATATGGCATGGTCGTGGTGACAGAGACATCCCAGGAGAAAAGAACAGAAAACCCCCCCTCCCCCCAGGGTACAGGGACAGAAACCCCCCCAAGGGGACAAGAACATGGGGAAAATGACCCCATCCCAGAGGAATGGGATGTGGCGACAGAGATTCCTCCCCCCCAACCTTCCCAAAAGGGACAGGGACGTGGTGAAAGAGACCTCCCAAAAATGGACAGGGACGTGGTGAAAGAGACCACTGGGGACAGAGACCCCTTCCCAGGGGACGTGGGGGACAGAGACCCCTTCCCAGGGGACGTAGGGGACAGAGACCCCTTCCCAGGGGATGTGGGGGCAGAGACCCCTTCCCAGGGGATGTGGGGGCAGAGACCCCTTCCCAGGGGACGTGGGGGACAGAGACCCCTTCCCGGGGGACGTGGGGGACAGAGACCCCTTCCCGGGGGACGTGGGGGACAGACAACCGCTCCCAGGGGACAGGGACAGAGACCCCCCTCCCCAGAGACAAGGACCCGCCCAGGGGATAGGGACAGAGACCCCTCAAGGGACGTGGGGACACAGGACCCCCCCCCCCCACCAAGGGGACAGGGACGAGGGGACAGAGAAACCCCCAGGGGACAGGGACCCCCCTAACCTTCCCAAAAGGGACATGGACGTGGGGACAGGGACTCCCCATGGGACACTTTAGGGATAAGGACATGCACAGTCTCACACACAGGGACACACCATGAGGTCATAGCTCACATGGAGGTTATCTGCGGTATAATATTCACACAGGCCGCCAGCTTCCTCTCCACAAGGCCCCTGTTTGGAATAGAAGAAGTGACTTGTTACAGTACATAGGTCACCACTTGTTACCTTATCTGTGATCTCTATTGCCCTGGATCTCGCCCCCTCAGTTCCATGTCCGACACACAATAACTGGGACATGGATCTACCCATCTCCCTGTAATGGGATCCTGGGATCCGGGTTCAGAGGTCACTGCTAGCTGGCAGGTCTCCCATGTACTACTTATACCTCCAATCTGCAATGCCCATTTCAGTCCATCTACATTTTTATTGAAGGCGCAACCAGCCCCCCAGATCATTCCCGGGATAATGCAGAGTTTCTGCCACCCACTGATACCACGGAAGTGCCCTGAGATCCCCCCCGGAGTGTTTCTTCCTGCACTTCCACTGTGACTCCTTATTCCCCATCTGACAATATACAGGGACGGCTGCAGGCATGGCACAGTCCGCATTCACCGGCCACTCCGAGCTACTTACCGGGCTATGTCCTTGGCCACTGTGTCATTGGGGCAGGTGACGTAGGCAGCGGAGAGAGATCCCGATTTGTAAGCTTCGGTGGCCATAGTAAAGGCTCGCAGTCCCACAATCCTGAGCAGCGGAGGGGTCATACACACCACTGCCTGAAATTAGGGGAAGAGGCCGTTGGAGGTCGTACTTTTCCCAACAGGCAAACTGCAATCACTGACCGTACAAAAACAGATCTGTAACTACAGGGAAAGAAACAGGATCAGGGTCAGAAGCACACCACAGCAACATAAACTGGAAATAATGCCCTGGGTACGTAGTTCTCTGTGTGGCAAGTGATTTGGGATACTGTGCTGGGTGGCCCTTGGGCTATGGGATGTCTTTCCTTGCACTATCATATGGAGATTTATAACTGTACCTTATTGCATATACATCTAGGGTCCACCAGGTGGCGATGCAGAGCCTACAAATACATATAGCACGTTTTCTGAGACGTATACAATCCGGCAGCTCCATACACAGCAGTGATGCCCAGCCAGCTACAGTATCGCTCCACCATCATTTCCCAATGTTTGGGGGGTTTGGGGGAAGAAGGATAGCAGGGTTCAACTGCTACAGGATGAACTTTGTAGCAGGAAAAGCCTGCAGCAGAGTCTGACGGTTCTGCAGGAGTTTGATAGGCACACCTTCACTTTGTCACCTTTCACTTTTACGTATGATAGTTAAAGTTTTTAAATACTTATTGGAAAGATCTGGATAAATGGGAGATCACAAGCATACTGAACGTCTAGATGTACACACAGGTGTGCCTCCTGCATTGTTTAAGCAAACAGGACCCCAGCCTAACCAGGGTCATGTGTACAGATGAAGGAAAAGGGGCCCGCAGTGACAGAGAGAGAGGAGATAAGGGGCCCGCAGTGACTGTCAGAGAGGAGATAAGGGGCCCGCAGTGACTGTGAGAGAGGGGAGATGAGGGGGCCGCAGTGACTGTGAGAGAGAGAGGGGAGATGAGGGGGCCGCAGTGACTGTGAGAGAGAGAGGGGAGATGAGGGGGCCGCAGTGACTGTGTGAGAGAGAGAGAGAGAGAGAGAGAGAGAGAGAGAGAGAGAGAGGGGGGGGGAGATGAGGGACCCGCAGTGACTGTGAGAGAGAGGAGATGAGGGGGCCGCAGTGACTGTGAGAGAAGGGAGATGAGGGGGCCGCAGTGACTGTGAGAGAAGGGAGATGAGGGGGCCACAGTGACTGTGAGAGAAGGGAGATGAGGGGGCCACAGTGACTGTGAGAGAGGGGAGATGAGGGGGCCGCAGTGACTGTGAGAGAGAGGAGATGAGGGGGCCGCAGTGACTGTGAGAGAGAGGGGGGGAGATGAGGGGGCCGCAGTGACTGAGAGAGAGGAGATGAGGGGGCCGCAGTGACTGTGAGAGAGAGGGGGGGAGATGAGGGGGCCGCAGTGACTGTGAGAGAGAGGAGATGAGGGGGCCGCAGTGACTGAGAGAGAGGAGATGAGGGGGCCGCAGTGACTGTGAGAGAGAGAGGGGAGATGAGGGACCCGCAGTGACTGTGAGAGAGAGGAGATGAGGGGGCCGCAGTGACTGTGAGAGAGAGGGGGGGAGATGAGGGGGCCGCAGTGACTGAGAGAGAGGAGATGAGGGGGCCGCAGTGACTGTGAGAGAAGGGAGATGAGGGGGCCGCAGTGACTGTGAGAGAGAAGAGATAAGGGACCCGCAGTGACTGTGAGAGAGGAGATGAGGGGGACCCGCAGTGACTGTGAGAGAAGGGAGATGAGGGGGCCGCAGTGACTGTGAGAGAAGGGAGAGGAGGGGGCCACAGTGACTGTGAGAGAGGGGAGATGAGGGGGCCGCAGTGACTGTGAGAGAGAGAGAGGAGATGAGGGGGCCGCAGTGACTGTGAGAGAAGGGAGAGGAGGGGGCCGCAGTGACTGTGAGAGAAGGGAGATGAGGGGGCCGCAGTGACTGTGAGAGAAGGGAGATGAGGGGGCCGCAGTGACTGTGAGAGAAGGGAGATGAGGGGGCCGCAGTGACAGAGAGAGAGAGAGGAGATGAGGGGGCCGCAGTGACTGTGAGAGAGAGGAGATGAGGGGGCCGCAGTGACTGTGAGAGAAGGGAGAGGAGGGGGCCGCAGTGACTGTGAGAGAGAAGAGATAAGGGACCCGCAGTGACTGTGAGAGAAGGGAGATGAGGGGGCCGCAGTGACTGAGAGAAGGGAGAGGAGGGGGCCGCAGTGACTGTGAGAGAAGGGAGAGGAGGGGGCCGCAGTGACTGTGAGAGAGAGGAGATGAGGGGGCCGCAGTGACTGTGAGAGAGAAGAGATAAGGGACCCGCAGTGACTGTGAGAGAAGGGAGATGAGGGGGCCGCAGTGACAGAGAGAGAGGAGATGAGGGGCCGCAGTGACTGTGAGAGAGGAGATGAGGGGGCCGCAGTGACTGTGAGAGAGAGGAGATGAGGGGGGCCGCAGTGACTGTGAGAGAAGGGAGATGAGGGGGCCGCAGTGACTGTGAGAGAGGAGATGAGGGGGCCGCAGTGACTGTGAGAGAGAGGAGATGAGGGGGGCCGCAGTGACTGTGAGAGAAGGGAGAGGAGGGGGCCGCAGTGACTGAGAGAAGGGAGATGAGGGGGCCGCAGTGACTGTGAGAGAGGAGATGAGGGGGCCGCAGTGACTGAGAGAAGGGAGAGGAGGGGGCCGCAGTGACTGTGAGAGAAGGGAGATGAGGGGGCCGCAGTGACTGTGAGAGAAGGGAGAGGAGGGGGCCGCAGTGACTGAGAGAAGGGAGAGGAGGGGGCCGCAGTGACAGAGAGAGAGGAGATGAGGGGCCGCAGTGACTGTGAGAGAGGAGATGAGGGGGCCGCAGTGACTGAGAGAAGGGAGATGAGGGGGCCGCAGTGACTGTGAGAGAAGGGAGATGAGGGGGCCGCAGTGACAGAGAGAGAGGAGATGAGGGGGCCGCAGTGACTGTGAGAGAGAGGAGATGAGGGACCCGCAGTGACAGAGAGAGAGAGGGGAGATGAGGGGGCCGCAGTGACAGAGAGAGAGGAGATGAGGGGCCGCAGTGACTGTGGAGAGGAGATGAGGGGGCCGCAGTGACTGTGAGAGAGAGGAGATGAGGGGCCGCAGTGACTGTGAGAGAAGGGAGATGAGGGGGCCGCAGTGACAGAGAGAGAGGAGATGAGGGGCCGCAGTGACTGTGAGAGAGGAGATGAGGGGGCCGCAGTGACTGTGAGAGAGAGGAGATGAGGGGGCCGCAGTGACTGTGAGAGAAGGGAGATGAGGGGGCCGCAGTGAATGTGAGAGAGGAGATGAGGGGGGCCGCAGTGACTGTGAGAGAAGGGAGATGAGGGGGCCGCAGTGACTGTGAGAGAGAGGAGATGAGGGGGCCGCAGTGACTGTGAGAGAAGGGAGATGAGGGGGGCCGCAGTGACTGTGAGAGAGAGGAGATGAGGGGGCCGCAGTGACTGTGAGAGAAGGGAGAGGAGGGGGGCCGCAGTGACTGAGAGAAGGGAGATGAGGGGGCCGCAGTGACTGTGAGAGAGGAGATGAGGGGGCCGCAGTGACTGAGAGAAGGGAGAGGAGGGGGCCGCAGTGACTGTGAGAGAGGAGATGAGGGGGCCGCAGTGACTGAGAGAAGGGAGAGGAGGGGGCCGCAGTGACTGTGAGAGAAGGGAGATGAGGGGGCCGCAGTGACTGTGAGAGAGGGAGAGGAGGGGGCCGCAGTGACTGAGAGAAGGGAGAGGAGGGGGGCCGCAGTGACTGTGAGAGAGGAGATGAGGGGGCCGCAGTGACTGAGAGAGAGGGAGATGAGGGGGGCCGCAGTGACAGAGAGAGAGGAGATGAGGGGCCGCAGTGACTGTGAAGAGGAGATGAGGGGCCGCAGTGACTGTGAGAGGAGGGGCCGCAGTGACTGTGAGAGAGGAGATGAGGGGGCCGCAGTGACTGTGAGAGAGAGGAGATGAGGGGGCCGCAGTGACTGTGAGAGAAGGGAGATGAGGGGGCCGCAGTGACTGTGAGAGAGGAGATGAGGGGGCCGCAGTGACTGTGAGAGAGAGGAGATGAGGGGGCCGCAGTGACTGTGAGAGAAGGAGAGGAGGGGGCCGCAGTGACTGAGAGAAGGGAGATGAGGGGGCCGCAGTGACTGTGAGAGAGAGATGAGGGGGCCGCAGTGACTGAGAGAAGGGAGAGGAGGGGGCCGCAGTGACTGTGAGAGAAGGGAGATGAGGGGGCCGCAGTGACTGTGAGAGAAGGAGAGGAGGGGGCCGCAGTGACTGAGAGAAGGGAGAGGAGGGGGCCGCAGTGACAGAGAGAGAGAGAGAGGAGGCCGCAGTGACTGTGAGAGAGGAGATGAGGGGGCCGCAGTGACTGTGAGAGAGAGGAGATGAGGGGGCCGCAGTGACTGTGAGAGAAGGGAGATGAGGGGCCGCAGCAGTGACTGTGAGAGAGAGGAGATGGGGGCCGCAGTGACTGTGAGAGAAGGGAGAGGAGGGGGCCGCAGTGACTGAGAGAAGGGAGATGAGGGGGCCGCAGTGACTGTGAGAGAGGAGATGAGGGGGCCGCAGTGACTGAGAGAAGGGAGAGGAGGGGGCCGCAGTGACTGTGAGAGAGGAGATGAGGGGGCCGCAGTGACTGAGAGAAGGGAGAGGAGGGGGCCGCAGTGACATGTGAGAGAAGGGAGATGAGGGGGCCGCAGTGACTGTGAGAGAAGGGAGAGGAGGGGGCCGCAGTGACTGAGAGAAGGGAGAGGAGGGGGCCGCAGTGACAGAGAGAGAGGAGATGAGGGGCCGCAGTGACTGTGAGAGAGGAGATGAGGGGGCCGCAGTGACTGAGAGAAGGGAGATGAGGGGGCCGCAGTGACTGTGAGAGAAGGGAGATGAGGGGGCCGCAGTGACAGAGAGAGAGGAGATGAGGGGCCGCAGTGACTGTGAGAGAGGAGATGAGGGGCCGCAGTGACTGTGAGAGAGAGGAGATGAGGGAGGCCGCAGTGACTGTGAGAAGGGAGATGAGGGGGCCGCAGTGACTGTGAGAGAGAGGAGATGAGGGGCCGCAGTGACTGTGAGAGAAGGAGATGAGGGGCCGCAGTGACTGAGAGAGGAGATGAGGGGCCGCAGTGACTGTGAGAGAGAGGAGATGAGGGGGCCGCAGTGACTGTGAGAGAAGGGAGAGGAGGGGGCCGCAGTGACTGAGAGAAGGGAGAGGAGGGGGCCGCAGTGACTGTGAGAGAAGGGAGATGAGGGGGCCGCAGTGACTGTGAGAGAGGAGATGAGGGGGCCGCAGTGACTGTGAGAGAGAGGAGATGAGGGGGGCCGCAGTGACTGTGAGAGAGAGGAGATGAGGGGGCCGCAGTGACTGTGAGAGAAGGGAGATGAGGGGGCCGCAGTGACTGTGAGAGAAGGGAGATGAGGGGGCCGCAGTGACTGTGAGAGAAGGGAGAGGAGGGGCCGCAGTGACTGTGAGAGAAGGGAGAGGAGGGGGCCGCAGTGACTGTGAAGAAGGGAGATGAGGGGGCCGCAGTGACTGTGAGAGAAGGAGAGGAGGGGCCGCAGTGACTGTGAGAGAGAGGAGATGAGGGGGCCGCAGAGAGAGAGAGTAGATGAGGGGGCCGCAGTGACTGTGAGAGAAGGGAGATGAGGGGGCCGCAGTGACTGTGAGAGAAGGGAGATGAGGGGCCGCAGTGACTGTGAGAGAGAGGAGATGAGGGGGCCGCAGTGACTGTGAGAGAGAGATGAGGGGCCGCAGTGACTGTGAGAGAAGGGAGATGAGGGGCCGCAGTGACTGTGAGAGAAGGGAGATGAGGGGGCCGCAGTGACTGAGAGAAGGAGAGGAGGCCGCAGTGACTGTGAGAGAAGGGAGAGAGGGGGCCGCAGTGACTGTGAGAGAAGGGAGATGAGGGGGCCGCAGTGACTGTGAGAGAAGGGAGAGGAGGGGGCCGCAGTGACTGTGAGAGAGAGGAGATGAGGGGGCCGCAGAGAGAGAGAGTAGATGAGGGGGCCGCAGTGACTGTGAGAGAAGGGAGATGAGGGGGCACGCAGTGACTGTGAGAGAAGGGAGATGAGGGGGCCGCAGTGACTGTGAGAGAAGGGAGAGGAGGGGCCGCAGTGACTGAGAGAAGAGATGAGGGGGCCGCAGTGACTGTGAGAGAAGGGAGATGAGGGGGCCGCAGTGACTGTGAGAGAAGGGAGATGAGGGGGCCGCAGTGACTGTGAGAGAAGGGAGATGGAGGGGCCGCAGTGACTGTGAGAGAAGGGAGATGAGGGGCCGCAGTGACTGTGAGAGAAGGGAGAGGAGGGGGCCGCAGTGACTGTGAGAGAAGGGAGAGGAGGGGGCCGCAGTGACTGTGAGAGAAGGGAGAGGAGGGGGCCGCAGTGACTGTGAGAGAGAAGGAGATGAGGGGGCCGCAGTGACTGTGAGAGAGAGGAGATGAGGGGGCCGCAGAGAGAGAGAGTAGATGAGGGGGCCGCAGTGACTGTGAGAGAAGGGAGATGAGGGGCCGCAGTGACTGTGAGAGAAGGGAGAGGAGGGGGCCGCAGTGACTGTGAGAGAAGGGAGATGAGGGTGGCCGCAGTGACTGTGAGAGAAGGGAAATGAGGGGGCCGCAGTGACTGTGAGAGAAGGGAGAGAGGGGGCCGCAGTGACTGTGAGAGAAGGGAGAGGAGGGGCCGCAGTGACTGTGAGAGAAGAGTGAGATGAGGGGGCCGCAGTGACTGTGAGAGAAGGGAGATGAGGGGGCCGCAGTGACTGTGAGAGAAGGGAGAGGAGGGGGCCGCAGTGACTGTGAGAGAAGGGAGAGGAGGGGGCCGCAGTGACTGTGAGAGAAGGGAGAGGAGGGGGCCGCAGTGACTGTGAGAGAAGGGAGATGAGGGGGCCGCAGTGACTGTGAGAGAAGGGAGAGGAGGGGGCCGCAGTGACTGTGAGAGAAGGGAGAGGAGGGGGCCGCAGTGACTGTGAGAGAAGGGAGATGAGGGGGCCGCAGTGACTGTGAGAGAAGGGAGAGGAGGGGGCCGCAGTGACTGTGAGAGAGAGGAGATGAGGGGGCCGCAGTGACTGTGAGAGAAGGGAGATGAGGGGGCCGCAGTGACTGTGAGAGAAGAGAGATGAGGGGCCGCAGAGAGAGAGTAGAGATGAGGGGGCCGCAGTGACTGTGAGAGAAGGGAGATGAGGGGGCCGCAGTGACAGAGAGAAAGAGGGGAGATGAGGGGGCCGCAGTGACAGAGAGAAAGAGGGGAGATGAGGGGGCCGCAGTGACTGAGAGAGAAAGAGGGGAGATGAGGGAGGCCGCAGTGACTGTGAGAGAAGACGAGGGACCCGCAGTAAGAGAGAGAGAGGAGATGAGGGGGCCGCAGTGACAGAGAGAGAGAGAGAGAGAGAGACAGAGAGAGTGTAGATGAGGGGGGCCGCAGTGACTGTGAGAGAAGGGAGATGAGGGGGCCGCAGTGACTGTGAGAGAAGGAGATGAGGGAGCCGCAGTGACTGTGAGAGAAGGGAGATGAGGGGGCCGCAGTGACTGTGAGAGAAGGGAGAAGAGGGGGCCGCAGTGACTGTGAGAGAGAGAGATGAGGGGGCCGGCAGTGACTGTGAGAGAAGAGAGATGAGGGGGCCGCAGTGACTGTGAGAGAGAGAGATGAGGGGGCCGCAGTGACTGTGAGAGAAGAGAGATGAGGGGGCCGCAGTGACTGTGAGAGAGGAATGAGGGGACACAGTGACTGTGAGAGAAGAGAGATGAGGGGGCCGCAGTGACTGTGAGAGAAGGGAGATGAGGGGGCCGCAGTGACTGTGAGAGAAGGGAGATGAGGGGGCCGCAGTGACTGTGAGAGAGAGGAGATGAGGGGGGCCGCAGAGAGAGAGAGGAGATGAGGGGCCGCAGTGACTGTGAGAGAGAGGGAGAGGAGGGGGCCGCAGTGACTGTGAGAGGAGATGAGGGGGCCGCAGTGACTGTGAGAGAAGGGAGATGAGGGGGCCGCAGTGACAGAGAGAGAGAGAGGAGATGAGGGGGACACAGTGACAGAGACAGAGAGGGGAGATGAGGGGGCCGCAGTGACTGTGAGAGAAGGGAGATGAGGGGGCCGCAGTGACTGTGAGAGAAGAGAGATGAGGGGGCCGCAGTGACTGTGAGAGAAGGGAGATGAGGGGGCCGCAGTGACTGTGAGAGAAGAGAGATGAGGGGGCCGCAGTGACTGTGAGAGAAGGGAGATGAGGGGGCCGCAGTGACTGTGAGAGAAGGGAGATGAGGGGGCCGCAGTGACTGTGAGAGAGAGGAGATGAGGGGGCCGCAGAGAGAGAGAGGAGATGAGGGCCGCAGTGACTGTGAGAGAGAGGAGAGGAGGGGGCCGCAGTGACTGTGAGAGAAGGGAGATGAGGGGGCCGCAGTGACAGAGAGAGAGAGAGGAGATGAGGGGCCGCAGTGACTGTGAGAGAGAGGAGAAGGAGGGGGCCGCAGTGACTGTGAGAGAGGGAGATGAGGGGGCCGCAGTGACAGAGAGAGAGAGGGGAGATGAGGGGGCCGCAGTGATTGTGAGAGAGAGAGAGAGAGAGAGAGAAAAAGAGGAGATGAGGGACCCGCAGTGACTGTGAGAGAGAGTAGATGAGGGGGGCCGCAGTGACAGAGAGAGAGAGAGGAGATGAGGGGGCCGCAGAGAGAGAGTAGATGAGGGGGCCGCAGTGACTGTGAGAGAAGGGAGATGAGGGGGCCGCAGTGACAGAGAGAGAGAGAGAGAAGAGATAAGGGACCCGCAGTGACTGTGAGAGAAGGGAGATGAGGGGGCCGCAGTGACAGAGAGAGAGAGGGGAGATGAGGGGTCCGCAGTGATTGTGAGAGAGAGAGAGAGAGAGAAGAAAAAGAGGAGTGAGGGACCCGCAGTGACTGTGAAAGAGAGAGAGAGGAGATGAGGGGGCCGCAGTGACAGAGAGAGAGAGGAGAGGGGGCCGCAGTGACTGTGAGAGAAGGGAGATGAGGGGGCCGCAGTGACTGTGAAAGAGAGAGAGAGGAGATGAGGGGACCGCAGTGACAGAGAGAGAGGAGAGGAGGGGGCCGCAGTGCAGAGAGAGAGAGAGAGAGAGAGAGAGAGAGTGTAGATGAGGGGGCCGCAGTGACTGTGAGAGAAGGGAGATGAGGGGGCCGCAGTGACTGTGAGAGAAGGGAGATGAGGGGGCCGCAGTGACTGTGAGAGAAGGGAGATGAGGGGGCCGCAGTGACTGTGAGAGAGAGAGAGAGGAGATGAGGGGACCGCAGTGACAGAGAGAGAGGATGAGGAGGGGGCCGCAGTGACAGAGAGAGAGAGAGAGAGAGAGAGAGAGTGTAGATGAGGGGGCCGCAGTGACTGTGAGAGAAGGGAGATGAGGGGGCCGCAGTGACTGTGAGAGAAGGAGAGAGGGGGGCCGCAGTGACTGTGAGAGAGAGGAGAGGAGGGGGCCGCAGTGACTGTGAGAGAAGGGAGATGAGGGGGCCGCAGTGACTGTGAGAGAAGAGAGATGAGGGGGCCGCAGTGACTGTGAGAGAGAGGAGATGAGGGGGCCGCAGTGACTGTGAGAGAAGGGAGAGGAGGGGGCCGCAGTGACTGTGAGAGAGAGGAGATGAGGGGGCCGAAGTGACTGTGAGAGAAGGGAGATGAGGGAGCCGCAGTGACTGTGAGAGAAGGGAGATGAGGGTGGGCCGCAGTGACAGAGAGAGAGAGGGGAGATGAGGGGGCCGCAGTGATTGTGAGAGAGAGAGAGAGAGAGAGAGAGAGAGAGAGAGAAGAGAAAGAAAATAAGAATTTACTTACCGATAATTCTATTTCTCGTAGTCCGTAGTGGATGCTGGGGACTCGTCAGGACCATGGGGGTTTAGCGCCTCCGCAGGAGACAGGGCACAATAATAAAAGCTTTAGGATCAGGTGGTGTGCACTGGCTCCTCCCCCTATGACCCTCCTCCAAGCCTCAGTTAGGATACTGTGCCCGGACGAGCGTGCATAATAAGGAAGGATATTGAATCCCGGGTAAGACTCATACCAGCCACACCAATCACACCGTACAACCTGTGATCTGAACCCAGTTAACAGTATGATAACAACGAAGGAGCCTCTGAAAAGATGGCTCACAACAAGAATAACCCGATTTTTGTAACAATAACTATTTACAAGTATTGCAGACAATCCGCACTTGGGATGGGCGCCCAGCATCCACTACGGACTACGAGAAATAGAATTATCGGTAAGTAAATTCTTATTTTCTCTAACGTCCTAAGTGGATGCTGGGGACTCCGTCAGGACCATGGGGATTATACCAAAGCTCCCAAACGGGCGGGAGTGCGGATGACTCTGCAGCACCGAATGAGAGAACTCCAGGTCCTCCTCAGTCAGGGTGTGCCCCTGACCAAGTAGCAGCTCGGCAAAGTTGTAAAGCCGAGACCCCTCGGGCAGCCGCCCAAGATGAGCCCACTTCCTTGTGGAATGGGCTTTTACTGATTTTGGCTGTGGCAAGCCTGCCACAGAATGTGCAAGCTGAATTGTACTACAAATCCAGCGAGCAATCGTCTGCTTAGAAGCAGGAACACCCATCTTGTTGGGTGCATACAGGCTAAACAGCGAGTCAGATTTTCTGACTCCAGTCGTCCTGGAAACATATATTTTCAGGGCCCTGACAACGTCAAGTAACTTGGAGTCCTCCAAGTCCCTAGTAGCCGCAGGTACCACAATAGGTTGGTTCATGTGAAAAACAGAAAACACCTTAAGGAGAAATTGAGGACGAGTCCTCAATTCTGCCCTGTCAGAATGAAAAATTAAGTAAGGGCTTTTATATGATAAAGCCGCCCATTCTGACACACGCCTGGCTGAAGCCAGGGCTAATAGAATCTTCACCTTCCATGTGAAATATTTTAATTCCACAGTGGTGAGTGGATCAAACCAATGTGACTTTAGGAAACTCAAAACAACATTGAGATCCCAAGGTGCCACTGGGGGCACAAAAGGAGGCTGTATATGCAGTACCCCTTTTACAACGTCTGAACTTCAGGCACTGAAGCCAGTTCTTTCTGGAAGAAATTCGACAGGGTCGAAATTTGAACCTTAATGGACCCTAATTTTAGGCCCATAGACACTCCTGTTTTCAGGAAATGTAGGAACGACCCAGTTGGAATTCCTCTGTAGGGACCTTCTTGGCCTCACACCACGCAACATATTTTCGCCAAATGCGGTGAAAATGTTTTGCGGCTACATCCTTCCTGGCTTCGACCACGGTAGGGATGACTTCATCTGGAATGCCCTTTCAGGATCCGGCGTTCAACTGCCATGCCGTCAAACGCAGCCGCGGTAAGTCTTGGAACAGACAAGGCCCCTGCTGGAGCAGGTCCTTTCTTAAAGGTAGAGGCCACGGTTCTTCCGTGAGCATCTCTTGAAGTTCCGGGTACCAAGTCCTTCTTGACCCATCCGGAACCACGAGTATCGTTCTTACTCATCTCCTTCTTATGATTCCCAGTACTTTTGGTATGAGATGCATAGGAGGGAACACATACCCTGACTGGTACACCCACAGTGTTACCAGAGCGTCCACCACTATTGCCTGAGGGTCCCTTGACCTGGCGCAATATTTGTCTAGTTTTTTGTTCAGGCGGGACGCCAACATGTCCACCTTTGGTTTTTCCCAACGGTTTACAATCATGTGGAAGACTTCCCGCTGAAGTCCCCACTCTCCCGGGTGGAGGTTATGCCTGCTGAGGAAATCTGCTTCCCAGTTTTCCACTCCCGGAATTAACACTGCTGAGAGTGTTATCACATGATTTTTCGCCCAGCGAAGAATCCTTGCAGTTTCTGCCATTTCCCTCCTGCTTCATGTGCCGCCCTGTCTGTTTACGTGGGCGACTGCCGTGATGTTGTCCCACTGGATCAATACCGGCTGACCTTGAAGCAGAGGTCTTGCTAAGCTTAGAGCCTTGTAAATTGCCCTTAGCTCCAGTATATTTATGTGGAGAGAAGTCTCCAGACTTGATCACACTCCCTGGAAATTTTTTCCTTGTGTGACTGCTCCCCAGCCACTCAGGCTGGCATCCGTGGTCACCAGGACCCAGTCCTGAATGTCGAATCTGCGGCCCTTTCATAGATGAGCACTCTGCAGCCACCGCAGAAGAAAACACCCTTGTCCTTGGAGACAGGGTTATCCGCTGATGCATCTGAAGATGCGATCCGGACCATTTTCCCAGCAGATTCCACTGAAAAGTTCTTGCGTGAAATCTACCGAATGGGATCGCTTTGTACGAAACCACCATTTTTCACAGGACCCTTGTGCAATGATGCACTGATACTTTTCCTGGTTTTAGGAGGTTCCTGACTAGCTCGGATAACTCCCTGGCCTTCTTCTCCGGGAGAAAACATCCTTTTCTGGACTGTGTCCAGAATCATTCCTAGGAACATTAGACGTGTTGTCGGAAAAAGCTGCGATTTTGGAATATTTAGAATCCACTCGTGCTGTCGTAGAACTACTTGAGATAGTGCTACTCCGACCGCCAACTGTTCTCTGGACCTTGCCCTTATCAGGAAAGCGTCCATATTTCTTTTAGGAAGAATCATCATTTCGGCCATTACCATGGTAAAGACCCGGGGTGCCGTGGACAATCCAAACGGCAGCGTCTGAACTGATAGTGACAGTTCTGTACCACGAACCTGAGATACCCTTGGTGAGAAGGGCAAAATTTGGACATGTAGGTAAGCGTCCCTGATATCCAGTGACACCATATCGTCCTGGTTCGCTATCACTGCTCTGAGTGACTCCATCTTGATTTGAACCCTTGTATGTAATTGTTCAAATCTTTTAGATCTCACCGAGCCGTTTGGCTTCAGTACCACAATATAGTGTGGAATAATACTCCTTCCCTTGTTGTAGGAGGGGTACTTTGATTATCACCTGCTGGGAATACAGCCTGTGAATTTTTTTTTTTTTTTTTTTCAATACTGCCTCCCTGTCGGAGGGAGACGTTGGTAAAGCAGACTTCAGGAACTTGTGAGGGGAAGACGTCTCGAATTTCCAATGTACACCTGGGATACTACGTGTAGGATCCAGGAGTCCACTTGCGAGTGAGCCCACTGCGTGCTGAAACTCTTGAGATGACCCCCCACCGCACCTGAGTCCGCTTGTATGGCCCCAGCGTCATGCTGCGGACTTGGCAGAAGCTGTGGAGGACTTCTGTTCCTGGGAATGGGCTGCCTGCTGCAGTCTTCTTCCCTTTCCTCTAACCCTGGGCAGATATGACTGGCCTTTTGCCCGCCTGTGTCACAATCCTGACTGTAATTCTCATATTTGGTGACTTACCCCTGCTTTCTGTCCAGGATCCTGTGTCTTTTCACTCACGGAGTTAAACAGCTTGTCAGCACTGAGTTTCCTGAGTTCTCTGCCTGAGAGGTAATCAGCTCCACCTGTGGTGATCTCCTGTGTGAGGCTGAATTCAGTAATCTAAAAGCAAGCATCCTGTGTTTTGCAGAAGTCCAGGCTTCAGTGTTCTCTTGGCCTGCTAGGCCTCATTCTACATCACAGCCTTGGCTAGAGTAGTCACATGACAGTGACATCACCTAATCCTGCCCACCAATCATCAAGGACCAGGAAGTATAAATCAGGAGGCTGAGTTGGAATCTGGGCCATTTCCTCGTGTCACATACAGCCTTGTGAGAGTCTTTATGCTGAGCTCCCTTAAGGTAACCATTGTACCTAAGTTCCTGTGGAAACTCTGTTCCCTTGTTCCTGTATGGTTACTTGTGTGTTGCCATTTGATTTCACCATTTCCCTGAGTCTCAATGTAAAGGCACAGCTGCAATGTTTCGTCTTAAAGGCACAGTACTGAATTCCATGTTCTCCACTGAAAACCACAGCTGTCGTGTTTCAGTTTTACTACTGTTGTAGTTGGGATCTCCAGAGCTCAGTACTTCCGTGCTTCCAACACCTCAGTACCTCCGTGCTTCCAACACCTCCGTGCTTCCAGCACCTCCGTGACTCAGCATCTCCGTGCCTCAGCACCTCAGCACCTCCGTGCCTCAGGACCTCCGTGCCTCCGTGCCTCAGTACCTCCGTGCTTCCAGCACCTCCGTGCCTCCGTGCTTCCAGCACCTCCGTGACTCAGCATCTCCGTGCCTCAGCACCTCAGTACCTCCGTGCCTCAGGACCTCCGTGCCTCCGTGCCTCAGTACCTCCGTGCTTCCAGCACCTCCGTGCCTCCGTGCTTCCAGCACCTCCGTGACTCAGCATCTCCGTGCCTCAGCACCTCCGTGCCTCAGTACCTCCGTGCTTCCAGCACCTCCGTGCCTCCGTGCTTCCAGCATCTCCGTGACTCAGCATCTCCGTGACTCAGCACCTCCGTGCCTCCGTGCCTCAGCACCTCCGTGCCTCAGTACCTCCGTGCTTCCAGCACCTCCGTGCCTCCGTGCCTCAGCACCCCAGTGTCTCTACGCACTCCAGTGTCTCTACGCACCCCAGTGTCTCTACGCACCTCAGTGTCTCTACGCACCTCAGTGTCTCTACGCACCTCAGTGCCTCTACGCACCTCAGTGCCTCTACGCACCTCAGTGCCTCTACGTACCTCAGTGTCTCCAAGTACCTCAGTGTCTCCAAGCACCTCAGTGTCTCCAAGCACCTCAGTGTCTCCAAGCACCTCAGTGTCTCCAAGCACCTCAGTGTCCCCAAGCACCCCGTGCCCTTTAGCACAGTTGTACCTGTTATTCTTCACTGATTCATCAGCGCCTTTCCAGTTCTGTCTTTCAGGAGACCTTCAGCGCCCACACGTGCTTCCTGTCTGCCGACCTCATCCTGCATGAGGAGAACTTGGATTCGGCCATCTCTGCCGCGGTTCCTCTTCCCAGTCACCGGAAGAGACCCCGAGTCCACAACACTTCCAAAACCAGGTCAGTGGTGGTATTCGTGTAGTCCTCCAGTCGCCCGCGCAGACTTCGCTAGCACCGGGTTCACAAAAACCTTAGTCATGACAGTAGGAAATGGCCACATGGACCCGGCCGAAAGTGTTAGTCTGACGCATGACCTCCTAAGCAATATTGCAGGACGCTTGGAAGGTCTGGAGTCGACTCAGCATCGATTGGCACAGTGTCTGCAGCGGAATTCGTCCTCCAGAGATTCTATGACCTTCTGCTCTAAGACTCCTGACCAACTGCAGATTTTCTACCAGATGTTACTACAGTTACAAGAACTTTTGCCTAGTATTCTCTCTGTGATGCCTGATCTCCTCAGGAATACTACCAACGTTGTTGATCCTGTTTTGTCCCATCCAGTTAATAGAGTCTCTTCCTCTGCGCAAGGGAAAGTTTTTCATCAGAGCTATCCACGGCCCAAGCTCTCTGAAGCTGAACGTCAGCGGCGTAAGGAGCTACATCTCTGTCTTTACTGTGGAAATTCTGGTCATTTTGTTAAAGACTGCATTCTTCGCAAGCCAGGGAATGGTGACAAATCGCAGTATCACAGTGCTCATGTCTACAAGTCATCCACAGTAGCCGATCCTGCTACTGCTGACGGGGGTATCAAGATGGCTACTCGGAAAGAGACTCAAATTTATGACTGGGGTCCGGTGATTAAAAGACCTTATCCCAAGTTGGGTGTCCAGAGAAGAATATTCAAGCCATTTAGAGTCACAGAGGAGTCAGAGTGTCTATTCAAGCCATTTAGAGTCACAGAGGAGTCAGAGTGTCCAGCCCCAGGGGGGGCGTCCGTGTCTTCAGCCCCAGGAGGGGCGTCTTCAGAGTGTCCAGCCCCAGGAGGGGCGTCTTCAGAGTGTCCAGCCCCAGGAGGGGCGTCTTCAGAGTGTCCAGCCCCAGGAGGGGCGTCTTCAGAGTGTCCAGCCCCAGGAGGGGCGTCTTCAGAGTGTCCAGCCCCAGGAGGGGCGTCTTCAGAGTGTCCAGCCCCAGGAGGGGCGTCTTCAGAGTGTCCAGCCCCAGGAGGGGCGTCTTCAAAGTGTCCAGCCCCAGGAGGGGCGTCTTCAGAGTGTCCAGCTCCAGGAGGGGCGTCTTCAGAGTGTCTAGCCCCAGGAGGGGCGTCTTCAAAGTGTCCAGCCCCAGGAGGGGCGTCTTCAAAGTGTCTAGCCCCAGGAGGGGCGTCTTCAGAGTGTCCAGCCCCAGGGGGGGCGTCCGTGTCTTCAGCCCCAGGGGGGGCGTCTTCAGAGTGTCCAGCCCCAAGAAGGGGTTCTTCAGAGTGTCCAGCCCCAAGAAGGGGTTCTTCAGAGTGTCCAGCCCCAGTGAGGGGTTCAGAGCGTCCAGCCCCAGTGAGGGGTTCAGAGCGTCCAGCCCCAGTGAGGGGTTCAGAGCGTCCAGCCCCAGGAGGGGGTTCTTCAGAGGGCACAGCCCCAGGAGGGGGTTCTTCAGAGGGTCCAGCCCCAGGAGGGGGTTCCGAGGGTACAGCCCCAGGAAGGGGATCCGAGGGTCCAGAGCCAGAGGGTCTACATAGTGCTGCCCAGCCAGAGGGTCTACAGAGTGCTGCCCAGCCAGAGGGTCTACAGAGTGCTGCCCAGCCAGAGAGCCTTCAGAGCGCTGCCCAGCCAGAGAGCCTTCAGAGCGCTGCCCAGCCAGAGAGCCTTCAGAGCGCTGCCCAGCCAGAGAGCCTTCAGAGCGCTGCCCAGCCAGAGAGCCTTCAGAGCGCTGCCCAGCCAGAGAGCCTTCAGAGCGCAGACCAGCCCCGTGAAGAGAGGGCTCTTGCCTCAGCCCAGCCCCTTGAAGTGGGGGCTCTTGCCTCAGCCCAGCCCCTTGAAGTGGGGGCTCTTGCCTCAGCCCAGCCCCGTGAAGTGGGGGCTCCTGCCTTGGTTCAGCCCCGTGAAGAAAGGACTCAGTCCGTCCCGGTTCCAGCCGGTCCAGCAATACTCCAGGCCCAGCCTGGTCAGTCCGTCCCGGTTCCAGCCGGTCCAGCAATACTCCAGGCCCAGCTTGGCCAGTCCGTTCCGGTTCCAGCCGGTCCAGCAATACTCCAGGCTCCGCCTGGTCAGTTCGTTCCGGTTCCAGCCGGTCCAGTGTTACTCCAGGACCAGCCTGGTCAGTCTCCTTTGGTTCCAGCCAATTCAAGCATCCCCGGATCCAATCCAGTCCTACTCGTCCAGTCAAAGATTTCTCCAGTTTCAGCCTCTAAGCTTTCGTCTGATGGTTTACCACCTATTTACTTCGATGGAGATTTACTGCAATATGCCGCTTTGGTTGAACAATTTCTGTCTCGGATGGAGTCTGATCCTTCAGGTGCAGTAACTCCTTCCAACGTTACTCGATATCTGTTCCTGGCATTCAGAGGAAGAGCTTTGGAGTGGGCCAACATGCTTTTTGAGAGTAATGATCCTGTGTTCCATGACTTACAGAATTTTAGTAATGCTGTGGTTAAAGAATTTGGTCCTAAACCTATGGAATCTGACTCGGTAAAGAAATCAGGCTCTAAAGGGAATGCAGAAGGAAGTTTGTGCTGTCCTCCCAGGGATAATCTAAGAATCTCCTTCAGTAAGAATCCGACCATTAAAATTGCTCATGTTGGAGTCTCTCCTAGCCCAGAGAATTTAAATCTCCAGTGCACCTCATTTTCATCTGCAAACTGTGTATCTATGGGAGATTCATATCTTCCATTAGACTTGGACTCAGACTCTGAATTTGATCCAGTCCATGATGCTACTCCTTTCTTGGGAGCCCCCATGTTTTCTAAGGAAGGTTTTTCTTTACAGGAGATCCCGCGGTCCTTGGTCAAAACCAAACGTTCCCATAAGAAGAAGAGGCATCAACAAAGGTCCTAAATTCTTCTGTATGAATTTCTCAAGTTCCCCTAAGATTGGATGGGTGTCCGGAGTCCACCCTCGAAGAGGGGGATACTGTCACAATCCTGACTGTAATTCTCATATTTGGTGACTTACCCCTGCTTTCTGTCCAGGATCCTGTGTCTTTTCACTCACGGAGTTAAACAGCTTGTCAGCACTGAGTTTCCTGAGTTCTCTGCCTGAGAGGTAATCAGCTCCACCTGTGGTGATCTCCTGTGTGAGGCTGAATTCAGTAATCTAAAAGCAAGCATCCTGTGTTTTGCAGAAGTCCAGGCTTCAGTGTTCTCTTGGCCTGCTAGGCCTCATTCTACATCACAGCCTTGGCTAGAGTAGTCACATGACAGTGACATCACCTAATCCTGCCCACCAATCATCAAGGACCAGGAAGTATAAATCAGGAGGCTGAGTTGGAATCTGGGCCATTTCCTCGTGTCACATACAGCCTTGTGAGAGTCTTTATGCTGAGCTCCCTTAAGGTAACCATTGTACCTAAGTTCCTGTGGAAACTCTGTTCCCTTGTTCCTGTATGGTTACTTGTGTGTTGCCATTTGATTTCACCATTTCCCTGAGTCTCAATGTAAAGGCACAGCTGCAATGTTTCGTCTTAAAGGCACAGTACTGAATTCCATGTTCTCCACTGAAAACCACAGCTGTCGTGTTTCAGTTTTACTACTGTTGTAGTTGGGATCTCCAGAGCTCAGTACTTCCGTGCTTCCAACACCTCAGTACCTCCGTGCTTCCAACACCTCCGTGCTTCCAGCACCTCCGTGACTCAGCATCTCCGTGCCTCAGCACCTCAGTGCCTCAGGACCTCCGTGCCTCCGTGCCTCAGTACCTCCGTGCTTCCAGCACCTCCGTGCCTCCGTGCTTCCAGCACCTCCGTGACTCAGCATCTCCGTGCCTCAGCACCTCAGTACCTCCGTGCCTCAGGACCTCCGTGCCTCAGTACCTCCGTGCTTCCAGCACCTCCGTGCCTCCGTGCTTCCAGCACCTCCGTGACTCAGCATCTCCGTGCCTCAGCACCTCCGTGCCTCAGTACCTCCGTGCTTCCAGCACCTCCGTGCCTCCGTGCTTCCAGCATCTCCGTGACTCAGCATCTCCGTGCCTCAGCACCTCCGTGCCTCAGCACCTCCGTGCCTCAGTACCTCCGTGCTTCCAGCACCTCCGTGCCTCCGTGCCTCAGCACCCCAGTGTCTCTACGCACTCCAGTGTCTCTACGCACCCCAGTGTCTCTACGCACCTCAGTGTCTCTACGCACCTCAGTGTCTCTACGCACCTCAGTGCCTCTACGCACCTCAGTGCCTCTACGCACCTCAGTGCCTCTACGTACCTCAGTGTCTCCAAGTACCTCAGTGTCTCCAAGCACCTCAGTGTCTCCAAGCACCTCAGTGTCTCCAAGCACCTCAGTGTCTCCAAGCACCTCAGTGTCCCCAAGCACCCCGTGCCCTTTAGCACAGTTGTACCTGTTATTCTTCACTGATTCATCAGCGCCTTTCCAGTTCTGTCTTTCAGGAGACCTTCAGCGCCCACACGTGCTTCCTGTCTGCCGACCTCATCCTGCATGAGGAGAACTTGGATTCGGCCATCTCTGCCGCGGTTCCTCTTCCCAGTCACCGGAAGAGACCCCGAGTCCACAACACTTCCAAAACCAGGTCAGTGGTGGTATTCGTGTAGTCCTCCAGTCGCCCGCGCAGACTTCGCTAGCACCGGGTTCACAAAAACCTTAGTCATGACAGCCTGCCTTTATGGGTACGAAAGGACTGAGACTGAAAAGACTGTGTCCTTTTCTGCTGAGATGTGACTTGGGGTAACAAAAGTGGATTTTCCAGCTGTTGCCATGGCCACCAGGTCCGATGGACCGCCCCTTTATACGGCAATACTTCCATGTGCCGTCTGGAATCTGCATCACCTGACCACTGTCATGTCTATAAACATCGTCTGGCAGATATGGACATCACATCTACTCTTGATGCCAGAATGCGCATCTCGCATATATAGAAATGCATCCTTAAAATGCTCTATAGTCAATAAAATATTGTTCCTGTCAAGGGTATCAATATTTTCAGTCAGGAAATCCGACCAAGCCCCCCCAGCGCTGCACATCCAGGCTGAGGCGATTGCTGGTCGTAGTATAACACCAGTATGTGTGTATATACTTTTTAGGATATTTTTCAGCTTCCTATCAGCTGGCTCTTTGAGGGCGGCCGTATCTGGAGACGGTAACGCCACTTGTTTTTATAAGCGTGTGAGCGCCTTATCCACTCTAAGGTGTGTTTCCCAACTCGCCCTCACTTCTGGCGGGAAAGGGTATACCTCCAATAATTTTCTATCGGAGGAAACCCACGTATCATCACACACTTTAATTTATCTGATTCAGGAAAAACTACAAGTAGATTATTCCCACCCTACATAATACCCTTATTTGTGGTACTTGTAGTATCAGAAATATGTAACACCTCCTTCATTGCCCTTAACATGTAACGTGTGGCCCTAAAGGAAAATACGTTTGTTTCTTCACCGTCGACACTGAAGTCAGTGTCCGTGTCTGTGTCGACCAACTGAGGTAAATGGGCGTTTTTACAAGCCCCTGACGGTGTCTGAGACGCCTGGACAGGTACTAATTTGTTTGCCGGCCGTCTCATGTCGTCAACCGACCTTGCATCGTGTTGACATTATCACGTAATTCCTAAATAAGCCATCCATTCCGGTGTCGACTCCCTAGAGAGTGACATCACCAATACAGGCAATTTGCTCCGCCTCCTCACCAACATCGTCCTCCTACATGTCGACACACACGTACCGACACACAGCACACACACAGGGAATGCTCTAATAGAGGACAGGACCCCACTAGCCCTTTGGGGAGACAGAGGGAGAGTTTGCCAGCACACACCAAAAACGCTATAATTTATACAGGGACAACCCCTTATACAAGTGTTTTCCCTTATAGCATTTTCACATATGTAATCATATCGCCAAATAAGTGCCCCCCCTCTCTGTTTTAACCCTGTTTCTGTAGTGCAGTGCAGGGGAGAGCCTGGGAGCCTTCCTCACAGCAGAGCTGAGCAGGAAAATGGCGCCGTGTGCTGAGGAGAATAGGCCCCGCCCCCTAAAACGGCGGGCTCTTCTCCCGGAGTTTGTGAGATCTGGCAGGGGTTAAATACATCCATATAGCCTCAAGGGCTATATGTGATGTATTTTAGCCATAAAAAAGGTATAATACATTGCTGCCCAGGGCGCCCCCCCCAGCGCCCTGCACCCTCAGTGACCGCTGGTATGAAGTGTGCTGACAACAATGGCGCACAGCTGCAGTGCTGTGCGCTACCTTATGAAGACTGAAAGTCTTCTGCCGCCTGTTTCTGGACCTCTGGACCTCTTCAACTTCGGCATCTGCAAGGGGGGTCGGCGGCACGGCTCCGGGACGAACCCCAGGGTGAGACCTGTGTTCCGACTCCCTCTGGAGCTAATGGTGTCCAGTAGCCTAAGAAGCAAATCCATCCTGCACGCAGGTGAGTTTTCTTCTCTCCCCTAAGTCCCTCGTAGCAGTGAGCCTGTTGCCAGCAGGACTCACTGAAAATAAAAAACCTAACTTAAACTTTTATTCTAAGCAGCTCAGGAGAGCCACCTAGATTGCACCCTTCTCGGCCGGGCACAAAGATCTAACTGAGGCTTGGAGGAGGGTCATAGGGGGAGGAGCCAGTGCACACCACCTGATCCTAAAGCTTTTATTACTGTGCCCTGTCTCCTGCGGAGCCGCTAAACCCCCATGGTCCTGACGGAGTCCCCAGCATCCACTTAGGACGTTAGAGAAAAGAGAGGAGATGAGGGACCCGCAGTGACTGTGAGAGAGAAGGGAGATGAGGGGGCCGCAGTGACTGTGAGAGAGAGAGAGGGGAGATGAGGGACCCGCAGTGACTGTGAAAGAGAGAGAGAGGAGATGAGGGGGCCGCAGTGACTGTGAGAGAAGACGAGGGACCCGCAGTAAGAGAGAGAGAGGAGATGAGGGGGCCGCAGTGACAGAGAGAGAGAGAGAGAGAGAGAGAGAGAGGAGATGAGGGGGCCGCAGTGACTGTGAGAGAAGGGAGATGAGGGGGCCGCAGTGACAGAGAGAGAGAGGGGAGATGAGGGGTCCGCAGTGATTGTGAGAGAGAGAGAGAGAGAGAGAAAGAAAAAGAGGAGATGAGGGGGCCGCAGTGACAGAGAGAAAGAGGGGAGATGAGGGGCCCGCAGTGAATGTGAGAGAAAGAGGGGAGATGAGGGGGCCGCAGTGACTGAGAGAGAAAGAGGGGAGATGAGGGGGCCGCAGTGACAGAGAGAGAGAGGGGAGATGAGGGACCCGCAGTGACTGTGAAAGAGAGAGAGAGGAGATGAGGGGACCGCAGTGACAGAGAGAGAGGAGATGAGGGGGCCGCAGTGACAGAGAGAGAGAGAGAGAGAGAGAGAGAGAGAGAGAGAGAGTAGATGAGGGGGCCGCAGTGACTGTGAGAGAAGGGAGATGAGGGGGCCGCAGTGACTGTGAGAGAGAGGAGATGAGGGGGCCGCAGTGACTGTGAGAGAGGGGAGATGAGGGGGCCGCAGTGACTGTGAGAGATGGGAGATGAGGGGGCCGCAGTGACTGTGAGAGAAGGGAGATGAGGGGGCCGCAGTGACTGTGAGAGAAGGGAGATGAGGGGGCCGCAGTGACTGTGAGAGAAGGGAGATGAGGGGGCCGCAGTGACTGTGAGAGAAGGGAGATGAGGGGGCCGCAGTGACTGTGAGAGAAGGGAGATGAGGGGGCCGCAGTGACTGTGAGAGAAGGGAGATGAGGGGGCCGCAGTGACTGTGAGAGAAGGGAGATGAGGGGGCCGCAGTGACTGTGAGAGAAGGGAGAGGAGGGGGCCGCAGTGACTGTGAGAGAAGGGAGATGAGGGGGCCGCAGTGACTGAGAGAAGGGAGATGAGGGGGCCGCAGTGACTGTGAGAGAAGGGAGATGAGGGGGCCGCAGTGACTGTGAGAGAAGGGAGATGAGGGGGCCGCAGTGACTGTGAGAGATGGGAGATGAGGGGGCCGCAGTGACTGTGAGAGAAGGGAGATGAGGGAGCCGCAGTGACTGTGAGAGAAGGGAGATGAGGGAGCCGCAGTGACTGTGAGAGAAGGGAGATGAGGGGCCGCAGTGACTGTGAGAGAAGGGAGATGAGGGGGCCGCAGTGACTGAGAGAAGGGAGATGAGGGGGCCGCAGTGACTGTGAGAGAAGGGAGATGAGGGGGCCGCAGTGACTGTGAGAGAAGGGAGATGAGGGGGCCGCAGTGACTGTGAGAGAAGGGAGATGAGGGGGCCGCAGAGACTGTGAGAGAAGGGAGATGAGGGGGCCGCAATGACTGTGAGAGATGGGAGATGAGGGGCCGCAGTGACTGTGAGAGAAGGGAGATGAGGGGGCCGCAGTGACTGAGAGAAGGGAGATGAGGGGGCCGCAGTGACTGTGAGAGAAGGGAGATGAGGGGGCCGCAATGACTGTGAGAGAGAGGAGATGAGGGGGCCGCAGTGACTGTTAGAGAAGGGAGATGAGGGGGCCGCAGTGACTGTGAGAGAAGGGAGATGAGGGGGCCGCAGTGACTGTGAGAGAGATGAGGGGGCCGCAGTGACTGTGAGAGAAGGGAGATGAGGGGGCCGCAGTGACTGTGAGAGAAGGCAGAGGAGGGGGCCGCAGTGACTGTGAGAGAAGGGAGATGAGGGGGCCGCAGTGACTGTGAGAGAAGGGAGAGGAGGGGGCCGCAGTGACTGTGAGAGAAGGCAGAGGAGGGGGCCGCAGTGACTGTGAGAGAAGGGAGATGAGGGGGCCGCAGTGACTGTGAGAGAAGGGAGAGGAGGGGGCCGCAGTGACTGTGAGAGAAGGGAGATGAGGGGGCCGCAGTGACTGTGAGAGAAGGGAGATGAGGGGGCCGCAGTGACTGTGAGAGAAGGGAGAGGAGGGGGCCGCAGTGACTGTGAGAGAAGGGAGAGGAGGGGGCCGCAGTGACTGTGAGAGAAGGGAGATGAGGGGGCCGCAGTGACTGTGAGAGAGAGGAGATGAGGGGGCCGCAGTGACTGTGAGAGAGAGGAGAGGAGGGGGCCGCAGTGACTGTGAGAGAAGGGAGATGAGGGGGCCGCAGTGACTGTGAGAGAAGGGAGATGAGGGGGCCGCAGTGACTGTGAGAGAGAGGAGATGAGGGGGCCGCAGTGACTGTGAGAGAAGGGAGAGGAGGGGGCCGCAGTGACTGTGAGAGAAGGGAGAGGAGGGGGCCGCAGTGACTGTGAGAGAAGGGAGATGAGGGGGCCGCAGTGACTGTGAGAGAGAGAGGAGATGAGGGGGCCGCAGTGACTGTGAGAGAGAGGAGAGGAGGGGGCCGCAGTGACTGTGAGAGAAGGGAGATGAGGGGGCCGCAGTGACTGTGAGAGAAGGGAGATGAGGGGGCCGCAGTGACTGTGAGAGAAGGGAGATGAGGGGGCCGCAGTGACTGTGAGAGAGAGGAGATGAGGGGGCCGCAGTGACTGTGAGAGAAGGGAGATGAGGGGGCCGCAGTGACTGTGAGAGAGAGGAGATGAGGGGGCCGCAGTGACTGTGAGAGAGAGGAGATGAGGGGGCCGCAGTGACTGTGAGAGAGAGGAGATGAGGGGGCCGCAGTGACTGTGAGAGAGAGTAGATGAGGGGGCCGCAGTGACTGTGAGAGAAGGGAGATGAGGGGGCCGCAGTGACTGTGAGAGAGAGGAGATGAGGGGGCCGCAGTGACTGTGAGAGAGAGGGGGGGAGATGAGGGGGCCGCAGTGACTGAGAGAAGGGAGATGAGGGGGCCGCAGTGACTGTGAGAGAAGGGAGATGAGGGGGCCGCAGTGACTGTGAGAGAAGGGAGATGAGGGGCCGCAGTGACTGTGAGAGAAGGGAGATGAGGGGGCCGCAGTGACTGTGAGAGAAGGGAGATGAGGGGGCGCAGTGACTGTGAGAGAAGGGAGATGAGGGGGCCGCAGTGACTGTGAGAGAGAGGAGATGAGGGGGCCACAGTGACTGTTAGAGAGAGGAGATGAGGGGGCCGCAGTGACTGAGAGAAGGGAGATGAGGGGGCCGCAGTGACTGTGAGAGAAGGGAGATGAGGGGGCCGCAGTGACTGTGAGAGAGAGGAGATGAGGGGGCCGCAGTGACTGTGAGAGAAGGGAGAGGAGGGGGCCGCAGTGACTGTGAGAGAAGGGAGATGAGGGGGCCGCAGTGACTGTGAGAGAAGGGAGATGAGGGGGCCGCAGTGACTGTGAGAGAAGGGAGATGAGGGGGCCGCAGTGACTGTGAGAGAAGGGAGATGAGGGGGCCGCAGTGACTGTGAGAGAGAGGAGATGAGGGGGCCGCAGTGACTGTGAGAGAAGGGAGATGAGGGGGCCGCAGTGACTGTGAGAGAGAGGAGATGAGGGGGCCGCAGTGACTGTGAGAGAAGGGAGATGAGGGGGCCGCAGTGACTGTGAGAGAAGGGAGAGGAGGGGGCCGCAGTGACTGTGAGAGAAGGGAGAGGAGGGGGCCGCAGTGACTGTGAGAGAAGGGAGAGGAGGGGGCCGCAGTGACTGTGAGAGAAGGGAGAGGAGGGGGCCGCAGTGACTGTGAGAGAAGGGAGAGGAGGGGGCCGCAGTGACTGTGAGAGAAGGGAGATGAGGGGGCCGCAGTGACTGTTAGAGAAGGGAGATTAGGGGGCCGCAGTGACTGTGAGAGAAGGGAGATGAGGGGGCCGCAGTGACTGTGAGAGAAGGGAGATGAGGGGGCCGCAGTGACTGTGAGAGAAGGCAGAGGAGGGGGCCGCAGTGACTGTGAGAGAAGGGAGATGAGGGGGCCGCAGTGACTGTGAGAGAGAGGAGATGAGGGGGCCGCAGTGACTGTGAGAGAAGGGAGATGAGGGGGCCGCAGTGACTGAGAGAAGGGAGATGAGGGGGCCGCAGTGACTGTGAGAGAAGGGAGATGAGGGGGCCGCAGTGACTGTGAGAGAAGGGAGATGAGGGGGCCGCAGTGACTGTGAGAGAAGGGAGAGGAGGGGGCCGCAGTGACTGTGAGAGAAGGGAGATGAGGGGGCCGCAGTGACTGAGAGAAGGGAGATGAGGGGGCCGCAGTGACTGTGAGAGAAGGGAGATGAGGGGGCCGCAGTGACTGTGAGAGAAGGGAGACGAGGGGGCCGCAGTGACTGTGAGAGAAAGGAGATGAGGGGGCCGCAGTGACTGTGAGAGAAGGGAGATGAGGGGGCCGCAGTGACTGAGAGAAGGGAGATGAGGGGGCCGCAGTGACTGTGAGAGAAGGGAGATGAGGGGGCCGCAGTGACTGAGAGAAGGGAGATGAGGGGGCCGCAGTGACTGTGAGAGAGAGGAGATGAGGGGGCCGCAGAGAGAGAGAGAGAGAGAGAGAGAGAGAGAGAGTAGATGAGGGGGCCGCAGTGACTGTGAGAGAGAGGAGATGAGGGGGCCGCAGAGAGAGAGAGAGAGAGAGAGAGAGAGAGAGAGAGTAGATGAGGGGGCCGCAGTGACTGTGAGAGAAGGGAGATGAGGGGGCCGCAGTGACTGTGAGAGAGAGAGAGAGAGAGAGAGAAAGGAGATGAGGGGGCCGCAGTGAAAGAGAGAGAGAGAGAGAGAGAGAGAGAGAAAGGAGATGAGGGGGCCGCAGTGACAGAGAGAGAGGGTAGATGAGGGGGCCGCAGTGATTGTGAGAGAGAGAGAGAGAGAGAGAGAGAAAGAAAAAGAGAGGAGATGAGGGACCCGCAGTGACTGTGAGAGAGATTAGATGAGGGGGCCGCAGTGACTGTGAGAGAGGAGATGAGGGGGCCGCAGTGACAGAGAGAGAGAGGGAAGATGAAGGGGCCGCAGTGATTGTGAGAGAGAGAGAGAGAGAAAAAGAGAGGAGATGAGGGGGCCGCAGTGACTGTGAGAGAGAGGGGTGATGAGGGGGCCGCAGTGACTGTGAGAGAAAGAGGGGAGATGAGGGGGCCGCAGTGACTGAGAGAGAAAGAGGGGAGATGAGGGGGCCGCAGTGACTGTGAGAGAAGGGAGATGAGGGGGCCGCAGTGACTGTGAGAGAGAGTAGATGAGGGGGCCGCAGTGACTGTGAGAGAAGACGAGGGACCCGCAGTAAGAGAGAGAGAGGAGATGAGGGGGCCGCAGTGACAGAGAGAGAGAGGGGAGATGAGGGGGCCGCAGTGACTGAGAGAAGGGAGATGAGGGGGCCGCAGAGAGAGAGAGAGAGAGAGAGAGAGAGAGAGAGAGAGTAGATGAGGGGGCCGCAGTGACTGTGAGAGAAGGGAGATGAGGGGGCCGCAGTGACTGTGAGAGAAGGGAGATGAGGGGGCCGCAGTGACTGTGAGAGAAGGGAGATGAGGGGGCCGCAGTGACTGTGAGAGAAGGGAGATGAGGGGGCCGCAGTGACTGTTAGAGAAGGGAGATGAGGGGGCCGCAGTGACTGTGAGAGAGAGGAGATGAGGGGGCCGCAGTGACTGTGAGAGAAGAGAGATGAGGGGGCCGCAGTGACTGTGAGAGAAGGGAGATGAGGGGGCCGCAGTGACTGTTAGAGAAGGGAGATGAGGGGGCCGCAGTGACTGTGAGAGAGAGGAGATGAGGGGGCCACAGTGACTGTTAGAGAGAGGAGATGAGGGGGCCGCAGTGACTGTGAGAGAAGGGAGATGAGGGGGCCGCAGTGACTGTGAGAGAAGGGAGATGAGGGGGCCGCAGTGACTGTGAGAGAAGGGAGATGAGGGGGCCGCAGTGACTGTGAGAGAAGGGAGATGAGGGGGCCGCAGTGACTGTGAGAGAAGGGAGACGAGGGGGCCGCAGTGACTGTGAGAGAAAGGAGATGAGGGGGCCGCAGTGACTGTGAGAGAAGGGAGATGAGGGGGCCGCAGTGACTGTGAGAGAGAGGGGTGATGAGGGGGCCGCAGTGACTGTGAGAGAAAGAGGGGAGATGAGGGGGCCGCAGTGACTGAGAGAGAAAGAGGGGAGATGAGGGGGCCGCAGTGACTGTGAGAGAAGGGAGATGAGGGGGCCGCAGTGACTGTGAGAGAGAGTAGATGAGGGGGCCGCAGTGACTGTGAGAGAAGACGAGGGACCCGCAGTAAGAGAGAGAGAGGAGATGAGGGGGCCGCAGTGACAGAGAGAGAGAGAGAGAGAGAGAGAGAGAGAGAGAGAGGAGATGAGGGGGCCGCAGTGACTGTGAGAGAAGGGAGATGAGGGGGCGCAGTGACAGAGAGAGAGAGGGGAGATGAGGGGTCCGCAGTGATTGTGAGAGAGAGAGAGAGAGAGAGAAAGAAAAAGAGGAGATGAGGGGGCCGCAGTGACAGAGAGAAAGAGGGGAGATGAGGGGCCCGCAGTGAATGTGAGAGAAAGAGGGGAGATGAGGGGGCCGCAGTGACTGAGAGAGAAAGAGGGGAGATGAGGGGGCCGCAGTGACAGAGAGAGAGAGGGGAGATGAGGGACCCGCAGTGACTGTGAAAGAGAGAGAGAGGAGATGAGGGGACCGCAGTGACAGAGAGAGAGGAGATGAGGGGGCCGCAGTGACAGAGAGAGAGAGAGAGAGAGAGAGAGAGAGAGAGAGAGTAGATGAGGGGGCCGCAGTGACTGTGAGAGAAGGGAGATGAGGGGGCCGCAGTGACTGTGAGAGAGAGGAGATGAGGGGGCCGCAGTGACTGTGAGAGAGGGGAGATGAGGGGGCCGCAGTGACTGTGAGAGATGGGAGATGAGGGGGCCGCAGTGACTGTGAGAGAAGGGAGATGAGGGGGCCGCAGTGACTGTGAGAGAAGGGAGATGAGGGGGCCGCAGTGACTGTGAGAGAAGGGAGATGAGGGGGCCGCAGTGACTGTGAGAGAAGGGAGATGAGGGGGCCGCAGTGACTGTGAGAGAAGGGAGATGAGGGGGCCGCAGTGACTGTGAGAGAAGGGAGATGAGGGGGCCGCAGTGACTGTGAGAGAAGGGAGATGAGGGGGCCGCAGTGACTGTGAGAGAAGGGAGAGGAGGGGGCCGCAGTGACTGTGAGAGAAGGGAGATGAGGGGGCCGCAGTGACTGAGAGAAGGGAGATGAGGGGGCCGCAGTGACTGTGAGAGAAGGGAGATGAGGGGGCCGCAGTGACTGTGAGAGAAGGGAGATGAGGGGGCCGCAGTGACTGTGAGAGATGGGAGATGAGGGGGCCGCAGTGACTGTGAGAGAAGGGAGATGAGGGAGCCGCAGTGACTGTGAGAGAAGGGAGATGAGGGAGCCGCAGTGACTGTGAGAGAAGGGAGATGAGGGGCCGCAGTGACTGTGAGAGAAGGGAGATGAGGGGGCCGCAGTGACTGAGAGAAGGGAGATGAGGGGGCCGCAGTGACTGTGAGAGAAGGGAGATGAGGGGGCCGCAGTGACTGTGAGAGAAGGGAGATGAGGGGGCCGCAGTGACTGTGAGAGAAGGGAGATGAGGGGGCCGCAGAGACTGTGAGAGAAGGGAGATGAGGGGGCCGCAATGACTGTGAGAGATGGGAGATGAGGGGCCGCAGTGACTGTGAGAGAAGGGAGATGAGGGGGCCGCAGTGACTGAGAGAAGGGAGATGAGGGGGCCGCAGTGACTGTGAGAGAAGGGAGATGAGGGGGCCGCAATGACTGTGAGAGAGAGGAGATGAGGGGGCCGCAGTGACTGTTAGAGAAGGGAGATGAGGGGGCCGCAGTGACTGTGAGAGAAGGGAGATGAGGGGGCCGCAGTGACTGTGAGAGAGATGAGGGGGCCGCAGTGACTGTGAGAGAAGGGAGATGAGGGGGCCGCAGTGACTGTGAGAGAAGGCAGAGGAGGGGGCCGCAGTGACTGTGAGAGAAGGGAGATGAGGGGGCCGCAGTGACTGTGAGAGAAGGGAGAGGAGGGGGCCGCAGTGACTGTGAGAGAAGGCAGAGGAGGGGGCCGCAGTGACTGTGAGAGAAGGGAGATGAGGGGGCCGCAGTGACTGTGAGAGAAGGGAGAGGAGGGGGCCGCAGTGACTGTGAGAGAAGGGAGAGGAGGGGGCCGCAGTGACTGTGAGAGAAGGGAGAGGAGGGGGCCGCAGTGACTGTGAGAGAAGGGAGAGGAGGGGGCCGCAGTGACTGTGAGAGAAGGGAGATGAGGGGGCCGCAGTGACTGTGAGAGAGAGGAGATGAGGGGGCCGCAGTGACTGTGAGAGAGAGGAGAGGAGGGGGCCGCAGTGACTGTGAGAGAAGGGAGATGAGGGGGCCGCAGTGACTGTGAGAGAAGGGAGATGAGGGGGCCGCAGTGACTGTGAGAGAGAGGAGATGAGGGGGCCGCAGTGACTGTGAGAGAAGGGAGAGGAGGGGGCCGCAGTGACTGTGAGAGAAGGGAGAGGAGGGGGCCGCAGTGACTGTGAGAGAAGGGAGATGAGGGGGCCGCAGTGACTGTGAGAGAGAGAGGAGATGAGGGGGCCGCAGTGACTGTGAGAGAGAGGAGAGGAGGGGGCCGCAGTGACTGTGAGAGAAGGGAGATGAGGGGGCCGCAGTGACTGTGAGAGAAGGGAGATGAGGGGGCCGCAGTGACTGTGAGAGAAGGGAGATGAGGGGGCCGCAGTGACTGTGAGAGAGGAGATGAGGGGGCCGCAGTGACTGTGAGAGAAGGGAGATGAGGGGGCCGCAGTGACTGTGAGAGAGAGGAGATGAGGGGGCCGCAGTGACTGTGAGAGAGAGGAGATGAGGGGGCCGCAGTGACTGTGAGAGAGAGGAGATGAGGGGGCCGCAGTGACTGTGAGAGAGAGTAGATGAGGGGGCCGCAGTGACTGTGAGAGAAGGGAGATGAGGGGGCCGCAGTGACTGTGAGAGAGAGGAGATGAGGGGGCCGCAGTGACTGTGAGAGAGAGGGGGGGAGATGAGGGGGCCGCAGTGACTGAGAGAAGGGAGATGAGGGGGCCGCAGTGACTGTGAGAGAAGGGAGATGAGGGGGCCGCAGTGACTGTGAGAGAAGGGAGATGAGGGGCCGCAGTGACTGTGAGAGAAGGGAGATGAGGGGGCCGCAGTGACTGTGAGAGAAGGGAGATGAGGGGGCGCAGTGACTGTGAGAGAAGGGAGATGAGGGGGCCGCAGTGACTGTGAGAGAGAGGAGATGAGGGGGCCACAGTGACTGTTAGAGAGAGGAGATGAGGGGGCCGCAGTGACTGAGAGAAGGGAGATGAGGGGGCCGCAGTGACTGTGAGAGAAGGGAGATGAGGGGGCCGCAGTGACTGTGAGAGAGAGGAGATGAGGGGGCCGCAGTGACTGTGAGAGAAGGGAGAGGAGGGGGCCGCAGTGACTGTGAGAGAAGGGAGATGAGGGGGCCGCAGTGACTGTGAGAGAAGGGAGATGAGGGGGCCGCAGTGACTGTGAGAGAAGGGAGATGAGGGGGCCGCAGTGACTGTGAGAGAAGGGAGATGAGGGGGCCGCAGTGACTGTGAGAGAGAGGAGATGAGGGGGCCGCAGTGACTGTGAGAGAAGGGAGATGAGGGGGCCGCAGTGACTGTGAGAGAGAGGAGATGAGGGGGCCGCAGTGACTGTGAGAGAAGGGAGATGAGGGGGCCGCAGTGACTGTGAGAGAAGGGAGAGGAGGGGGCCGCAGTGACTGTGAGAGAAGGGAGAGGAGGGGGCCGCAGTGACTGTGAGAGAAGGGAGAGGAGGGGGCCGCAGTGACTGTGAGAGAAGGGAGAGGAGGGGGCCGCAGTGACTGTGAGAGAAGGGAGAGGAGGGGGCCGCAGTGACTGTGAGAGAAGGGAGATGAGGGGGCCGCAGTGACTGTTAGAGAAGGGAGATTAGGGGGCCGCAGTGACTGTGAGAGAAGGGAGATGAGGGGGCCGCAGTGACTGTGAGAGAAGGGAGATGAGGGGGCCGCAGTGACTGTGAGAGAAGGCAGAGGAGGGGGCCGCAGTGACTGTGAGAGAAGGGAGATGAGGGGGCCGCAGTGACTGTGAGAGAGAGGAGATGAGGGGGCCGCAGTGACTGTGAGAGAAGGGAGATGAGGGGGCCGCAGTGACTGAGAGAAGGGAGATGAGGGGGCCGCAGTGACTGTGAGAGAAGGGAGATGAGGGGGCCGCAGTGACTGTGAGAGAAGGGAGATGAGGGGGCCGCAGTGACTGTGAGAGAAGGGAGAGGAGGGGGCCGCAGTGACTGTGAGAGAAGGGAGATGAGGGGGCCGCAGTGACTGAGAGAAGGGAGATGAGGGGGCCGCAGTGACTGTGAGAGAAGGGAGATGAGGGGGCCGCAGTGACTGTGAGAGAAGGGAGACGAGGGGGCCGCAGTGACTGTGAGAGAAAGGAGATGAGGGGGCCGCAGTGACTGTGAGAGAAGGGAGATGAGGGGGCCGCAGTGACTGAGAGAAGGGAGATGAGGGGGCCGCAGTGACTGTGAGAGATGGGAGATGAGGGGCCGCAGTGACTGTGAGAGAAGGGAGATGAGGGGGCCGCAGTGACTGAGAGAAGGGAGATGAGGGGGCCGCAGTGACTGTGAGAGAAGGGAGATGAGGGGGCCGCAATGACTGTGAGAGAGAGGAGATGAGGGGGCCGCAGTGACTGTTAGAGAAGGGAGATGAGGGGGCCGCAGTGACTGTGAGAGAAGGGAGATGAGGGGGCCGCAGTGACTGTGAGAGAGATGAGGGGGCCGCAGTGACTGTGAGAGAAGGGAGATGAGGGGGCCGCAGTGACTGTGAGAGAAGGCAGAGGAGGGGGCCGCAGTGACTGTGAGAGAAGGGAGATGAGGGGGCCGCAGTGACTGTGAGAGAAGGGAGAGGAGGGGGCCGCAGTGACTGTGAGAGAAGGCAGAGGAGGGGGCCGCAGTGACTGTGAGAGAAGGGAGATGAGGGGGCCGCAGTGACTGTGAGAGAAGGGAGAGGAGGGGGCCGCAGTGACTGTGAGAGAAGGGAGATGAGGGGGCCGCAGTGACTGTGAGAGAAGGGAGATGAGGGGGCCGCAGTGACTGTGAGAGAAGGGAGAGGAGGGGGCCGCAGTGACTGTGAGAGAAGGGAGAGGAGGGGGCCGCAGTGACTGTGAGAGAAGGGAGATGAGGGGGCCGCAGTGACTGTGAGAGAGAGGAGATGAGGGGGCCGCAGTGACTGTGAGAGAGAGGAGAGGAGGGGGCCGCAGTGACTGTGAGAGAAGGGAGATGAGGGGGCCGCAGTGACTGTGAGAGAAGGGAGATGAGGGGGCCGCAGTGACTGTGAGAGAGAGGAGATGAGGGGGCCGCAGTGACTGTGAGAGAAGGGAGAGGAGGGGGCCGCAGTGACTGTGAGAGAAGGGAGAGGAGGGGGCCGCAGTGACTGTGAGAGAAGGGAGATGAGGGGGCCGCAGTGACTGTGAGAGAGAGAGGAGATGAGGGGGCCGCAGTGACTGTGAGAGAGAGGAGAGGAGGGGGCCGCAGTGACTGTGAGAGAAGGGAGATGAGGGGGCCGCAGTGACTGTGAGAGAAGGGAGATGAGGGGGCCGCAGTGACTGTGAGAGAAGGGAGATGAGGGGGCCGCAGTGACTGTGAGAGAGGAGATGAGGGGGCCGCAGTGACTGTGAGAGAAGGGAGATGAGGGGGCCGCAGTGACTGTGAGAGAGAGGAGATGAGGGGGCCGCAGTGACTGTGAGAGAGAGGAGATGAGGGGGCCGCAGTGACTGTGAGAGAGAGGAGATGAGGGGGCCGCAGTGACTGTGAGAGAGAGTAGATGAGGGGGCCGCAGTGACTGTGAGAGAAGGGAGATGAGGGGGCCGCAGTGACTGTGAGAGAGAGGAGATGAGGGGGCCGCAGTGACTGTGAGAGAGAGGGGGGGAGATGAGGGGGCCGCAGTGACTGAGAGAAGGGAGATGAGGGGGCCGCAGTGACTGTGAGAGAAGGGAGATGAGGGGGCCGCAGTGACTGTGAGAGAAGGGAGATGAGGGGCCGCAGTGACTGTGAGAGAAGGGAGATGAGGGGGCCGCAGTGACTGTGAGAGAAGGGAGATGAGGGGGCGCAGTGACTGTGAGAGAAGGGAGATGAGGGGGCCGCAGTGACTGTGAGAGAGAGGAGATGAGGGGGCCACAGTGACTGTTAGAGAGAGGAGATGAGGGGGCCGCAGTGACTGAGAGAAGGGAGATGAGGGGGCCGCAGTGACTGTGAGAGAAGGGAGATGAGGGGGCCGCAGTGACTGTGAGAGAGAGGAGATGAGGGGGCCGCAGTGACTGTGAGAGAAGGGAGAGGAGGGGGCCGCAGTGACTGTGAGAGAAGGGAGATGAGGGGGCCGCAGTGACTGTGAGAGAAGGGAGATGAGGGGGCCGCAGTGACTGTGAGAGAAGGGAGATGAGGGGGCCGCAGTGACTGTGAGAGAAGGGAGATGAGGGGGCCGCAGTGACTGTGAGAGAGAGGAGATGAGGGGGCCGCAGTGACTGTGAGAGAAGGGAGATGAGGGGGCCGCAGTGACTGTGAGAGAGAGGAGATGAGGGGGCCGCAGTGACTGTGAGAGAAGGGAGATGAGGGGGCCGCAGTGACTGTGAGAGAAGGGAGAGGAGGGGGCCGCAGTGACTGTGAGAGAAGGGAGAGGAGGGGGCCGCAGTGACTGTGAGAGAAGGGAGAGGAGGGGGCCGCAGTGACTGTGAGAGAAGGGAGAGGAGGGGGCCGCAGTGACTGTGAGAGAAGGGAGAGGAGGGGGCCGCAGTGACTGTGAGAGAAGGGAGATGAGGGGGCCGCAGTGACTGTTAGAGAAGGGAGATTAGGGGGCCGCAGTGACTGTGAGAGAAGGGAGATGAGGGGGCCGCAGTGACTGTGAGAGAAGGGAGATGAGGGGGCCGCAGTGACTGTGAGAGAAGGCAGAGGAGGGGGCCGCAGTGACTGTGAGAGAAGGGAGATGAGGGGGCCGCAGTGACTGTGAGAGAGAGGAGATGAGGGGGCCGCAGTGACTGTGAGAGAAGGGAGATGAGGGGGCCGCAGTGACTGAGAGAAGGGAGATGAGGGGGCCGCAGTGACTGTGAGAGAAGGGAGATGAGGGGGCCGCAGTGACTGTGAGAGAAGGGAGATGAGGGGGCCGCAGTGACTGTGAGAGAAGGGAGAGGAGGGGGCCGCAGTGACTGTGAGAGAAGGGAGATGAGGGGGCCGCAGTGACTGAGAGAAGGGAGATGAGGGGGCCGCAGTGACTGTGAGAGAAGGGAGATGAGGGGGCCGCAGTGACTGTGAGAGAAGGGAGACGAGGGGGCCGCAGTGACTGTGAGAGAAAGGAGATGAGGGGGCCGCAGTGACTGTGAGAGAAGGGAGATGAGGGGGCCGCAGTGACTGAGAGAAGGGAGATGAGGGGGCCGCAGTGACTGTGAGAGAAGGGAGATGAGGGGGCCGCAGTGACTGAGAGAAGGGAGATGAGGGGGCCGCAGTGACTGTGAGAGAAGGGAGAGGAGGGGGCCGCAGTGACTGTGAGAGAGAGGAGATGAGGGGGCCGCAGAGAGAGAGAGAGAGAGAGAGAGAGAGAGAGAGAGTAGATGAGGGGGCCGCAGTGACTGTGAGAGAAGGGAGATGAGGGGGCCGCAGTGACTGTGAGAGAGAGAGAGAGAGAGAGAGAGAGAAAGGAGATGAGGGGGCCGCAGTGAAAGAGAGAGAGAGAGAGAGAGAGAGAGAGAGAGAGAGAAAGGAGATGAGGGGGCCGCAGTGACAGAGAGAGAGGGTAGATGAGGGGGCCGCAGTGATTGTGAGAGAGAGAGAGAGAGAGAGAGAGAAAGAAAAAGAGAGGAGATGAGGGACCCGCAGTGACTGTGAGAGAGATTAGATGAGGGGGCCGCAGTGACTGTGAGAGAGGAGATGAGGGGGCCGCAGTGACAGAGAGAGAGAGGGAAGATGAAGGGGCCGCAGTGATTGTGAGAGAGAGAGAGAAAAAGAGAGGAGATGAGGGGGCCGCAGTGACTGTGAGAGAGAGGGGTGATGAGGGGGCCGCAGTGACTGTGAGAGAAAGAGGGGAGATGAGGGGGCCGCAGTGACTGAGAGAGAAAGAGGGGAGATGAGGGGGCCGCAGTGACTGTGAGAGAAGGGAGATGAGGGGGCCGCAGTGACTGTGAGAGAGAGTAGATGAGGGGGCCGCAGTGACTGTGAGAGAAGACGAGGGACCCGCAGTAAGAGAGAGAGAGGAGATGAGGGGGCCGCAGTGACAGAGAGAGAGAGGGGAGATGAGGGGGCCGCAGTGACTGAGAGAAGGGAGATGAGGGGGCCGCAGAGAGAGAGAGAGAGAGAGAGAGAGAGAGAGAGAGTAGATGAGGGGGCCGCAGTGACTGTGAGAGAAGGGAGATGAGGGGGCCGCAGTGACTGTGAGAGAAGGGAGATGAGGGGGCCGCAGTGACTGTGAGAGAAGGGAGATGAGGGGGCCGCAGTGACTGTGAGAGAAGGGAGATGAGGGGGCCGCAGTGACTGTTAGAGAAGGGAGATGAGGGGGCCGCAGTGACTGTGAGAGAGAGGAGATGAGGGGGCCGCAGTGACTGTGAGAGAAGAGAGATGAGGGGGCCGCAGTGACTGTGAGAGAAGGGAGATGAGGGGGCCGCAGTGACTGTTAGAGAAGGGAGATGAGGGGGCCGCAGTGACTGTGAGAGAGAGGAGATGAGGGGGCCACAGTGACTGTTAGAGAGAGGAGATGAGGGGGCCGCAGTGACTGTGAGAGAAGGGAGATGAGGGGGCCGCAGTGACTGTGAGAGAAGGGAGATGAGGGGGCCGCAGTGACTGTGAGAGAAGGGAGATGAGGGGGCCGCAGTGACTGTGAGAGAAGGGAGATGAGGGGGCCGCAGTGACTGTGAGAGAAGGGAGACGAGGGGGCCGCAGTGACTGTGAGAGAAAGGAGATGAGGGGGCCGCAGTGACTGTGAGAGAAGGGAGATGAGGGGGCCGCAGTGACTGTGAGAGAGAGGGGTGATGAGGGGGCCGCAGTGACTGTGAGAGAAAGAGGGGAGATGAGGGGGCCGCAGTGACTGAGAGAGAAAGAGGGGAGATGAGGGGGCCGCAGTGACTGTGAGAGAAGGGAGATGAGGGGGCCGCAGTGACTGTGAGAGAGAGTAGATGAGGGGGCCGCAGTGACTGTGAGAGAAGACGAGGGACCCGCAGTAAGAGAGAGAGAGGAGATGAGGGGGCCGCAGTGACAGAGAGAGAGAGGGGAGATGAGGGGGCCGCAGTGACTGTGAGAGAAGGGAGATGAGGGGGCCGCAGAGAGAGAGAGAGAGAGAGAGAGAGAGAGAGAGTAGATGAGGGGGCCGCAGTGACTGTGAGAGAAGGGAGATGAGGGGGCCGCAGTGACTGTGAGAGAAGGGAGATGAGGGGGCCGCAGTGACTGTGAGAGAAGGGAGATGAGGGGGCCGCAGTGACTGTGAGAGAAGGGAGATGAGGGGGCCGCAGTGACTGTGAGAGAGAGGAGATGAGGGGGCCGCAGTGACTGTGAGAGAAGAGAGATGAGGGGGCCGCAGTGACTGTGAGAGAAGGGAGATGAGGGGGCCGCAGTGACTGTTAGAGAAGGGAGATGAGGGGGCCGCAGTGACTGTGAGAGAGAGGAGATGAGGGGGCCACAGTGACTGTTAGAGAGAGGAGATGAGGGGGCCGCAGTGACTGTGAGAGAGAAGAGATGAGGGGGCCGCAGTGACTGAGAGAGAAGGGAGATGAGGGGGCCGCAGTGACTGTGAGAGAGGAGATGAGGGGGCCGCAGTGACTGTGAGAAAAGGGAGATGAGGGGGCCGCAGTGACTGTGAGAGAAGGGAGATGAGGGGGCCGCAGTGACAGAGAGAGAGAGAGAGGGGAGATGAGGGGGCCGCAGTGATTGTGAGAGAGAGAGAGAGAGAGAGAGAGAGGAGATGAGGGGGCCGCAGTGACTGTGAGAGAAGGGAGATGAGGGGGCCGCAGTGACTGTGAGAGAAGGGAGATGAGGGGGCCGCAGTGACTGTGAGAGAAGGGAGATGAGGGGGCCGCAGTGACTGTGAGAGAAGGGAGAGGAGGGGGCCGCAGTGACTGTGAGAGAAGGGAGAGGAGGGGGCCGCAGTGACTGTGAGAGAAGGGAGATGAGGGGGCCGCAGTGACTGTGAGAGAAGGGAGATGAGGGGGCCGCAGTGACTGTGAGAGAAGGGAGATGAGGGGGCCGCAGTGACTGTGAGAGAAGGGAGAGGAGGGGGCCGCAGTGACTGTGAGAGAAGGGAGAGGAGGGGGCCGCAGTGACTGAGAGAAGGGAGATGAGGGGGCCGCAGTGACTGTGAGAGAAGGGAGATGAGGGGGCCGCAGTGACTGTGAGAGAAGGGAGACGAGGGGGCCGCAGTGACTGTGAGAGAAAGGAGATGAGGGGGCCGCAGTGACTGTGAGAGAAGGGAGATGAGGGGGCCGCAGTGACTGTGAGAGAAGGGAGATGAGGGGGCCGCAGTGACTGAGAGAAGGGAGATGAGGGGGCCGCAGTGACTGTGAGAGAAGGGAGAGGAGGGGGCCGCAGTGACTGTGAGAGAGAGGAGATGAGGGGGCCGCAGAGAGAGAGAGAGAGAGAGAGAGAGAGTAGATGAGGGGGCCGCAGTGACTGTGAGAGAAGGGAGATGAGGGGGCCGCAGTGACTGTGAGAGAGAGAGAGAGAGAGAGAAAGGAGATGAGGGGGCCGCAGTGAAAGAGAGAGAGAGAGAGAGAGAGAAAGGAGATGAGGGGGCCGCAGTGATTGTGAGAGAGAGAGAGAGAGAGAGAGAGAGAGAAAGAAAAAGAGAGGAGATGAGGGACCCGCAGTGACTGTGAGAGAGATTAGATGAGGGGGCCGCAGTGACAGAGAGAGAAGGGAGATGAGGGGGACGCAGTGACAGAGAGAGAGAGGGAAGATGAAGGGGCCGCAGTGACTGTGAGAGAGAGGGGTGATGAGGGGGCCGCAGTGACTGTGAGAGAAAGAGGGGAGATGAGGGGGCCGCAGTGACTGAGAGAGAAAGAGGGGAGATGAGGGGGCCGCAGTGACTGTGAGAGAAGGGAGATGAGGGGGCCGCAGTGACTGTGAGAGAGAGTAGATGAGGGGGCCGCAGTGACTGTGAGAGAAGACGAGGGACCCGCAGTAAGAGAGAGAGAGGAGATGAGGGAGCCGCAGTGACTGTGAGAGAGAGGGGTGATGAGGGGGCCGCAGTGACTGTGAGAGAAAGAGGGGAGATGAGGGGGCCGCAGTGACTGAGAGAGAAAGAGGGGAGATGAGGGGGCCGCAGTGACTGTGAGAGAAGGGAGATGAGGGGGCCGCAGTGACTGTGAGAGAGAGTAGATGAGGGGGCCGCAGTGACTGTGAGAGAAGACGAGGGACCCGCAGTAAGAGAGAGAGAGGAGATGAGGGGGCCGCAGTGACAGAGAGAGAGAGGGGAGATGAGGGGGCCGCAGTGACTGTGAGAGAAGACGAGGGACCCGCAGTAAGAGAGAGAGAGGAGATGAGGGGGCCGCAGTGACAGAGAGAGAGAGGGGAGATGAGGGGGCCGCAGTGACTGTGAGAGAGAGGGGTGATGAGGGGGCCGCAGTGACTGTGAGAGAAAGAGGGGAGATGAGGGGGCCGCAGTGACTGAGAGAGAAAGAGGGGAGATGAGGGGGCCGCAGTGACTGTGAGAGAAGGGAGATGAGGGGGCCGCAGTGACTGTGAGAGAGAGTAGATGAGGGGGCCGCAGTGACTGTGAGAGAAGACGAGGGACCCGCAGTAAGAGAGAGAGAGGAGATGAGGGGGCCGCAGTGACTGTGAGAGAAGGGAGATGAGGGGGCCGCAGAGAGAGAGAGAGAGAGAGAGAGAGAGAGAGAGAGAGTAGATGAGGGGGCCGCAGTGACTGTGAGAGAAGGGAGATGAGGGGGCCGCAGTGACTGTGAGAGAAGGGAGAGGAGGGGGCCGCAGTGACTGTGAGAGAAGGGAGATGAGGGGGCCGCAGTGACTGTGAGAGAAGGGAGATGAGGGGGCCGCAGTGACTGTGAGAGAAGGGAGATGAGGGGGCCGCAGTGACTGTGAGAGAAGGGAGATGAGGGGGCCGCAGTGACTGTGAGAGAAGGGAGATGAGGGGGCCGCAGTGACTGTGAGAGAAGGGAGATGAGGGGGCCGCAGTGACTGTGAGAGAAGGGAGATGAGGGGGCCGCAGTGACTGTGAGAGAAGAGAGATGAGGGGGCCGCAGTGACTGAGAGAAGGGAGATGAGGGGGCCGCAGTGACTGTGAGAGAGAGGAGATGAGGGGGCCGCAGAGAGAGAGAGAGAGAGAGAGAGAGAGAGTAGATGAGGGGGCCGCAGTGACTGTGAGAGAAGGGAGATGAGGGGGCCGCAGTAACAGAGAGAGAGAGAGGGGTGAAGAGGGACCCGCAGTGACTGTGAGAGAGAGGAGATGAGGGGGCCGCAGTGAAAGAGAGAGAGAGAGTAGATGAGGGGGCCGCAGTGAAAGAGAGAGAGAGAGAGAGAGAGAGAGAGAAAGGAGATGAGGGGGCCGCAGTGACAGAGAGAAGGGAGATGAGGGGGCCGCAGTGACTGTGAGAGAAGGGAGATGAGGGGGCCGCAGTGACTGTGAGAGAAGGGAGATGAGGGGGCCGCAGTGACTGTGAGAGAAGGGAGATGAGGGAGCCGCAGTGACTGTGGGATAGAGGAGATGAGGGGGCCGCAGTGACTGTGAGAGAGAGGAGATGAGGGGGCCGCAGTGACTGTGAGAGAAGGGAGATGAGGGGGCCGCAGTGACAGAGAGAGAGAGGGAAGATGAAGGGGCCGCAGTGATTGTGAGAGAGAGAGAGAGAGAGAAAAAGAGAGGAGATGAGGGACCCGCAGTGACTGTGAGAGAAAGAGGGGAGATGAGGGGGCCGCAGTGACTGAGAGAGAAAGAGGGGAGATGAGGGGGCCGCAGTGACTGAGAGAGAAAGAGGGGAGATGAGGGGGCCGCAGTGACTGTGAGAGAAGACGAGGGACCCGCAGTAAGAGAGAGAGAGAGGAGATGAGGGGGCCGCAGTGACAGAGAGAGAGAGCGTAGATGAGGGGGCCACAGTGAGTGTGAGAGAGAGGAGATGAGGGGGCCGCAGTGACTGAGAGAAGGGAGATGAGGGGGCCGCAGTGATTGTGAGAGAGAGAGAGAGAGAGAGAGAGAGGGGTGATGAGGGACCCGCAGTGACTGTGAGAGAAAGAGGGGTGATGAGGGGGCCGCAGTGACAGAGAGAAAGAGGGGAGATGAGGGGGCCGCAGTGACTGTGAGAGAAGACGAGGGACCCGCAGTAAGAGAGAGAGAGGAGATGAGGGGGCCGCAGTGACAGAGAGAGAGAGAGGGGAGATGAGGGGGCCGCAGTGATTGTGAGAGAGAGAGAGAGAGAGAGAGAGAAAGAAAAAGAGAGGAGATGAGGGACCCGCTGTGACAGAGAGAGAGAGGGGTGATGAGGGACCCGCAGTGACTGTGAGAGAGAGGAGGTGAGGGGCCGCAGTGAAAGAGAGAGAGAGAGTAGATGAGGGGGCCGCAGTGACTGTGAGAGAGAGGAGATGAGGGGGCCGCAGGGACTGTGTGTGAGAGAGAGAGAGAGAGAGAGAAAGAAAGAGAGAGAGAGGAGATGAGGGGACACACAGTGAGAGAGAGAGAGAGGAGATGAGGGGGACACAGTGAGTGAGAGAGAGGAGATGAGGGGGCCGCAGGGACTGTGTCAGAGAGAGAGAGAGAGAGAGAGAGAGAGAGTAAGAGAGAGAGGAGATGAGGGGGACACAGTGAGAGAGAGAGGAGATGAGGGGGCCGCAGGGACTGTGTGTGAGAGAGAGGAGATGAGGGGGCCGCTGGGACTGTGTGAGAGAAGGGAGATGAGGGGGCCGCAGGGACTGTGAGAGAAGGGAGATGAGGGGGCCGCAGTGACTGTGAGAGAAGGGAGATGAGGGGGCCGCAGTGACTGTGAGAGAAGGGAGAGGAGGGGGCCGCAGTGACTGAGAGAAGGGAGATGAGGGGGCCGCAGTGACTGTGAGAGAAGGGAGATGAGGGGGCCGCAGTGACTGTGAGAGAAGGGAGAGGAGGGGGCCGCAGTGACTGTGAGAGAAGGGAGATGAGGGGGCCGCAGTGACTGAGAGAGAAGGGAGATGAGGGGGCCGCAGTGACTATGAGAGAAGGGAGATGAGGGGGCCGCAGTGACTGTGAGAAAAGGGAGATGAGGGGGCCGCAGTGACTGAGAGAAGGGAGATGAGGGGGCCGCAGTGACTGAGAGAAGGGAGATGAGGGGGCCGCAGTGACTGTGAGAGAAGGGAGATGAGGGGGCCGCAGTGACTGTGAGAGAAGGGAGATGAGGGGGCCGAAGTGACTGAGAGAAGGGAGATGAGGGGGCCGCAGTGACTGTGAGAGAAGGGAGATGAGGGGGCCGCAGTGACTGTGAGAGAAGGGAGATGAGGGGGCCGCAGTGACTGAGAGAAGGGAGATGAGGGGGCCGCAGTGACTGTGAGAGAAGGGAGATGAGGGGGCCGAAGTGACTGACAGAAGGGAGATGAGGGGGCCGCAGTGACTGTGAGAGAAGGGAGATGAGGGGGCCGCAGTGACTGAGAGAAGGGAGATGAGGGGGCCGCAGTGACTGTGAGAAAAGGGAGATGAGGGGGCCGCAGTGACTGTGAGAGAGTAGATGAGGGGGCCGCAGTGACTGTGAGAGAAGGAAGATGAGGGGGCCGCAGTGACTGTGAGAGAAGGAAGATGAGGGGGCCGCAGTGACTGTGAGAGAGAGGAGACGAGGGGGCCGCAGTGACTGTGAGAGAAGGGAGATGAGGGGGCCGCAGTGACTGAGAGAAGGGAGATGAGGGGGCCGCAGTGACTGTGAGAGAAGGGAGATGAGGGGGCCGCAGTGACTGTGAGAGAGAGGAGATGAGGGGGCCGCAGTGACTGTGAGAGAGAGGAGACGAGGGGGCCGAAGTGACTGTGAGAGAAGGGAGATGAGGGGGCCGCAGAGACTGTGAGAGAGTAGATGAGGGGGCCGCAGTGACTGTGAGAGAAGGAAGATGAGGGGGCCGCAGTGACTGTGAGAGAAGGAAGATGAGGGGGCCGCAGTGACTGTGAGAGAGAGGAGACGAGGGGGCCGCAGTGACTGTGAGAGAAGGGAGATGAGGGGGCCGCAGTGACTGAGAGAAGGGAGATGAGGGGGCCGCAGTGACTGTGAGAGAAGGGAGATGAGGGGGCCGCAGTGACTGTGAGAGAAGGGAGATGAGGGGGCCGCAGTGACTGTAAGAGAAGGGAGATGAGGGGGCCGCAGTGACTATGAGAGAAGGGAGATGAGGGGGCCGCAGTGACTGTGAGAGAAGGGAGAGGAGGGGGCCGCAGTGACTGTGAGAGAAGGGAGATGAGGGGGCCGCAGTGACTGAGAGAAGGGAGATGAGAGGGCCGCAGTGACTGTGAGAGAAGGGAGATGAGGGAGCCGCAGTGACTGTGAGAGAAGGGAGATGAGGGGGCCGCAGTGACTGTGAGAGAGAGGGGTGATGAGGGGGCCGCAGTGACTGTGAGAGAAAGAGGGGAGATGAGGGGGCCGCAGTGACTGAGAGAGAAAGAGGGGAGATGAGGGGGCCGCAGTGACTGTGAGAGAAGGGAGATGAGGGGGCCGCAGTGACTGTGAGAGAGAGTAGATGAGGGGGCCGCAGTGACTGTGAGAGAAGACGAGGGACCCGCAGTAAGAGAGAGAGAGGAGATGAGGGGGCCGCAGTGACAGAGAGAGAGAGGGGAGATGAGGGGGCCGCAGTGACTGTGAGAGAAGGGAGATGAGGGGGCCGCAGAGAGAGAGAGAGAGAGAGAGAGAGAGTAGATGAGGGGGCCGCAGTGACTGTGAGAGAAGGGAGATGAGGGGGCCGCAGTGACTGTGAGAGAAGGGAGATGAGGGGGCCGCAGTGACTGTGAGAGAAGGGAGATGAGGGGGCCGCAGTGACTGTGAGAGAAGGGAGATGAGGGGGCCGCAGTGACTGTTAGAGAAGGGAGATGAGGGGGCCGCAGTGACTGTGAGAGAGAGGAGATGAGGGGGCCGCAGTGACTGTGAGAGAAGAGAGATGAGGGGGCCGCAGTGACTGTGAGAGAAGGGAGATGAGGGGGCCGCAGTGACTGTTAGAGAAGGGAGATGAGGGGGCCGCAGTGACTGTGAGAGAGAGGAGATGAGGGGGCCACAGTGACTGTTAGAGAGAGGAGATGAGGGGGCCGCAGTGACTGTGAGAGAGAAGAGATGAGGGGGCCGCAGTGACTGAGAGAGAAGGGAGATGAGGGGGCCGCAGTGACTGTGAGAGAGGAGATGAGGGGGCCGCAGTGACTGTGAGAAAAGGGAGATGAGGGGGCCGCAGTGACAGAGAGAGAGAGAGAGGGGAGATGAGGGGGCCGCAGTGATTGTGAGAGAGAGAGAGAGAGAGAGAGAGAGAGGAGATGAGGGGGCCGCAGTGACTGTGAGAGAAGGGAGATGAGGGGGCCGCAGTGACTGTGAGAGAAGGGAGATGAGGGGGCCGCAGTGACTGTGAGAGAAGGGAGATGAGGGGGCCGCAGTGACTGTGAGAGAAGGGAGATGAGGGGGCCGCAGTGACTGTGAGAGAAGGGAGATGAGGGGGCCGCAGTGACTGTGAGAGAAGGGAGATGAGGGGGCCGCAGTGACTGTGAGAGAAGGGAGAGGAGGGGGCCGCAGTGACTGTGAGAGAAGGGAGAGGAGGGGGCCGCAGTGACTGAGAGAAGGGAGATGAGGGGGCCGCAGTGACTGTGAGAGAAGGGAGATGAGGGGGCCGCAGTGACTGTGAGAGAAGGGAGACGAGGGGGCCGCAGTGACTGTGAGAGAAAGGAGATGAGGGGGCCGCAGTGACTGTGAGAGAAGGGAGATGAGGGGGCCGCAGTGACTGTGAGAGAAGGGAGATGAGGGGGCCGCAGTGACTGAGAGAAGGGAGATGAGGGGGCCGCAGTGACTGTGAGAGAAGGGAGAGGAGGGGGCCGCAGTGACTGTGAGAGAGAGGAGATGAGGGGGCCGCAGAGAGAGAGAGAGAGAGAGAGAGAGAGAGAGAGAGAGTAGATGAGGGGGCCGCAGTGACTGTGAGAGAAGGGAGATGAGGGGGCCGCAGTGACTGTGAGAGAGAGAGAGAGAGAGAGAGAAAGGAGATGAGGGGGCCGCAGTGAAAGAGAGAGAGAGAGAGAGAGAGAGAGAGAAAGGAGATGAGGGGGCCGCAGTGATTGTGAGAGAGAGAGAGAGAGAGAGAGAGAGAAAGAAAAAGAGAGGAGATGAGGGACCCGCAGTGACTGTGAGAGAGATTAGATGAGGGGGCCGCAGTGACAGAGAGAGAAGGGAGATGAGGGGGACGCAGTGACAGAGAGAGAGAGGGAAGATGAAGGGGCCGCAGTGATTGTGAGAGAGAGAGAGAGAGAAAAAGAGAGGAGATGAGGGAGCCGCAGTGACTGTGAGAGAGAGGGGTGATGAGGGGGCCGCAGTGACTGTGAGAGAAAGAGGGGAGATGAGGGGGCCGCAGTGACTGAGAGAGAAAGAGGGGAGATGAGGGGGCCGCAGTGACTGTGAGAGAAGGGAGATGAGGGGGCCGCAGTGACTGTGAGAGAGAGTAGATGAGGGGGCCGCAGTGACTGTGAGAGAAGACGAGGGACCCGCAGTAAGAGAGAGAGAGGAGATGAGGGGGCCGCAGTGACAGAGAGAGAGAGGGGAGATGAGGGGGCCGCAGTGACTGTGAGAGAAGACGAGGGACCCGCAGTAAGAGAGAGAGAGGAGATGAGGGGGCCGCAGTGACAGAGAGAGAGAGGGGAGATGAGGGGCCGCAGTGACTGTGAGAGAGAGGGGTGATGAGGGGGCCGCAGTGACTGTGAGAGAAAGAGGGGAGATGAGGGGGCCGCAGTGACTGAGAGAGAAAGAGGGGAGATGAGGGGGCCGCAGTGACTGTGAGAGAAGGGAGATGAGGGGGCCGCAGTGACTGTGAGAGAGAGTAGATGAGGGGGCCGCAGTGACTGTGAGAGAAGACGAGGGACCCGCAGTAAGAGAGAGAGAGGAGATGAGGGGGCCGCAGTGACAGAGAGAGAGAGGGGAGATGAGGGGGCCGCAGTGACTGTGAGAGAAGGGAGATGAGGGGGCCGCAGAGAGAGAGAGAGAGAGAGAGAGAGAGAGAGTAGATGAGGGGGCCGCAGTGACTGTGAGAGAAGGGAGATGAGGGGGCCGCAGTGACTGTGAGAAAAGGGAGATGAGGGGGCCGCAGTGACTGTGAGAGAGAGGAGATGAGGGGGCCGCAGTGACTGTGAGAGAAGGGAGATGAGGGGGCCGCAGTGACTGTGAGAGAAGGGAGATGAGGGGGCCGCAGTGACTGTGAGAGAAGGGAGATGAGGGGGCCGCAGTGACTGTGAGAGAAGGGAGATGAGGGGGCCGCAGTGACTGTGAGAGAAGGGAGATGAGGGGGCCGCAGTGACTGTGAGAGAAGGGAGATGAGGGGGCCGCAGTGACTGTGAGAGAAGGGAGATGAGGGGGCCGCAGTGACTGTGAGAGAAGAGAGATGAGGGGGCCGCAGTGACTGAGAGAAGGGAGATGAGGGGGCCGCAGTGACTGTGAGAGAGAGGAGATGAGGGGGCCGCAGAGAGAGAGAGAGAGAGAGAGAGAGAGAGTAGATGAGGGGGCCGCAGTGACTGTGAGAGAAGGGAGATGAGGGGGCCGCAGTAACAGAGAGAGAGAGAGGGGTGAAGAGGGACCCGCAGTGACTGTGAGAGAGAGGAGATGAGGGGGCCGCAGTGAAAGAGAGAGAGAGAGTAGATGAGGGGGCCGCAGTGAAAGAGAGAGAGAGAGAGAGAGAGAGAGAAAGGAGATGAGGGGGCCGCAGTGACAGAGAGAAGGGAGATGAGGGGGCCGCAGTGACTGTGAGAGAAGGGAGATGAGGGGGCCGCAGTGACTGTGAGAGAAGGGAGATGAGGGGGCCGCAGTGACTGTGAGAGAAGGGAGATGAGGGAGCCGCAGTGACTGTGGGATAGAGGAGATGAGGGGGCCGCAGTGACTGTGAGAGAGAGGAGATGAGGGGGCCGCAGTGACTGTGAGAGAAGGGAGATGAGGGGGCCGCAGTGACAGAGAGAGAGAGGGAAGATGAAGGGGCCGCAGTGATTGTGAGAGAGAGAGAGAGAGAGAAAAAGAGAGGAGATGAGGGACCCGCAGTGACTGTGAGAGAAAGAGGGGAGATGAGGGGGCCGCAGTGACTGAGAGAGAAAGAGGGGAGATGAGGGGGCCGCAGTGACTGAGAGAGAAAGAGGGGAGATGAGGGGGCCGCAGTGACTGTGAGAGAAGACGAGGGACCCGCAGTAAGAGAGAGAGAGAGGAGATGAGGGGGCCGCAGTGACAGAGAGAGAGAGCGTAGATGAGGGGGCCACAGTGAGTGTGAGAGAGAGGAGATGAGGGGGCCGCAGTGACTGAGAGAAGGGAGATGAGGGGGCCGCAGTGATTGTGAGAGAGAGAGAGAGAGAGAGAGAGAGAGAGAGAGAGAGAGGGGTGATGAGGGACCCGCAGTGACTGTGAGAGAAAGAGGGGTGATGAGGGGGCCGCAGTGACAGAGAGAAAGAGGGGAGATGAGGGGGCCGCAGTGACTGTGAGAGAAGACGAGGGACCCGCAGTAAGAGAGAGAGAGGAGATGAGGGGGCCGCAGTGACAGAGAGAGAGAGAGGGGAGATGAGGGGGCCGCAGTGATTGTGAGAGAGAGAGAGAGAGAGAGAGAGAGAGAAAGAAAAAGAGAGGAGATGAGGGACCCGCTGTGACAGAGAGAGAGAGGGGTGATGAGGGACCCGCAGTGACTGTGAGAGAGAGGAGGTGAGGGGCCGCAGTGAAAGAGAGAGAGAGAGTAGATGAGGGGGCCGCAGTGACTGTGAGAGAGAGGAGATGAGGGGGCCGCAGGGACTGTGTGTGAGAGAGAGAGAGAGAGAGAGAAAGAAAGAGAGAGAGAGGAGATGAGGGGACACACAGTGAGAGAGAGAGAGAGGAGATGAGGGGGACACAGTGAGTGAGAGAGAGGAGATGAGGGGGCCGCAGGGACTGTGTCAGAGAGAGAGAGAGAGAGAGAGAGAGTAAGAGAGAGAGGAGATGAGGGGGACACAGTGAGAGAGAGAGGAGATGAGGGGGCCGCAGGGACTGTGTGTGAGAGAGAGGAGATGAGGGGGCCGCTGGGACTGTGTGAGAGAAGGGAGATGAGGGGGCCGCAGGGACTGTGAGAGAAGGGAGATGAGGGGGCCGCAGTGACTGTGAGAGAAGGGAGATGAGGGGGCCGCAGTGACTGTGAGAGAAGGGAGAGGAGGGGGCCGCAGTGACTGAGAGAAGGGAGATGAGGGGGCCGCAGTGACTGTGAGAGAAGGGAGATGAGGGGGCCGCAGTGACTGTGAGAGAAGGGAGAGGAGGGGGCCGCAGTGACTGTGAGAGAAGGGAGATGAGGGGGCCGCAGTGACTGAGAGAGAAGGGAGATGAGGGGGCCGCAGTGACTATGAGAGAAGGGAGATGAGGGGGCCGCAGTGACTGTGAGAAAAGGGAGATGAGGGGGCCGCAGTGACTGAGAGAAGGGAGATGAGGGGGCCGCAGTGACTGAGAGAAGGGAGATGAGGGGGCCGCAGTGACTGTGAGAGAAGGGAGATGAGGGGGCCGCAGTGACTGTGAGAGAAGGGAGATGAGGGGGCCGAAGTGACTGAGAGAAGGGAGATGAGGGGGCCGCAGTGACTGTGAGAGAAGGGAGATGAGGGGGCCGCAGTGACTGTGAGAGAAGGGAGATGAGGGGGCCGCAGTGACTGAGAGAAGGGAGATGAGGGGGCCGCAGTGACTGTGAGAGAAGGGAGATGAGGGGGCCGAAGTGACTGACAGAAGGGAGATGAGGGGGCCGCAGTGACTGTGAGAGAAGGGAGATGAGGGGGCCGCAGTGACTGAGAGAAGGGAGATGAGGGGGCCGCAGTGACTGTGAGAAAAGGGAGATGAGGGGGCCGCAGTGACTGTGAGAGAGTAGATGAGGGGGCCGCAGTGACTGTGAGAGAAGGAAGATGAGGGGGCCGCAGTGACTGTGAGAGAAGGAAGATGAGGGGGCCGCAGTGACTGTGAGAGAGAGGAGACGAGGGGGCCGCAGTGACTGTGAGAGAAGGGAGATGAGGGGGCCGCAGTGACTGAGAGAAGGGAGATGAGGGGGCCGCAGTGACTGTGAGAGAAGGGAGATGAGGGGGCCGCAGTGACTGTGAGAGAGAGGAGACGAGGGGGCCGAAGTGACTGTGAGAGAAGGGAGATGAGGGGGCCGCAGAGACTGTGAGAGAGTAGATGAGGGGGCCGCAGTGACTGTGAGAGAAGGGAGATGAGGGGGCCGCAGTGACTGTAAGAGAAGGGAGATGAGGGGGCCGCAGTGACTATGAGAGAAGGGAGATGAGGGGGCCGCAGTGACTGTGAGAGAAGGGAGAGGAGGGGGCCGCAGTGACTGTGAGAGAAGGGAGATGAGGGGGCCGCAGTGACTGAGAGAAGGGAGATGAGAGGGCCGCAGTGACTGTGAGAGAAGGGAGATGAGGGGGCCGCAGTGACTGAGAGAAGGGAGATGAGAGGGCCGCAGTGACTGTGAGAGAAGGGAGATGAGGGGGCCGCAGTGACTGTGAGAGAGGAGATGAGGGGGCCGCAGTGACTGAGAGAAGGGAGATGAGGGGCCGCAGTGACTATGAGAGAAGGGAGATGAGGGGGCCGCAGTGACTGTGAGAGAAGGGAGAGGAGGGGGCCGCAGTGACTGTGAGAGAAGGGAGAGGGGCGCAGTGACTGTAAGAGAGAGAGAGAGGAGATGAGGGGGCCGCAGTGACTGTGAGAGAGAGGAGATGAGGGGGCCACAGTGACTGTAAGAGAGAGAGAGGAGATGAGGGGGCCACAGTGACTGTAAGAGAGAGTGGAGATGAGGGGCCGCAGGTACTGTGAGAGAGAGAGAGAGAGAGAGATGAGGGGGCCGCAGTGACTGTGAGAGAAGGGAGATGATGGGGCCGTAGTGACTGTGAGAGAAGGGAGATGAGGGGGCCACAGTGACTGTGAGAGAGAGGAGATGAGGGGGCCACAGTGACTGTGAGAGAGAGGAGATGAGGGGGCCACAGTGACTGTAAGAGAGAGAGAGAGGAGATGAGGGGCCGCAGGTACTGTGTGAGAGAGAGAGAGAGAGAGAGAGAGAGAGAGAGAGATGAGGGGGACACAGTGAGAGAGAGAGAGGAGATGAGGGGGACACAGTGAGAGAGAGAGAGGAGATGAGGGACCCGCAGTGACAGAGAGAGAGAGAGAGAGAGAGAGAGAGAGAGAGTAGATGAGGCGGCCGCAGTGACTGTGGGATAGAGGAGATGAGGGGGCCGCAGTGACTGTGGGAGAAGGGAGATGAGGGGGCCGCAGTGACTGTAAGAGAAGGGAGATGAGGGGGCCGCAGTGACTATGAGAGAAGGGAGATGAGGGGGCCGCAGTGACTGTGAGAGAAGGGAGAGGAGGGGGCCGCAGTGACTGTGAGAGAAGGGAGATGAGGGGGCCGCAGTGACTGTGAGAGAAGGGAGATGAGGGGGCCGCAGTGACTGTAAGAGAAGGGAGATGAGGGGGCCGCAGTGACTATGAGAGAAGGGAGATGAGGGGGCCGCAGTGACTGTGAGAGAAGGGAGAGGAGGGGGCCGCAGTGACTGTGAGAGAAGGGAGATGAGGGGGCCGCAGTGACTGAGAGAAGGGAGATGAGAGGGCCGCAGTGACTGTGAGAGAAGGGAGATGAGGGGGCCGCAGTGACTATGAGAGAAGGGAGATGAGGGGGCCGCAGTGACTGTGAGAGAAGGGAGAGGAGGGGGCCGCAGTGACTGTGAGAGAAGGGAGAGGGGCGCAGTGACTGTAAGAGAGAGAGAGGAGATGAGGGGGCCGCAGTGACTGTGAGAGAGAGGAGATGAGGGGGCCACAGTGACTGTAAGAGAGAGAGAGGAGATGAGGGGGCCACAGTGACTGTAAGAGAGAGTGGAGATGAGGGGCCGCAGGTACTGTGAGAGAGAGAGAGAGAGAGAGAGAGAGAGAGAGAGAGATGAGGGGGACACAGTGAGAGAGAGAGAGGAGATGAGGGGGACACAGTGAGAGAGAGAGAGGAGATGAGGGGGCCACAGTGACTGTAAGAGAGAGTGGAGATGAGGGGCCGCAGGTACTGTGAGAGAGAGAGAGAGAGAGAGAGAGAGAGATGAGGGGGCCGCAGTGACTGTGAGAGAAGGGAGATGAGGGGGCCACAGTGACTGTGAGAGAGAGGAGATGAGGGGGCCACAGTGACTGTGAGAGAGAGGAGATGAGGGGGCCACAGTGACTGTAAGAGAGAGAGAGAGGAGATGAGGGGCCGCAGGTACTGTGTGAGAGAGAGAGAGAGAGAGAGAGAGAGATGAGGGGGACACAGTGAGAGAGAGAGAGGAGATGAGGGGGACACAGTGAGAGAGAGAGAGGAGATGAGGGACCCGCAGTGACAGAGAGAGAGAGAGAGAGAGAGAGAGAGAGAGAGAGAGAGTAGATGAGGCGGCCGCAGTGACTGTGGGATAGAGGAGATGAGGGGGCCGCAGTGACTGTGGGATAGAGGAGATGAGGGGGCCGCAGTGACTGTGAGAGAAGGGAGAGGAGGGGGCCGCAGTGACTGTGAGAGAAGGGAGATGAGGGAGCCGCAGTGACTGTGAGAGAGAGGAGATGAGGGGGCCGCAGTGACTGTGAGAGAAGGGAGATGAGGGGGCCGCAGTGACTGTGAGAGAAGGGAGATGAGGGGGCCGCAGTGACTGTGAGAGAAGGGAGATGAGGGGGCCGCAGTGACAGAGAGAGAGGAGATGAGGGGGCCGCAGTGACTGTGAGAGAAGGGAGATGAGGGGGCCGCAGTGACTGTGAGAGAAGGGAGATGAGGGGGCCGCAGTGACTGTGAGAGAAGGGAGATGAGGGGGCCGCAGTGACTGTGAGAGAAGGGAGATGAGGGGGCCGCAGTGACTGTGAGAGAAGGGAGATGAGGGGGCCGCAGTGACAGAGAGAGAGGAGATGAGGGGGCCGCAGAGAGAGAGAGAGAGAGAGAGAGAGAGTAGATGAGGGGGCCGCAGTGACTGTGAGAGAAGGGAGATGAGGGGGCCGCAGTGACAGAGAGAGAGAGAGGGGTGATGAGGGACCCGCAGTGACTGTGAGAGAGAGGAGATGAGGGGGCCGCAGTGAAAGAGAGAGAGAGAGAGAGAGAGTAGATGAAGGGGCCGCAGTGATTGTGAGAGAGAGAGAGAGAGAGAGAGAGAGAGAGAGAGAGATAAAGAGAGGAGATGAGGGACCCGCAGTGACAGAGAGAGAGAGGGGTGATGAGGGACCCGCAGTGACTGTGAGAGAGAGTAGATGAGGGGGCCGCAGTGACTGTGAGAGAAGGGAGATGAGGGGGCCGCAGTGACAGAGAGAGAGAGGGGAGATGAGGGGGCCGCAGTGACTGTGAGAGAAGGGAGATGAGGGAGCCGCAGTGACTGTGAGAGAGAGAGAGAGAGAGAGAGAGAAAAAGAGAGGAGATGAGGGACCCGCAGTGACAGAGAGAGAGAGTAGATGAGGGGGCCGCAGTGACTGTGAGAGAAGGGAGATGAGGGAGCCGCAGTGACTGTGAGAGAGAGGGGTGATGAGGGGGCCGCAGTGACTGAGAGAGAAAGAGGGGAGATGAGGGGGCCGCAGTGACTGAGAGAGAAAGAAGGGAGATGAGGGGGCCGCAGTGACAGAGAGAGAAAGAGAGAGAGAGCGTAGATGAGGGGGCCGCAGTGACTGTGAGAGAGCGTAGATGAGGGGGCCGCAGTGACTGTGAGAGAAGGGAGATGAGGGGGCCGCAGTGATTGTGAGAGAGAGAGAGAGAGAGAGAGAAAGAAAAAGAGAGGAGATGAGGGGGCCGCAGTGACTGTGAGAGAAGGGAGATGAGGGGGCCGCAGTGACTGTGAGAGAGAGAGAGAGAGAGAGGGGTGATGAGGGACCCGCAGTGACTGTGAGAGAAAGAGGGGAGATGAGGGGGCCGCAGTGACTGTGAGAGAAGGGAGATGAGGGGGCCGCAGAGAGAGAGAGAGAGAGAGAGAGAGAGAGGAGATGAGGGACCCGCAGTGACAGAGAGAGAGAGAGGAGGTGAGGGGGCCGCAGTGAAAGAGAGAGAGAGTAGATGAGGGACCCGCAGTGACTGTGAGAGAGAGGAGATGAGGGGGCCGGAGTGACTGTGAGAGAGAGAGAGGGGAGATGAGGGACCCGCAGTGACTGTGAAAGAGAGAGAGAGGAGATGAGGGGCCGCAGTGACTGTGAGAGAGAGGAGATGAGGGGGCCGCAGTGACTGTGAGAGAGAGGAGATGAGGGGGCCGCAGTGACTGTGAGAGAAGGGTGATGAGGGACCCGCAGGTACTGTGTGAGAGAGAGAGAGAGAGATGAGGGGGACACAGTGAGAGAGAGAGAGAGGAGATGAGGGACCCGCAGTGACAGAGAGAGAGAGAGAGAGAGAGAGAGAGAGTAGATGAGGGGGCCGCAGTGACTGTGAGAGAGAGAGGAGATGAGGGGGCCGCAGTGACTGTGAGAGAGAGGAGATGAGGGGGACGCAGTGACTGTGGGATAGAGGAGATAAGGGGCCCGCAGTGACTGTGAGAGGAGATGAGGGGGCCGCAGTGACTGTGAGAGAGAGAGAGAGGAGATGAGGGGGCCGCAGTGACTGTGAGAGAGAGGAGATGAGGGGGCCGCAGTGACTGTGAGAGAGAGAGAGAGGAGATGAGGGGGCCGCAGTGACTGTGAGAGAGAGGAGATGAGGGGGCCGCAGTGACTGTGAGAGAAGGGAGATGAGGGGGCCGCAGTGACTGTGAGAGAAGGGAGATGAGGGGGCCGCAGTGACTGTGAGAGAAGGGAGATGAGGGGGCCGCAGTGACTGTGAGAGAGAGGAGATGAGGGGCCGCAGTGACTGTGAGAGAGAGGAGATGAGGGGCCGCAGTGACTGTGAGAGAAGGGAGATGAGGGGGCCGCAGTGACTGTGAGAGAAGGGAGATGAGGGGCCGCAGTGACTGTGAGAGAAGGGAGATGAGGGGGCCGCAGTGACTGTGAGAGAAGGGAGATGAGGGGGCCGCAGAGAGAGAGAGAGAGAGAGAGAGAGAGGAGATGAGGGACCCGCAGTGACAGAGAGAGAGAGAGGAGGTGAGGGGGCCGCAGTGAAAGAGAGAGAGAGTAGATGAGGGACCCGCAGTGACTGTGAGAGAGAGGAGATGAGGGGGCCGCAGTGACTGTGAGAGAAGGGAGATGAGGGGCCGCAGTGACAGTGAGAGAGGGGTGATGAGGGACCCGCAGGTACTGTGTGAGAGAGAGAGAGAGAGATGAGCGGGACACAGTGAGAGAGAGAGAGGAGATGAGGGACCCGCAGTGACAGAGAGAGAAAGAGAGAGAGAGAGAGAGAGAGAGAGAGAGAGAGTAGATGAGGGGGCCGCAGTGACTGTGAGAGAGAGAGGAGATGAGGGGGCCGCAGTGACTGTGAGAGAGAGGAGATGAGGGGGACGCAGTGACTGTGGGATAGAGGAGATAAGGGGCCCGCAGTGACTGTGAGAGGAGATGAGGGGGCCGCAGTGACTGTGAGAGAGAGAGAGAGGAGATGAGGGGGCCGCAGTGACTGTGAGAGAGAGGAGATGAGGGGGCCGCAGTGACTGTGAGAGAGAGAGAGAGGAGATGAGGGGGCCGCAGTGACTGTGAGAGAGAGAGAGAGGGGAGATGAGGGGGCCGCAGTGACTGTGAGAGAGGAGATGAGGGGGCCGCAGTGACTGTGAGAGAGGAGATGAGGGGGCCGCAGTGACTGTGAGAGAGAGAGAGAGGAGATGAGGGGGCCGCAGTGACTGTGAGAGAGAGGAGATGAGGGGGCCGCAGTGACTGTGAGAGAAGGGAGATGAGGGGGCGCAGTGACTGTGAGAGAAGGGAGATGAGGGGGCCGCAGTGACTGTGAGAGAAGGGAGATGAGGGGCCGCAGTGACTGTGAGAGAAGGGAGATGAGGGGGCCGCAGTGACTGTGAGAGAAGGGAGATGAGGGGCCGCAGTGACTGTGAGAGAAGGGAGATGAGGGGGCCGCAGTGACTGTGAGAGAAGGGAGATGAGGGGGCCGCAGTGACTGTGAGAGAGAGGAGATGAGGGGGCCGCAGTGACTGTGTGTGAGAGAGAGGAGATGAGGGGGCCGCAGTGACTGTGTGTGAGAGAGAGGAGACGAGGGGGCCGCAGTGACTGTGTGTGAGAGAGAGGAGAGGAGGGGGCCGCAGTGACTGCGAGAGAGAGGAGATGAGGGGGCCGCAGTGACTGTGTGTGAGAGAGAGGAGATGAGGGGGCCGCAGTGACTGCGAGAGAGAGGAGATGAGGGGCCGCAGTGACTGTGTGTGAGAGAGAGGAGAGGAGGGGGCCGCAGTGACTGTGTGTGTGAGAGAGAGAGAGAGAGGGAGGAGATGAGGGGACACAGTGAGAGAGAGAGAGAGAGGAGATGAGGGGGACACAGTGAGAGAGAGGAGATGAGGGGGACACAGTGAGAGAGAGGAGATGAGGGGGCCGCAGGGACTGTGTGTGAGAGAGAGAGAGAGAGAGAGAGAGAGAAAGAGAGGAGATGAGGGGACACACAGTGAGAGAGAGAGAGAGGAGATGAGGGGGACACAGTGAGAGAGAGAGGAGATGAGGGGGACACAGTGAGAGAGAAAGGAGATGAGGGGGACACAGTGAGAGAGAGAGGAGATGAGGGGGCCGCAGGGACTGTGTGTGTGAGAGAGAGAGAGAGAGAGAGAGAGAGAGAGAGAAAGAAAGAGAGAGAGGAGGGGACACACAGTGAGAGAGAGAGAGAGGAGATGAGGGGGACACAGTGAGAGAGAAAGGAGATGAGGGGGACACAGTGAGAGAGAGAGGAGATGACGGGGCCGCTGGGACTGTGTGAGAGAGAGAGAGAGAGACAGAGAGAGAGAGAGAGAGAGGAGATGAGGGGGACACAGTGAGAGAGAGAGGAGATGAGGGGGCCGCTGGGACTGTGTGTGAGAGAGAGAGAGAGAGAGAGAGAGAGAGAGAGAGAGAGAGAGGAGATGAGGGGGACACAGGGACTGAGAGAGAGAGAGAGAGAGAGAGAGAGGAGATGAGGGGGACACAGGGACTGTGTGAGAGAGAGAGAGAGAGAGAGAGAGAGAGAGAGAGAGAGAGGAGATGAGGGGGCCGCTGGGACTGTGTGAGAGAGAGAGAGAGAGGAGATGAGGGGGCCGCTGGGACTGTGTGAGAGAGAGAGAGAGAGAGAGAGAGAGAGAGAGAGAGAGAGAGAGAGAGAGGAGATGAGGGGGCCGCTGGGACTGTAAAAGAGGAGATTGTTGGTGCAGGGTTGGCAGAGCTGCTGTGACCAGGACCGCTCAGAGAACGTGGTGGCCAATACCCTGCTGAGTGGACGTATCATTGTATAGTCCCACCACCCGCACATTACACTGCAATACTTACAAATCCAGCTATTATCAGAGCCCCGAATTTCAGACAGGATGACAACGGATACATAAACGCTCCTAGAGAAAGATATACACAGTGTGTTACCATTATATATACACTAGCATCAACACTATATATACACTAGCATCAACATTCACTATCAACGCTGAGCCGCAAAGATCGAAAATTGTTCATAGCAGCTATCCATAGGGTCGCCATAAGACGGCATCGACTTGACAGCACAAGTATAACCACCCATATGCCGGGTCACCTCAGTCAACGCCCCCTTCTGCTCCGTAGAGAGGACACACACCCAGGCTTCCAAGCACGCATACTGAGGAGACAGGACAGACCTTCTACAATGACATATATACAGAACACTTCTATTATACATTATAGGATCGGCCATTTGTGGACTGGTGAGTAATCAGAGATGGCTCAGTCATGTTCCTGGTCCCTGGTCAACGGAAAACTACTTCTGAATCAACTCTCAGCAATGAGCGGATTGTGGCCCTGTTGCTGTTAGTGTTTGCGCCCAGTCAGCACCTCAGACACTGGGGTTTTCATTACGTTAGTTCGTGGTTGATAAATGTTTTGTTTTTTTACTTTAAACCAGTGGTTCTTATCAGGCCACACACCTAATTATTATCTTTTTAAACAGCCAACCAACTGGCACTTTGGAACAAAAATCTGGTAATGTACGTATGCAAATGACCATTCGCGCCCACGTGCCGGAAAACGGTCATTTACACAAATTGGATAACTCAAACGGACATAAAGAACATGTCTCAGCAACCAACTTCATCTATGTGACGGCATTTGGGAGTAACTGGCCGACTGTCATTTGCAGACGGGACTTTTACTTTGACTTAGCATGGCAGGCCAATCTAGCACCAGCGATAGCGACACGCGGGGCTGCGCATCGCTATTACTGTGGGGGTACACACGGAGAGATCACTGCTTAAAATCTAAGCAATCTAGTCAGATTGCTTAGATTATCGCTCCATGAGTACCCCCCCTTTAGGCACCTGGGGGAGGGTTAGGCTGCCGGAGAGGAGGGTTAGGGTAAGTATTACGGTTAATATAACACAAAAAAAAGTGTCAACCTTTTTTGTGTCGACCATTTGCATGTCTGCCTTTTGACACATTGGGGTATATTCAATAAGAGTCAGGTCCATTCCGACATGCAGTTGTCGGAATGGACCCGACAACCCCTATTCAAAGAGCGTCCAAATCCGAACGTCGGATTTGGCCACTCCCGGTGTCTTGTCCTGCCGCTGCTGTCAGCAGCTGCCGAGTGCGCTGACAGCAGCGGTGGTGGGAGCTGTCAGCGGCGCCGGGGAGGGGGGCGGGGGGAAGAGCTGTCAGCGGCTGCCGTGAGTCTGCAGCGGTGGGGGCAGCAGTGGGAGAGCAGCGGAGGAGGGGGAGACGGAGAGGAGGAGACGGGGCGAGCAGCGGCTGCATCAGCGGAGGCTCAAGGCGGCGTTCACCCGGCTCCAGCGGGTGGACGCTGCCGCTGGGTTCCTGCTCTCCCTGCTGCAGCGCTGCTTCCCCCCCCCCCCCCCCGTCTCCTGCTCTCAGATCCCTCATCTCATTCCGACTTTTTTTCAAGTCGGATTGAGATTGTCGGAAACGGGGCTAAAACCTGTCGGGTTTGGCCCCGCTTCCGACAATGCACGCTGATCGTGGCTGAAGCCGGCGATCAGCATGCATTCCGACAGTATTCCGATAAGTCGGGTTTCCCGACTTGTCGGAATAGACGGGGCCCTAATAAATAGGTCGGAACCCCTTCCGACCTAAAACTGTCGGAAGCTGCTGTCTTTCCAACAAGACGACAGCTTTCAACAGTTATTGAATACACCGCATTGTCGATCTTTAATCCACACCCAAATACTATCTGCGTTTGCCTGTAGCCCACAAATGCTGGGCGGCTTTATTCTTACTCTGCGATTTAGAACTGCGCTAGGACACGGTCCTCCCCCAACCATAAATCTCTCTGCACATATTACATTTGCCAGGCCCCCTTCATTTCTATATGGAATTGCCAAGGTGTAAATTTGCTTCTTCTTTTTTTTTTGCTCTGCCCCCAACGCTGTGTCGCCCCGTATACGCCCAGCGCTGCACGGTGCTTTAACAAACATATTTCTTTATTGTCGTAACATGTAATATCTCATATCACCCCTTTGGCTGCATTGGGTAACAGTGGTAATAAAGACCAGTTATCATACAGACAACATTGCGCTACTCTCTATACTCTTTACTAATCAGCCATTATGTATTACCCGTCTGTATAATATTGTGCGTTTACATAATGTACCCTGCTTTATTCACAGACGCCCGCATTCTTTATTATAAATATCTTATATGTGGAAAAATAAGAATTTACTCACCGGTAATTCTGTTTCTCGTAGTCCGTAGTGGATGCTGGGAACTCCGTAAGGACCATGGGGAATAGCGGGCTCCGAAGGAGGCTGGGCACTCTAGAAAGATCTTAGACTACCTGGTGTGCACTGGCTCCTCCCACTATGACCCTCCTCCAAGCCTCAGTTAGGTACCGTGCCCGGACGAGCGTACACAATAAGGAAGGATTTTGAATCCCGGGTAAGACTCATACCAGCCACACCAATCACACCGTACAACTCGTGATATGAAACACAGTTAACAGTATGAAACAATAGAGCCTCTCAACAGATGGCTCAACAATAACCCGATTTAGTTAACAATAACCATGTACAAGTAATGCAGATAAACCGCACTTGGGATGGGCGCCCAGCATCCACTACGGACTACGAGAAACAGAATTACCGGTGAGTAAATTCTTATTTTCTCTAACGTCCTAGTGGATGCTGGGAACTCCGTAAGGACCATGGGGATTATACCAAAGCTCCCAAACGGGCGGGAGAGTGCGGATGACTCTGCAGCACCGAATGAGAGAACTCCAGGTCCTCCTCAGCCAGGGTATCAAATTTGTAGAATTTTGCAAACGTGTTTGCCCCTGACCAAGTAGCTGCTCGGCAAAGTTGTAAAGCCGAGACCCCTCGGGCAGCCGCCCAAGATGAGCCCACCTTCCTTGTGGAATGGGCATTGACAGATTTTGGCTGTGGCAGGCCTGCCACAGTATGTGCAAGCTGAATTGTACTACAAATCCAACGAGCAATAGTCTGCTTAGAAGCAGGAGCACCCAGCTTGTTGGGTGCATATAGGATAAACAGCGAGTCAGATTTTCTGACTCCAGCCGTCCTGGAAACATATATTTTCAGGGCCCTGACAACGTCTAGCAACTTGGAGTCCTCCAAATCCTTAGTAGCCGCAGGCACCACAATAGGCTGGTTCAGGTGAAACGCTGACACCACCTTAGGGAGAAACTGGGGACGAGTCCTCAATTCTGCCCTATCCATATGGAAAATCAAATAAGGGCTTTTACAAGACAAAGCCGCCAATTCTGATACTCGCCTGGCAGAAGCCAAGGCCAATAACATAACCACCTTCCATGTGAGATATTTCAGATCCACGGTTTTTAGTGGTTCAAACCAAAGTGATTTTAAGAAAACTCAACACCACGTTGAGATCCCAAGGTGCCACAGGAGGCACAAACGGGGGCTGACTATGCAGCACTCCTTTTATAAATGTCTGAACTTCAGGTACTGAAGCTAGTTCTTTTTTGAAAGAAAATCGACAGAGCCGAGATCTGTATCTTAATGGAACCCAATTTAAGGCCCATAGTCACTCCTGCTTGCAGGAAATGCAGAAATCGACCTAGTTGAAATTCCTCTGTTGGGGCCCTTTCGGCCTCACACCATGCAACATATTTTCGCCATATGCGGTGATAATGAGTTGCTGTAACCTCTTTCCTGGCTTTAGTAAGCGTAGGAATTACTTCCTCCGGAATACCCTTTTCCTTCAGGATCCGGCGTTCAACCGCCATGCCGTCAAACGCAGCCGCGGTAAGTCTTGGAACAGACAGGGCCCCTGCTGCCGCAGGTCCTGACTGAGTGGCAGAGGCCATTGGTCCTCTGATATAAATTCTTGAAGTTCTGGGTACCAAGCTCTTCTTGGCCATCCACGAGTATCGTTCTTACTCCTCGCCTTCTTATTATTCTCAGTACCTTTGGTATGAGAGGCAGAGGGGAGAACACCTAAACCGACTGGTACACCCACGGTGTTACCAGAGCGTCCATAGCTATCGCCTGAGGGTCCCTTGACCTGGAGCAATATCTTTTATAGCTTTTTGTTAAGGCGGGACGCCATCATGTCCACCTGTGGCCTTTTCCAATGGTGTACAATCCTATTGGAAGACTTCTGGAGGAAGTCCCCATTCTCCCGGGTGGAGGTCGTGTCTGTTGAGAAGATCTGCTTCCCAGTTGTCCACTCCGGGAATGAACACTGCTGACAGTGCTAACACATGATTTTCCGCCTATCGGAGAATCCTTGTGGCTTCTGCCATCGCCATCCTGCTTTTTGTGCCGCCCTGTTGATTACATGGGCGACTGCCGTGATGTTGTCTGATTGGATCAGTACCGGCTAGTTTTGAAGCAGAGGCCTTGCTGGCCTCAGGGCATTGTAAATGGCCCTCAGATCCAGAATATTTATGTGTAGGGAAATAACCTGACTTGACCAAAGTCCCTGGAAGTTTCTTCCCTATGCGACTGCCCCCCAGCCTCAAAGGCTGGAATCCATGGTCACTAGGACCTAGTCCTGTATGCCGAACCTGCGGCCCTCTTGAAGATGGGCACTCTGCAGCCCCCACAGTAGAGATACCCTGGTCCTTGGAGACAGGGTTATCAGCCTATGCATCGGAAGATGCGATCCGGACCACTTGTCCAACAGGTCCCTCTGAAAAGTTCTTGTATGGAACCTGCCTAATGGGATTGCTTCGTAAGAAGCTACCATTTTTCCCAGGACTCGCGTGCAATGATGCACCGCTACCTATTTTGGTTTCAGGAGGTCTCTGACTAGAGATGACAACTCCTTGGCTTTCTCCTCCGGGAGAAACACTATTTCTGGTTTATGTCCAGAACCATCCCCAGGAACAGTAGACGTGTCATAGGAACCAGCTGTGACTTTGGACTGTTTAGAATCCACCTATGCTGTTGTAGCACTTTCCAAAATAGTGCTACCCCGACTACCAACTGCTCCTTGGACCTCGCCCTTATAACGAGATTGTCCAATTACGGGATAATTACAACTCCCTTTTTTTTTGAAGGAGTATCATCATTTCGGCCATTACCTTGATAAAACACCCTCGGTGCCATGTACAGTCCAAACGGCAGTGTCTGGACTTGGTAATGGTAATCCTGTACCACAAATCTGAGGTACTCCTGGCGAGGATGGTAAATGGGGACATGCAGGTAAGCATCCTTGATGTCCCGGGATACCATGTAATCCCCCTCGTCCAGGCTTGCAATAACCGCCCTGAGCGATTCCATCTTGAACTTGAATTTTTTTATGTTCAAGGATTTTAAATATAAAATGGGTCACACCGAACCATGCGGTTTCGGTACCCCAACCCGTGTGGAATAGTAACCCCGTCCTTGTTGAAGTAGGGGCACCTTGAGTATTACCTGCTGGGAATACCGCTTATTAATTGCCTCTAGCACAGCCTCCCTGCCTGAGGGAGTTGTCAGCAAGGCATATTTTAGGAAATGGCTGGGGGGAGACATCTCTAATTCCAGCTTGTACCCCTGAAATACTACTTGGAAGAAACAGGGATCCACCTGTGAGCGAGCCCACTAATTGCTGAAATTTTTGAGGCGGCCCCCCACCGTACCTGGCTACACCTGTGGAGCACCCGCGTCATGGTGTGTACTCACAGGAGGCGGGGGAAGAATCTTGATTCTGGGAACAGGCTGACTGGTGCAGCTTTTTCCCTCTACCCTTGTCTCTGTACAGAAAGGAAGCGCCATTTGACCCGTTTGCTTTTCTGAAGCCGAAAGGACTGTACCTTTTTCTGTGAGGAAACCTGAGGTAAAATTATTTCTTCCCAGCAGTTGCTGTGGATACGAGGTCCCAGAGACCATCCCCAAATAATTCCTCACCCTTATAAGGCTCTCTATGCGCTTTTTAAGTCAGCATCACCTGTCCAGTGACAGGTCTCTAATACCCTCCTGACAGAATGGACATTACATTTATTTTGGATGCCAGCCGGCAAAATATCCCTCTGTGCATCCCCCATATATAAGACAACGTCTTTAATATGTTTTTATGTTTGCCAACTATTATCCCTGTTTGACAGGGTCACCAACCACGCTGCAGCAGCACTATCTGCAGGTCTCAGTCTAGTACCTGAGTGTGTAAATACAGACTTCAGGATAGCCTCCTGTTTTTTATCAACAGGTACCTATTAAAGTGGCCGTATCCTAAGACGGCAGTGCCACCTTTTTTGACAAACGTGTGAGCGCCTTATCCACCCTAGGGGATATCTCCCAGCGTAACTTATCCTCCTGGCGGGAAAGGGTACGCCATCAGTAACTTTTTTATAAATTACCAGTTTCTTAACGGGGGAACCCACGCTTTTCACACACTTAATTTATTCATCTGATGGGGGAACAAAACACTGCCTGTTTTTTCTCCCCAAACCTAAAACCCATTTATAGAGGTTAAAGTCAGAAATGTATAACACATTTTTTATTGCCGGGATCAAGTCCCGGATTGGATTGTGTATATGTCTCCACCTTGTCGACACTGGAGTCAGACTCCGTGTCGACATCTGTGTCTGCCATCTGAGAGAGCGGGCGTTTTTGAGCCCCTGATGGCCTTTGAGACGCCTGGGCAGGCGCGGGCTGCGAAGCCGGCTGTCCCACAACTGTTACGTCATCCACCCTTTTATGTAAGGAGTTGACACTGTCGGTTAATACCTTTTACCTCTCTATCCACTCTGGTGTCGGCCCCACAGGGGGCGACATCACATATATCGGCCTCTGTTCCGTCACCATATAAGCCTCCTCATTCAACATGTCGACACAGCCGTACCGACACACCGCAGACACACAGGGAATGCTCTAAACGAGGACAGGACCCACAAAAGCCCTTTGGGGGGACAGAGTGAGAGTATGCCAGCACACACCAGAGCGCTATATACTGCAGGGACTAACTGAGTTATGTCCCCTATAGCTTTATATCTATATATATAATGTATACTGCGCCTAAATTTAGTGCCCCCTCTCTCTTTTTTTAACCCTTGTAGACTGCAGGGGAGAGCCAGGGAGCTTCCCTCCAACGGAGCTGTGAGGGAAAATGGCGCCAGTGTGCTGAGGAGATAGGCTCCGCCCCTTTTTCGCGGCCTATTCTCCCGTTTTTTATGGACTTCTGGCAGGGGTATTTACCTCATATATAGCCCCTGGGGCTATATATTGAGGTATTTTTGCCAGCCAAGGTGTTTTTATTGCTGCCTCAGGGCGCCCCCCCCCAGCGCCCTGCACCCTCAGTGACCGGAGTATGAAGTGTGTGAGAGGAGCAATGGCGCACAGCTGCAGTGCTGTGCGCTACCTTGGTGAAGACTGAGTCTTCATGCCGCCGATTTTCCGGACCATCTTCTTGCTTCTGGCTCTGTAAGGGGGACGGCGGCGCGGCTCCGGGACCGAACATCAAGGCTGGGCCTGCGGTCGATCCCTCTGGAGCTAATGGTGTCCAGTAGCCTAAGAAGCCCAATCCGGCTGCAAGCAGGCGAGTTCGCTTCTTCTCCCCTTAGTCCCTCGCTGCAGTGAGCCTGTTGCCAGCAGGTCTCACTGAAAAGAACAAATTCTAAGACTATAACTTTCTAAGAGCTCAGGAGAGCCCCTAGTGTGCATCCAACCTCGGCCGGGCACGAAATCTAACTGAGGCTTGGAGGAGGGTCATAGTGGGAGGAGCCAGTGCACACCAGGTAGTCTAAGATCTTTCTAGAGTGCCCAGCCTCCTTCGGAGCCCGCTATTCCCCATGGTCCTTACGGAGTTCCCAGCATCCACTAGGACGTTAGAGAAATGCAATTTACACTGCGATGTATAGGAGACTCTGAGATGGACTATGAAGGTAGTATAGCGAGTACATACAATATGCATCATTCACATCAGTCCCTGCCCCACTGGAGCTTACAGTCCATCACACACATCCATTTCGGTCAGCAGCCAATGAACCTACCACCATGTGTCTTTTTTGAGCGAGGAAATGGAGCACATGGTGGAAATCCAAGCCAACATAGGGAGAACATACAAACTCCACACATATATGCCCATTGTGAGGCATCAAGCTCATTACCACAGTGCTGGGAGGAACCAGGCGTTTTCAAGGTTACCAATGCAGTCAGGATGTCTTCAGCCCGGTACTGTGTGTGTGTTTCGGTAGGAGTGTCAATGAACAGTATCTACCTATCCCCAGCTCTCCTACCCTGTCGTCGGGATCTTATGCTGCCTCCAAATTCCGGCATCATAGAGATCTCAGATAGTAGGGTCTATACGTGGCCGTGGATTGCGGCTTCAGAGGGGCTAGTGATGTGGCCACAGTGCTTGGGGAGGGTTTGCCTAGTGGGGTGGCTGTGGAGGGGTGGTTTTCCTAGGCGTACCCCCTTAGTCGTGTGGCCGTGGGGGTTGGGCGTACCCCCCTGGTCAGCTGCTCATTAATGTGGCTGTGGGGGAGGGTTGTTATTTGCCCGGAGGGGGGATGGTAGCTACACAGCACTGTGGCTGCAGAGGGACGGTTTGCCGGGGCCGGGAGGTACCCACTCAGCTGTGTGGCCATGGGGAGCTGCTCAGTAATGTGGCTGCATGGGGAAGGGGGGGGGGTGCTGCTGCTCAGTACTGTGGCTGCATGGGGAAGGGGGGGGGGGGTGCTGCTCAGTAATGTTGCTGCACGGGGGGGGGGGGGGGGGCAGTAATCTGGCTACTACACTTTTATTTTGGCTCCTAGATTTGAAAAAAAAATTGTCAAGCCCTGTATTATGGTCTTTATTATATGCCTCCAAATGTATTTTCTACCAGTTGATGTTGGCTATTATATTGTGTGATAAAAGCCGTTTGATAATCACCGCTTGTCTTCTGATTCCTGCTTGTAAGTTATAAAGGGACTTCTTTTTAAATTCACTATTTTGCCGATTTCTTTCCCAAGATAGGATTCCTCACACCCTTTACTCATGTTTTCTTCATCTCTTTGGTTTGCACGTTAAAGTTTTTTTCTTCCGTACAATTAAGGCGCAGTCGTATAAACGGGCCGCTCGGAATGTTGTTGAGCCATTTTCGGCAGAGAATGCTATCTCTTGCCAGTGTGCTGCTCCCATCTACTGCTTTAACGCGAGTTCTTGTGTCCAAATAGACTACCATTCCTGTACTGAGAGTTGAAAGGGGGACTGCAATCTATCCTTGACAAAGTGCCATAGCATGAAACGCGTTGGTTACATAAAGCGGAAACTGTTACAGCGGGCCCGATGTCGCTCAATGCAAGGTGGAGGATCCCGTGCCAAACGAAGCGGCAGTGCAGCTTACTGCAAGTGATCTCCCTCAGCAGGAACGGAAACTGGAAAGATCCAGATGACAAGGTAGAGGAGACAGGGATAGTTAGCTACTGCTCATTGACGCTCCTACCGGAAGACCATGACGGCTTTTGGGCACACACAGTACCGGGCCGAATCCTGACCGCATTGGTAACACTGACGATGCACAGTCCCCTCACTTCCCACTCACCAAGGAGCTATAAACATGACTTGGTGCAGTATTGCATTAAAAACTAACACAGATCACAGACATTTCAAGTGCTCCTCTTATCCATTATTTTCATTGTTTATTCATAAGAGCAGCTAGCATAACCTTAGCTCGGTTTAATTTATTAATAAAAAAACCCCTAACCCTAAAATAATTAAAAATGAAGTGACGGCCAGTGGCAGACAAGGAAAAATCACCCAGCTCCATTAGGCAGCGCCAAAGTGGGCACAGAGGGGTCGGAGCGTAGAACCCGGATGTTTTGTTTATCAGCTCATAAGCCAGGTGTAGTTTCTCTGATAAAATAAAATAATCCAGCACAGTAGAAACATTTCATAACCTGCATTATAATTCCAAAGGAAATTAAGGATATTGGTGTTAAATGAATTGGAATAAAAATTTTAAGTCACAATATATTGGGGGTATCCTATTAGCCGCGATAACCCAGTTTCGTGCGAAAAACCGGACTTTTACTACGCATCGCGAAAACTCCCCTCTCCAATTAGCCGAGAAAACTTTCCCCACAATATTTTTACTGCAATTTCACTTCACCTACTCAGAGCAGGTGAAAAACTGGGAAAAATCTCTATAGATAAAAAAATAAGATTTTACTCACCGGTAAATCTATTTCTCGTAGTCCGTAGTGGATGCTGGGACTCCGTAAGGACCATGGGGAATAGCGGCTCCGCAGGAGACTGGGCACAACTAAAGAAAGCTTTAGGACTACCTGGTGTGCACTGGCTCCTCCCACTATGACCCTCCTCCAGACCTGAGTTAGGATACTGTGCTCGGAAGAGCTGACACAATAAGGAAGGATTTTGAATCCCGGGTAAGACTCATACCAGCCACACCAATCACACCGTATAACTCGTGATACTATACCCAGTTAACAGTATGAAATATAACTGAGCCTCTCAACAGATGGCTCAACAATAACCCTTTAGTTAAACAATAACTATATACAAGTATTGCAGACAATCCGCACTTGGGATGGGCGCCCAGCATCCACTACGGACTACGAGAAATAGATTTACCGGTGAGTAAAATCTTATTTTCTCTGACGTCCTAAGTGGATGCTGGGACTCCGTAAGGACAATGGGGATTATACCAAAGCTCCCAAACGGGCGGGAGAGTGCGGATGACTCTGCAGAACAGAATGGGCAAACTCTAGGTCCTCCTCAGCCAGGGTGTCAAACTTGTAGAATTTAGCAAATGTGTTTGACCCCGACCAAGTATCTGCTCAGCAAAGTTGTAAAGCCGAGACCCCTCGGGCAGCCGCCCAAGAAGAGCCCACCTTCCTTGTGGAATGGGCTTTCACTGATTTAGGATGCGGCAGTCCAGCCGCAGAATGTGCAAGCTGAATCGTACTACAGATCCAGCGAGCAATAGTCTGCTTTGAAGCAGGAGCACCCAGTTTGTTGGGTGCATACAGGATAAATAGCGAGTCAGTTTTCCTGACACTAGCCGTCCTGGAAACATACATTTTCAGGGCCCTGACTACGTCCAACAGCTTGGAAGCCTCCAAGTCTTTAGTAGCCGCAGGCACCACGATAGGTTGGTTCAAATGAAAGGCTGATACCACCTTAGGGAGAAACTGGGGACGAGTCCTCAATTCTGCCCTATCCATATGGAAAATCAGATAAGGGCTTTTACATGACAAAGCCGCCAATTCTGACACACGCCTGGCCGAAGCCAAGGCCAACAGCATGACCACTTTCCACGTGAGATATTTTAATTCCACGGTTTTAAGTGGCTCAAACCAATGTGACTTTAAGAAATCCAACACCACGTTGAGATCCCAAGGTGCCACTGGAGGCACAAAAGGGGGCTGAATATGCAGCAATCCCTTAACAAAAGTCTGAACTTCAGGTAGCGAAGCCAGTTCTTAGGAAGTGCAGAAAACGGCCCAGCTGAAATTCCTCCGTTGGGGCCTTCCTGGCCTCACACCACGCAACATATTTTCGCCAAATGCGGTGATAATGGTTTGCGGTCACTTCTTTCCTAGCTTTAATCAGCGTAGGAATGACTTCCTCCGTAATACCCTTTTCCTTCAGGATCCGGTGTTCAACCGCCATGCCGTCAAACGCAGCCGCGGTAAGTCTTGGAACAGACAGGGCCCCTGCTGCAGCAGGTCCTGTTTGAGCGGCAGAGGCCATGGGTCCTCTGAGATCATTTCTTGAAGTTCCGGGTACCAAGCTCTTCTTGGCCAATCCGGAACAATGAGTATAGTTCTTACTCCTCTTCTCCTTATTATCCTCAGTACCTTGGGTATGAGAGGAAGAGGGAACACATAAACCGACCGGTACACCCACGGTGTCACTAGAGCGTCCACAGCTATCGCCTGAGGGTCTCTTGACCTGGCGCAATATCTTTCTAGCTTTTTGTTTAGGCGGGACGCCATCATGTCCACCTGTGGCCTTTCCCAACGGTTCACAATCAGTTGGAAGACTTCTGGATGAAGTCCCCACTCTCCCGGGTGGAGATCGTGCCTGCTGAGGAAGTCTGCTTCCCAGTTGTCCACTCCCGGAATGAACACTGCTGACAGTGCTAACACGTGATTTTCCGCCCATCGGAGAATCCTTGTGGCTTCTGCCATCGCCGTCCTGCTTCTTGTGCCGCCCTGTCTGTTTACATGGGCGACTGCCGTGATGTTGTCTGACTGGATCAGTACCGGCTGGTTTTGAAGCAGGGGTTTTGCCTGACTTAGGGCATTGAAAATGGCCCTCAGTTCCAGAATATTTATGTGTAGGGAAGTCTCCTGACTTGACCATAGTACTTGGAAGTTTCTTCCCTGTGTGACTGCCCCCCAGCCTCGAAGGCTGGCATCCGTGGTCACCAGTCCTGTATGCCGAATCTGCGGCCCTCTTGAAGATGAGCACTTTGCAGCCACCACACCAGAGACACCGTGGTCCTTGGAGACAGGGTTATCAGCCGATGCATCTGAAGATGCGATCCGGACCACTTGTCCAACAGGTCCCACTGAAAAGTCCTTGCATGGAACCTGCCGAATGGAATTGCTTCGTAGGAAGCTACCATTTTTCCCAGGACTCGCGTGCAGTGATGCACCGACACCTGTTTTGGTTTTAGGAGGCCTCTGACTAGAGATGACAGCTCCTTGGCCTTCTCTTCCGGGAGAAACACTTTTTTCTGTTCTGTGTCCAGAACCATCCCCAGGAACAGTAGACGTGTCGTAGGGACCAGCTGTGACTTTGGAATATTTAGAATCCAACCGTGCTGTTGTAGCACCTCCCGAGATAGTGCTACCCCGACCAACAACTGCTCCCTGGACCTCGCCTTTATCAGGAGATCATCCAAGTACGGGATAATTAAAAATAAGATTTTACTTACCGATAAATCTATTTCTCGTAGTCCGTAGAGGATGCTGGGACTCCGTCAGGACCATGGGGAATAGCGGCTCCGCAGGAGACAGGGCACAAAATTTAAAAGTTTGACCACTAGGTGGTGTGTACTGGCTCCTCCCCCTATGACCCTCCTCCAAGCCTCAGTTAGGATACTGTGCCCGGACGAGCGTACACAATAAGGAAGGATTTTGAATCCCGGGTAAGACTCAAACCAGCCACACCAATCACACCGTACAACTTGTGATCTGAACCCAGTTAACAGTATGATAACGTAGGAGCCTCTGAAAAGATGGCTCACAACAATAAACAACCCGATATTTTTGTAACAATAACTATGTACAAGTATTGCAGACAATCCGCACTTGGGATGGGTGCCCAGCATCCACTACGGACTACGAGAAATAGATTTATCGGTAAGTAAAATCTTATTTTCTCTGACGTCCTAGTGGATGCTGGGACTCCGTCAGGACCATGGGGATTATACCAAAGCTCCCAAACGGGCGGGAGAGTGCGGATGACTCTGCAGCACCGAATGAGAGAACTCCAGGTCCTCCTTAGCCAGGGTATCAAATTTGAAGAATTTTACAAACGTGTTCTCCCCTGACCACGTAGCTGCTCGGCAGAGTTGTAATGCCGAGACCCCTCGGGCAGCCGCCCAAGATGAGCCCACCTTCCTTGTGGAGTGGGCCTTGACAGATTTAGGCTGTGGCAAGCCTGCCACAGAATGTGCCAGTTGAATTGTGCTACAAATCCAACGAGCAATCGTCTGCTTAGAAGCAGGAGCACCCAGCTTGTTGGGTGCATATAGTATAAACAGCGAGTCAGATTTTCTGACTCCAGCCGTCCTTGAAATATATATTTTCAATGCTCTGACAACGTCCAGCAACTTGGAATCCTCCAAATCGCTAGTAGCCGCAGGCACCACAATAGGCTGGTTCAGGTGAAACGCTGATACCACCTTAGGCAGAAAATGAGGACGCGTCCTCAATTCTGCCCTGTCCGAATGGAAAATCAGATATGGGCTTTTATATGATAAAGCTGCCAATTCTGACACTCTCCTGGCTGAAGCCAGAGCCAGTAGCATGGTTACTTTCCATGTAAGATATTTCAAATCTACCGATTTGAGTGGCTCAAACCAATGGGATTTGAGAAAATCCAAAACTACATTGAGATCCCACGGTGCCACTGGGGGCACAACCGGGGGCTGTATATGTAGTACTCCTTTTACAAAAGTCTGAACTTCAGGAACTGAAGCCAATTCTTTCTGGAAGAATATCGACAGGGCCGAAATTTGAACCTTAATGGACCCTAATTTGAGGACCATAGATAATCCTGTTTGCAGGAAATGTAGGAATCGACCCAGTTGAAATTCCTCTGTCGGGGCCTTCCTGGCCTCACACCATGCAACATATTTTCTCCAAATGTGGTGATAATGTTGTGCAGTCACCTCCTTCCTGGCTTTGACCAGGGTAGGGATGACCTCTTCCGGAATGCCTTTTTCCCTTAGGATCCGGCGTTCAACCGCCATGCCGTCAAACGCAGCCGCGGTAAGTCTTGGAATAGACACGGTCCCTGCTGAAGCAGGTCCCTTCTTAGAGGTAGAGGCCACGGATCTTCCGTGAGCATCTCCTGAAGTTCCGGGTACCAAGTCCTTCTTGGCCAGTCCGGAGCCACGAGTATCGTTCTTACTCCCCTTTGCCGTATAATTCTCAGTACCTTGGGTATGAGAGGCAGAGGAGGGAACACATACACTGACTGGTACACCCATGGTGTTACCAGAGCGTCCACAGCTATTGCCTGAGGGTCTCTTGACCTGGCGCAATACCTGTCCAGTTTTTTGTTGAGGCGGGACGCCATCATGTCCACCATTGGTCTTTCCCAATGGACCACAATCATGTGGAAGACTTCTGGATGAAGTCCCCACTCTCCCGGGTGAAGATCGTGTCTGCTGAGGAAGTCTGCTTCCCAGTTGTCCACTCCCGGAATGAACACTGCTGACAGTGCTATCACATGATTTTCCGCCCAGCGAAGAATCCTTGCAGCTTCTGCCATTGCCCTCCTGCTTCTTGTGCCGCCCTGTCTGTTTACGTGGGCGACTGCCGTGATGTTGTCCGACTGGATCAACACCGGCTGACCCTGAAGCAGAGGTTTTGCCAGGCTTAGAGCATTGTAGATTGCTCTTAGCTCCAGTATATTTATGTGAAGAGACGTTTCCAGGCTTGACCACACGCCCTGGAAGTTTCTTCCTCGTGTGACCGCTCCCCAGCCTCTCAGGCTGGCATCCGTGGTCACTAGGACCCAGTTCTGTATGCCGAATCTGCGGCCCTCTAACAGATGAGTACTCTGCAACCACCATAGCAGAGAGACCCTTGTCCTTGTCGACAATTTTATCCGCTGATGCATCTGCAGATGCGATCCGGACCATTTGTCTAGCAGATCCCACTGAAAAATTTGTGCATGGAATCTGCCGAATGGAATCGCTTCGTAAGAAGCCACCATTTTTCCCAGGACTCTTGTGCATTGATGCACAGACACTGTCCCTGGTTTTAGGAGGTTCCTGACTAGTTCGGATAACTCCCTGGCTTTCTCCTCCGGAAGAAATACCTTTTTCTGAACAGTGTCCAGAATCATCCCTAGGAACAGCAGACGTGTCGTCGGGATCAGTTGGGATTTTGGAAAATTCAGAATCCACCCGTGCTGTTGGAGCACTACTTGAGTTAGTGCTACTCCGACCTCCAGCTGTTCTCTGGACAGGAGATCGTCCAAGTAAGGGATAATTAATACGCCTTCTCTTCGAAGAAGAATCATCATTTCGGCCATTACCTTGGTAAAGACCCTGGGTGCCGTGGACAATCCAAACGGCAGCGTCTGAAACTGATAATGACAGTTTTTTACCACGAACCTGAGGTACCCTTGGTGTGAAGGGCAATTTGGGACATGAAGGTAAGCATCCTTGATGTCCAAGGACACCATAAAATCCCCCTCTTCCAGATTCGCTATCACTGCTCTGAGTGACTCCATCTTGAACTTGAATTTTTGTATGTACAGGTTCAGAGATTTCAGATTTAGAATAGGTCTTACCGAGCCGTCCGGCTTCGGTACCACAAATAGCGTGGAGTAATACCCCTTTCCCTGTTGTAGAAGGGGTACCTTGACTATCACCTGCTGAGAATACAGCTTGTGAATGGCTTCCAATACCGTCGCCCTGTCGGAGGGAGACGTTGGCAAAGCAGACTTTTGGAACCGGCGAGGGGGAGACTTCTCGAATTCCAACCTGTAACCCTGAGATACTACCTGCAGGATCCAGGGGTCCACCTGCGAGTGAGCCCACTGTGCGCTGAAATTCTTGAGGCGACCCCCCACCGCCCCTGAGTCCGCTTGTAAGGTCCCAGCGTCATGCTGAGGCCTTTGCAGAAGCCGGGGAGGACTTCTGCTCCTGGGAAGGGGCTGCTTGGTGCAGTCTCTTACCCTTTCCTTTGCCTCGTGGCAAATATGAATGTCCTTTTGCTCGCTTGTTCTTATAGGAACGAAAGGACTGCGGCTGAAAAGACTGCGGCTTTTTCTGTTGGGAGGGGACTTGAGGTAAAAAGGTGGACTTCCCGGCTGTTGCCGTGGCTACCAAATCCGATAGACCGACCCCAAATAATTCCTCTCCTTTATACGGCAATACTTCCATATGCCGTTTGGAATCCGCATCGCCTGACCACTGTCGTGTCCATAGACTTCTTCTGGCAGATATGGACATCGCACTTACTCTTGATGCCAGAGTGCAGATATCTCTCTGTGCATCTCGCATATAAAGGAACGCATCCTTTAATTGCTCTATAGTCAATAAAATACTGTCCCTATCCAGGGTATCAATATTTTCAGTCAGGGAATCCGACCAAGCCACCCCAGCACTGCACATCCAGGCTGAGGCGATTGCTGGTCGCAGTATAACACCAGTATGTGTGTATATACTTTTTAGAGTATTTTCCAGCCTCCTATCAGCTGGATCCTTGAGGGCGGCCGTATCAGGAGACGGTAACGCCACTTGTTTGGATAAACGTGTGAGCGCCTTGTCCACCCTAGGGGGTGTTTCCCAGCGCGCCCTAACCTCTGGTGGGAAAGGGTATAATGCCAATAACTTCTTTGAAATTAGCAGTTTTTTATCAGGGGTAACCCACGCTTCATCACACACGTCATTCAATTCCTCTGATTCAGGAAAAAATAAGAATTTACTTACCGATAATTCTATTTCTCGGAGTCCGTAGTGGATGCTGGGGTTCCTGAAAGGACCATGGGGAACAGCGGCTCCGCAGGAGACAGGGCACAAAAGTAAAGCTTTTACAGGTCAGGTGGTGTGTACTGGCTCCTCCCCCTATGACCCTCCTCCAGACTCCAGTTAGGTACTGTGCCCGGACGAGCGTACACAATAAGGGAGGATTTTGAATCCCGGGTAAGACTCATACCAGCCACACCAATCACACCGTACAACTTGTGATCTAAACCCAGTTAACAGTATGATAACAGAGGAGCCTCTGAAAGATGGCTTCCTAAACAATAACCCGAATTAGTTAACAATAACTATGTACAAGTATTGCAGATAATCCGCACTTGGGATGGGCGCCCAGCATCCACTACGGACTCCGAGAAATAGAATTATCGGTAAGTAAATTCTTATTTTCTCTATCGTCCTAAGTGGATGCTGGGGTTCCTGAAAGGACCATGGGGATTATACCAAAGCTCCCAAACGGGCGGGAGAGTGCGGATGACTCTGCAGCACCGAATGAGAGAACTCCAGGTCCTCCTTTGCCAGGGTATCAAATTTGTAAAAATTTACAAACGTGTTCTCCCCTGACCACGTAGCTGCTCGGCAGAGTTGTAATGCCGAGACCCCTCGGGCAGCCGCCCAAGATGAGCCCACCTTCCTTGCGGAATGGGCCTTAACAGATTTAGGCTGTGGCAGGCCTGCCACAGAATGCACAAGTTGAATTTTGTTACAAATCCAACGAGCAATCGACTGCTTAGAAGCAGGTGCACCCAACTTGTTGGGTGCATACAGTATAAACAGCGAGTCAGATTTTCTGACTCCAGCCGTCCTTTAAATGTATATTTTTAAGGCTCTGACAACGTCCAACAACTTGGAGTCCTTCAAGTCGTCTGTAGCCGCAGGCACTACAATAGGCTGGTTCAGGTGAAACGCTGATACCACCTTAGGGAGAAAATGCGGACGCGTCCGCAGCTCTGCCCTATGTCGAATGGAAAATTAAATAAGGGCTTTTATAAAACAAAGCCGCCAGTTCAGATACTCTCCCGGCCGAAGCCAGGGCCAGTAACATAGTCACTTTCCATGTGAGATATTTCAAATCCACATTCTTTAGTGGTTCAAACCAATTGGATTTGAGGAAATCTAAAACTACATTTAGATCCCACGGTGCCACCTTAGGCACCACAGGAGGCTGTATATGCAGTACTCCTTTGATAAAAATCTGGACCTCAGGGACTGAGGCCAATTCTTTTTGGAAGAATATTGATAGGGCCGAAATTTGAACCTTAATAGATCCCAATTTGAGACCCATAGACAATCCTGATTGCAGGAAATGTAGGAAAACGACCCAGTTGAAATTCCTCCATCGGAGCACTCCGCTGCTCGCACCACGCAACATATTTTTGCCAAATACGGCGATAATGCTTCGCGGTGACTTCCTTCCTTGCCTTTATCAAGGTAGGAATGACTTCTTCTGGAATGCCTTTTCCTTTTAGGATCTGGCATTCAAACGCCATGCCGTCAAACGCAGCCGCGGTAAGTCTTGAAAAAGACAAGTACCCTGCTGAAGCAGGTCCCTTCTCAGAAGTAGAGGCCACGGATCGTCCGTGACCATCTCTTGAAGTTCCGGGTACCAAGTCCTTCTTGGCCAATCCGGAGCCACTAGTCTTACTCCTCTTTGCCGTATAATCCTCAATACCTTTGGTATGAGAGGCAGAGGAGGAAACACATATACCGACTGGTACACCCAAGGTGTTACCAGCGCGTCCACAGCTATTGCCTGCGGATCTCTTGACCTGGCGCAATACCTGTCCAGTGTTTTGTTGAGGCGAGACTCCATCATGTCCACCATTGGTTTTACCCAACGGTTTAATAGCATGTGGAAAACTTCTGGATGAAGTCCCCACTCTCCCGGGTGAAGGTCGTGTCTGCTGAGGAAGTCTGCTTCCCAGTTGTCCACGCCCGGGATGAATACTGCTGACAGTGCTATCACGTGATTCTCCGCCCAGCGAAGGATCCTGGCAGCTTCTGCCATTGCCCTCCTGCTTCTTGTGCCGCCCTGTCTGTTTACATGGGCGACTGCCGTGATGTTGTCCGACTGGATCAACACCGGTCTTCCTTGAAGCAGAGGTTCCGCCTGGCTTAGAGCATTGTAGATTGCTCTTAGTTCCAGAATGCTTATGTGAAGAGACTTTTTCAGGCTCGACCACACTCCCTGGAAATTTCTTCCCTGTGTGACTGCTCCCCAGCCTCTCAGGCTGGCCTCCGTGGTCACCAGGATCCAATCCTGCATGCCGAATCTGCGGCCCTCCAATAGATGAGCCTCCTGCAACCACCACAGAAGGGATACCCTTGTCCTCGGCGACAGGGTTATCCGCAGGTGCATCTGAAGATGCGACCCTGACCATTTGTCCAACAGATCCCTTTGCATGGAATCTGCCGAAAGGGATTGCTTCGTAAGAAGCTACCATTTTTTCCCAGGACTCTTGTGCATTGATGTACAGACACCTTTCCTGGTTTTAGGAGGTTCCTGACCAGGTCGGATAACTCCTTGGCTTTTTCTTCGGGAAGAAAAACCTTTTTCTGAACTGTGTCCAGAATCATCCCCAGGAACAGCAGACGAGTTGTCGGCATTAATTGGGATTTTGGAATATTCAGAATCCATCCGTGCTGCTTTAGCACCTCTTGAGATAGTGCTAAACCCATCTCTAGCTGTTCTCTGGACCTTGCCCTTATTAGGAGATCGTCCAAGTATGGGATAATTAATACGCCTTTTCTTCGAAGAAGAAATATTATCTCGGCCATTACCTTTGTAAAGACCCGAGGTGCCGTGGACAAACCAAACGGCAGCGTCTGAAACTGATAGTGACAGTTTTGTACAACGAACCTGAGATACCCCTGGTGTGAGGGGTAATTGGAACGTGGAGATACGCATCCTTGATGTCCAAGGATACCATAAAGTCCCCTTCTTCCAGGTTCGCTATCACTGCTCTGAGTGACTCCATCTTGAACTTGAACTTCTTTATGTACAGGTTCAAGGACTTCAGATTTAGAATAGGCCTTACCGAGCCATCCGGCTTCGGTACCACAAAAAGAGTGGAATAATACCCCTTCCCTTGTTGTAGAAGAGGTACCTTGACTATCACCTGCTGAGAATACAGCTTGTGAATGGCTTCCAAAACCGTCTCCCTTTCTGAGGGGGACGTTGGTAAAGCAGACTTCAGGAAACGGCGAGGTGGCTCTGTCTCTAATTTCAACCTGTACCCCTGAGATATTATCTGCAGGATCCAGGGATTTACCTGCGAGTGAGCCCACTGCGCGCTGTAATTCTTGAGACGACCGCCTACCGCCCCCGAGTCCGCTTGCGAAGCCCCAGCGTCATGCTGAGGCTTTTGTAGAAGCCGGGGAGGGCTTCTGTTCCTGGGAAGGAGCTGCCTGTTGCTGTCTCTTCCCTCGTCCTCTGCCTCGTGGCAGATATGAATAGCCCTTTGCTCTCTTATTTTTAAAGGAACGAAAGGGCTGCGTTGAAAGGTCGGTGCCTTTTTCAGTTGGGGAGTGACTTGAGGTAGAAAGGTGGATTTCCCGGCCGTAGCCGTGGCCACCAAATCCGATAGACCGACCCCAAATAACTCCTCTACGCATCGCCTGTCCACTGTCGTGTCCATAAAGCTCTTCTGGCCGAAATGGACATAGCACTTACCCGTGATGCCAGTGTGCAGATATCTCTCTGTGCATCACGCATATAAAGAAATGCATCCTTTATTTGTTCTAACGACAGTAAAATATTGTCCCTGTCCAGGGTATCAATATTTTCGATCAGGGACTCTGACCAAACTACCCCAGCACTGCACATCCAGGCAGTCGCAATAGCTGGTCGTAGTATAACACCTGCATGTGTGTATATACCTTTTTGGATATTTTCCATCCTCCTATCTGATGGATCTTTAAGTGCGGCCGTCTCAGGAGAGGGTAACGCCACTTGGTTTGATGAGCGTGTTAGCGCTTTGTCCACCCTAGGAGGTGTTTCCCAGCGCTCCCTAACCTCTGGCGGGAAAGGGTATAAAGCCAATAACTTCTTTGAAATTAGCAGTTTTTTATCGGGGCACCCCACGCTTCATCACACACGTCATTTAATTCTTCTGATTCGGTAAAAACTACTGGTAGTTTTTTCACACCCCACATAATACCCTGTTTAGTGGTACCTGTAGTATCAGCTAAATGTAACATCTCCTTTATTGCCAAAATCATATAACGTGTGGCCCTACTGGAAAATACGGTTGATTCGTCACCTTCACCACCGGAATCAGTGCCTGTGTCTGGGTCTGTGTCGACCGACTGAGGCAAGGGGCGTTTTACAGCCCCTGACGGTGTTTTAGGCGCCTGGACAGGCACTAATTGAGTGTCCGGCCGCCTCATGTCGGCAAACGACTGCTTAAGCGAGTTGACGCTATCCCGTAATTCCACAAATAAAGGCATCCATTCTGGTGTCGACCCCCTAGAAGGTGACATCCTCATATTTGGCAATTGCTCCGCCTCCACACCAATAACGTCCTCATACATGTCGACACACACGTACCGACACACAGCAGACACACAGGGAATGCTCTATACGAAGACAGGACCCACTAGCCCTTTGGGGAGACAGAGGGAGAGTCTGCCAGCACACACCAAAAAGCGCTATATATGACAGGGATAGCCTTATGATTAAGTGCTCCCTTATAGCTGCTTTTATATTAATATATTGCCATTTATTTTGCCCCCCCTCTCTGTTATACCCTGTTTCTGTAGTGCAGTGCAGGGGAGAGACCTGGGAGCCTTCCTGACCAGCGGAGCTGTGACAGAAAATGGCGCCGTGTGCTGAGGAGATAGGCCCCGCCCCTTTTCCGGCGGGCTCGTCTCCCGCTATTTAGTACATTTAGGCAGGGGTAAATATCTCCATATAGCCTCTGGGGCTATATGTGAGGTATTTTTAGCCTTTTTAAAGGTTTTCATTTGCCTCCCAGGGCGCCCCCCCCCCAGCGCCCTGCACCCTCATTGACTGCCGTGTGAAGTGTGCTGAGAGGAAAATGGCGCACAGCTGCAGTGCTGTGCGCTACCTTAAGAAGACTGCAGGAGTCTTCAGCCGCCGATTCTGGACCTCTTCTTGCTTCAGCATCTGTGAGGGGGCCGGCGGCGTGGCTCCGGTGACCATCCAGGCTGTACCTGTGATCGTCCCTCTGGAGCTTCATGTCCAGTAGCCAAGAAGCCAATCCATCCTGCACGCAGGTGAGTTCACTTCTTCTCCCCTCTGTCCCTCGTTGCAGTGATCCTGTTGCCAGCAGGAATCACTGTAAAATAAAAAACCTAAGCTAAACTCTCTAAGCAGCTCTTTATGAGAGCCACCTAGAATTGCACCCTTCTCGGCCGGGCACAAAAATCTAACTGGAGTCTGGAGGAGGGTCATAGGGGGAGGAGCCAGTACACACCACCTGACCTGTAAAAGCTTTACTTTTGTGCCCTGTCTCCTGCGGAGCCGCTGTTCCCCATGGTCCTTTCAGGAACCCCAGCATCCACTTAGGACGATAGAGAAACTACAGGTAGTTTTTTCAGACCCCACATAATACCCCTTTTTGTGGTACTTGCAGTATCAGAGATATGCAAAGCCTCCTTCATTGCCGTGATCATATAACGTGTGGCCCTACTGGAAAATACGTTTGTTTCTTCACCGTCGACACTGGATTCAGTGTCAGTGTCTGGGTCTGTGTCGACCGACTGAGGTAAAGGGAGTTTTACAGCCCCTGACGGTGTCTGAGACGCCTGGACAGGTACTAACTGGTTTGCCGGCTGTCTCATGTCGTCAACCGACTTTTGTAGCGTGCTGACACTATCCCGTAATTCCATAAACAAAGCCATCCATTCTGGTGTCGACTCCCTAGGGGGTGACATCACCATTACAGGCAATTGCTCCGCCTCCACGCCAACATCGTCCTCATACATGTCGACACACACGTACCGACACACAGCAGACACACAGGGAATGCTCCGATAGAAGACAGGACCCCACTAGCCCTTTGGGGAGACAGAGGGAGAGTTTGCCAGCACACACCCAAGCGCTATAAATATATATAGGGATAACCTTAAGTGTGTTCCCTTTATAGCAGCTCAAATATTATAAATATCACCAATAAGTGCCCCCCCTCTCTGTTTTTACCCTGTTTCTGTAGTGCAGTGCAGGGGAGAGTCCTGGGAGCCTTCCTCGCAGCGGAGCTGGGCAGGAAAATGGCGCTGTGTGCTGAGGAGAATAGGCCCCGCCCCCTTTTCGGCGGGCTTCTTCTCACGGTTTTTTTGGAACCTGGCAGGGGTTAAATACATCCATATAGCCCCAGGGGCTATATGTGATATATTTTAGCCAGAATAGGTATATTACATTGCTGCCCAGGGCGCCCCCCCCCAGCGCCCTGCACCCTCAGTGACCGCTGGTGTGAAGTGTGCGGAGAGCAATGGCGCACAGCTGCAGTGCTGTGCGCTACCTCATGAAGACTGAGACGTCTTCTGCCGCCGGTTTCTGGACCTCTTCTCTATTCGGCATCTGCAAGGGGGTCGGCGGCGCGGCTCCGGTGACCCATCCAGGCTGTACCTGTGATCGTCCCTCTGGAGCTAGTGTCCAGTAGCCTAAGAAGCAAATCCATCCTGCACGCAGGTGAGTTCACTTCTTCTCCCCTAAGTCCCTCGTTGCAGTGAGCCTGTTGCCAGCAGGACTCACTGAAAATAAAAAACCTAACAAACTTTTTCTAAGCAGCTCTTTAGGAGAGCCACCTAGATTGCACCCTGCTCGGACGGGCACAAAAACCTAACTGAGGCTTGGAGGAGGGTCATAGGGGGAGGAGCCAGTACACACCACCTAGTGGTCAAACTTTTAAATTTTGTGCCCTGTCTCCTGCGGAGCCGCTATTCCCCATGGTCCTGACGGAGTCCCAGCATCCACTAGGACGTCAGAGAAACTCCCTTTTTTCGAAGGAGTATCATCATTTCGGCCATTAACTTGGTAAATACCCTCGGTGCCGTGGACAGACCAAACGGCAACGTCTGGAATTGGTAATGACAATCCTGTACCACAAATCTGAGGTACTCCTGGTGAGGATGGTAAATGGGGACATGCAGGTAAGCATCCTTGATGTCCAGTGATACCATGTAATCCCCCTCATCCAGGCTTGCAATAACCGCCCTGAGCGATTCCATCTTGAACTTGAATTTTTTTATATATGTGTTCAAGGATTTCAAATTTAAAATGGGTCTCACCGAACCGTCCGGTTTCGGTACCACAAACATTGTGGAATAGTAACCCCGACCTTGTTGAAGGAGGGGCACCTTGACTATCACCTGCTGGGAATACAGCTTGTGAATTGCCTCTAGCACTGCCTCCCTGCCTGAGGGAGTTGTTGGCAAGGCAGATTTGAGGAAACGGCGGAGGGGAGACGTCTCGAATTCCAGCTTGTACCCCTGAGATACTACTTGAAGGATCCAGGGATCCACCCGTGAGCGAGCCCACTGATTGCTGAAGTTTTTGAGACGGGCCCCCATCGTACCTGGCTCCGCCTGTGGAGCCCCAGCGTCATGCGGTGGACTTGGAGGAAGCGGGGGAGGACTTTTGCTCCTGGGAACTGGCTGTATGCTGCAGCTTTTTCCCTCTACCTCTGCCTCTGGGCAGAAAGGACGCGCCTTTAACCCGCTTGCCCTTATGGGGCCGAAAGGACTGTACCTGATAATACGGTGCTTTCTTTGGCTGTGAGGGAACATGGGGTAAAAATGCTGACTTCCCAGCTGTTGCTGTGGAAACAAGGTCCGAGAGACCATCCCCGAACAACTCCTCACCCTTATAAGGCAAAACTTCCATGTGCCTTTTAGAATCTGCATCACCTGTCCACTGCCGAGTCCATAACCCTCTCCTGGCAGAAATGGACATTGCACTTATTTTAGATGCCAGCCGGCAAATATCCCTCTGTGCATCTCTCATGTATAAGACTGCGTCTTTAATATGCTCTACGGTTAGCAATATAGTGTCCCTGTCTAGGGTATCAATATTTTCCGACAGGGAATCTGACCACGCAGCTGCAGCACTGCACATCCATGCTGAAGCAATAGCTGGTCTCAGTATAATACCTGTGTGTGTATATACAGACTTCAGGATAGCCTCCTGCTTCCTATCAGCAGGCTCCTTTAGGGCGGCCGTATCCGGAGACGGTAGTGCCACCTTTTTGACAAGCGTGTGAGCGCTTTATCCACCCTAGGGGATGTTTCCCAACGTGACCTATCCTCTGGCGGGAAAGGGTACGTCATTAGTAACCTTTTAGAAATTACCAGTTTCTTATCGGGGGAAGCCCATGCTTCTTCACACACTTCATTTAATTCCTCAGATGGAGGAAAAACTACTGGTAGTTTTCTCTCTCCAAACATAATACCCTTTTTTGTGGTTCCTGGGGTAACATCAGAAATGTGCAACACATTTTTTATTGCCTCAATCATGTAACGTGTGGCCCTATTGGAAGTTACATTAGTCTCATCGTCGTCGACACTGGAGTCGGTATCCGTGTCGACATCTGTGTCTGCCATCTGAGGTAGCGGGCGTTTTAGAGCCCCTGATGGCTTTTGAGACGCCTGGGCAGGCACAGGCTGAGAAGCCGGCTGTCCCATATTTGGTATGTCGTCAAACCTTTTATGTAAGGAGTCGACACTGTCGCGTAATTCCTTCCACATAACCATCCACTCAGGTGTCGACCCCGCAGGGGGTGACATCACATTTATCGGCATCTGCTCCGCCTCCACATAAGCCTCCTCCTCAAACATGTCGACACAGCCGTACCGACACACCGCACACACACAGGGAATGCTCTGACAGAGGACAGGACCCCACAAAGCCCTTTGGGGAGACAGAGAGAGAGTATGCCAGCACACACCAGAGCGCTATATAACACAGGGATGAACACTATAACTGAGTGATTTTCCCTTATAGCTGCTTATATATATATACTGCTGCGCCTATATTTAGTGCCCCCCCTCTCTTTTTTACCCTTTGTAGTCTTGAAACTGCAGGGGAGAGCCTGGGAGCAATCCTTCCAGCGGAGCTGTGAGGGAAAAATGGCGCCAGTGTGCTGAGGGAGATAGCCCCGCCCCTTTTTCGTCGGACTTTCTCCCGCTTTTTTATGGATCCTGGCAGGGGTATTTTTCACATATATAGCCTCTAGGACTATATATTGTGATTATTTTGCCAACCAAGGTGTTAATATTGCTGCTCAGGGCGCCCCCCCCCCCCCCCCCCAGCGCCCTGCACCCATCAGTGACCGGAGTGTGAGGTGTGCATGAGGAGCAATGGCGCACAGCTGCAGTGCTGTGCGCTACCTTGTTGAAGACCGAAGTGTTCTGCCGCCGATTTTCAGGACCATCTTCCTGCTTCTGGCTCTGTAAGGGGGACGGCGGCGCGGCTCCGGGACCGGACGATCGAGGTCGGGTCCTGTGTTCGATCCCTCTGGAGCTAATGGTGTCCAGTAGCCTAAGAAGCCCAAACTAGCTGCAAGCAGGTAGGTTCGCTTCTTCTCCCCTTAGTCCCTCGTAGCAGTGAGTCTGTTGCCAGCAGATCTCACTGAAAATAAAAAAAACTAAAATATACTTTCTTTTCTAGGAGCTCAGGAGAGCCCCTAGTGTGCATCCAGCTCAGCCGGGCACAAGATTCTAACTGAGGTCTGGAGGAGGGTCATAGTGGGAGGAGCCAGTGCACACCAGGTAGTCCTAAAGCTTTCTTTAGTTGTGCCCAGTCTCCTGCGGAGCCGCTATTCCCCATGGTCCTTACGGAGTCCCAGCATCCACTTAGGACGTCAGAGAAATAATAAGATTTTACTTACCGATAAATCTATTTCTCATAGTCCGTTGTGGATGCTGGGGACTCCGTCAGGACCATGGGGAATAGCGGCTCCGCAGGAGACAGGGCACAAAAGCAAGCTTTTAGGATCACATGGTGTGTACTGGCTCCTCCCCCTATGACCCTCCTCCAAGCCTCAGTTAGGTACTGTGCCCGGACGAGCGTACACAATAAGGAAGGATCTTGAATCCCGGGTAAGACTTATACCAGCCACACCAATCACACCGTACAACTTGTGATTTGAACCCAGTTAACAGTATGATAACAATGAAGTAGCCTCTAAAAAAGATGGCTCACAACAATAATAACTCGATTTTTTTTGTAACAATAACTATGTACAAGTAATGCAGACAATCCGCACTTGGGATGGGCGCCCAGCATCCACTACGGACTATGAGAAATAGATTTATCGGTAAGTAAAATCTTATTTTCTCTAACGTCCTAGTGGATGCTGGGGACTCCGTCAGGACCATGGGGATTATACCAAAGCTCCCAAACGGGCGGGAGAGTGCGGATGACTCTGCAGCACCGAATGAGAGAACTCCAGGTCCTCCTCAGCCAGGGTATCAAATTTGTAGAATTTAGCAAACGTGTTTGCCCCTGACCAAGTAGCTGCTCGGCAAAGTTGTAAAGCCGAGACCCCTCGGGCAGCCGCCCAAGATGAGCCCACCTTCCTTGTGGAATGGGCATTTACATATTTTGGCTGTGGCAGGCCTGCCACAGAATGTGCAAGCTGAATTGTACTACAAATCCAACGAGCAATAGTCTGCTTAGAAGCAGGAGCACCCAGCTTTTTGGGTGCCTACAATATAAACAGCAAGTCAGACTTTCTGACTCCAGCCGTCCTGGAATTATATATATTTTCAGGGCCCTGACAACGTCTAGCAACTTGGAGTCCTCCAAGTCCCTAGTAGCCGCAGGCACCACAATAGGTTGTTTCAGGTGAAACGCTGACACCACCTTAGGAAGAAACTGGGGACGAGTCCGCAGTTCTGCCCTGTCCGAATGGAAAATCAAATATGGGCTTTTGTAAGACAAAGCCGCCAATTTTGACAATCGCCTGGCCGAGGCCAGGGCCAACAGCATGGTCACTTTCCATGTGAGATATTTCAAATCCACAGATTTGAGTGGTTCAAACCAATATGATTTGAGGAATCCCAACACTACGTTGAGATCCCACGGTGCCACTGGAGGCACACAAGGGCTGTATATGCAATACTCCCTTGACAAACGTCTGGACTTCAGGAACTGAAGCCAATTCTTTTTGGAAGAAAATCTATAGGGCCGAAACTTGAACCTTTATGGACCCCAATTTGAGGCTCATAGACACTCCTGTTTGCAGGAAGTGCAGAAATCGACCTAGTTGAAATTTTTTCGTGGGGCCTTCCTGGCCTCACCCACGCAACATATTTTTACCACATGTGGTGATAACGTTGTGCGGTCACCTCCTTCCTGGCTTTGACCAGGGTAGGTATGACCTCTTCCGGAATGCCTTTTCCCTTAGGATCCGGCGTTCAAACCGCCATGCCGTCAAACGCAGTCGCGGTAAGTCTTGGAACAGACAAGGTCCCTGCTGGAGCAGGTCCTTTCTTAAAGGCCGATGCCACGGTTCCTCTTGGAACAGACATGGTACTTGCTGAAAGCAAATCCCTTCTTAGCTCCCGAGGCCATTAGTCCTCTGTGAGCATCTCTTGAAGTTCCGGTTACCAAGTCCCTCTTGGCCAATCCGGAGCCACGAGTATAGTTCTTACTCCTCTATGTCTTTTAATTCTCAATACCTTGGTTATGAGAAGCAGAGGAGGGAACACATACACCGACTGTTACACCCACGGTGTTACCAGGACGTCCACAGCTATCGCCTGAAGGTCTCGTGACCTGGCGCAATACCTGTCCCATTTTTTGTTCGGGCGGGACGCCATCATGTCCACCTTTGGTCTTTCCCAACGGTTCCCAATCATGCGGAAAACTTCCCGATGAAGTTCCCACTCTCCCGGGTGGAGGTCGTGCCTGCTGAGGAAGTCTGCTTCCCAGTCGTCCACTCCCGGAATGAACACTGCTGACAGTGCTATCACATGATTTTCCGCCTAGCGAAAAATCCTTGCAGTTTTGCCACTGCCCTCCTGCTTCTTGTGCCGCCCTTTCTGTTTACGTGGGCGACTGCCGTGATGTTATCCCACTGGATCAATACCGGCTGACCTTGAAGCAGAGGTCTTGCTAAGCTTAGAGCATTATAAAATAAGAATTTACTTACCGATAATTCTATTTCTCAGAGTCCGTAGTGGATGCTGGGGTTCCTGAAAGGACCATGGGGAATAGCGGCTCCGCAGGAGACAGGGCACAAAAGTAAAGCTTTCCGATCAGGTGGTGTGCACTGGCTCCTCCCCCTATGACCCTCCTCCAAGCCAGTTAGGTACTGTGCCCGGACGAGCGTACACAATAAGGGAGGAATTTTGAATCCCGGGTAAGACTCATACCAGCCACACCAATCACACCGTACAACTTGTGATCTAAACCCAGTTAACAGTATGATAACAGCGGAGCCTCTGAAAAGATGGCTCACAACAATAATAACCCGATTTTTGTAACTATGTACAAGTATTGCAGATAATCCGCACTTGGGATGGGCGCCCAGCATCCACTACGGACTCCGAGAAATAGAATTATCGGTAAGTAAATTCTTATTTTCTCTATCGTCCTAGTGGATGCTGGGGTTCCTGAAAGGACCATGGGGATTATACCAAAGCTCCCAAACGGGCGGGAGAGTGCGGATGACTCTGCAGCACCGAATGAGAGAACTCCAGGTCCTCCTTAGCCAGGGTATCAAATTTGTAGAATTTAGCAAACGTGTTTGCCCCTGACCAAGTAGCTGCTCGGCAAAGTTGTAAAGCCGAGACCCCTCGGGCAGCCGCCCAAGATGAGCCCACCTTCCTTGTGGAATGGGCATTTACATATTTTGGCTGTGGCAGGCCTGCCACAGAATGTGCAAGCTGAATTGTATTACACATCCAACTAGCAATAGTCTGCTTAGAAGCAAGAACACCCAGTTTGTTGGGTGCATACAGGATAACAGCAAGTCAGTTTTCCTGACTCCAGCCGTCCTGGAACATATTTTCAGGGCCCTGACAACATCTAGCAACTTGGAGTCCTCCAAGTCCCTAGTAGGTGCAAGGCACCACAATAAGCTGGTTCAGGTGAAACACTGACACCACCTTAGGGAGAGAACTGGGGACGAGTCCGCAGCTCTGCCCTGTCCGAATGGACAAACAGATATGGGCTTTTTTTTTTTTTTTAGAAAAAACCACCAATTTGACACTCGCCTGGTCCAGGCCAGGGCCAAGAGCATGGTCATTTTTCATGTGAGATGCTTCAAATCCACAGATTTGACTGGTTTTAAACCAATGTGATTTGAGGAATCCCAGAACTACGTTGAGATCCCACAGTGCCACTGGAGGCACAAAAGGGGGTTGTATATGCAATACTCCCTTGACAAACTTCTGGACTTCAGGAACTGAAGCCAATTCTTTCTGGAAGAAAATCGACAGGGCCGAAATTTGAACCTTAATGGACCCCAATTTGAGGCCCATAGACACTCCTGTTTGCAGGAAATGCAGGAAACGACCGAGTTGAAATTTCTTTGTGGGGCCTTCCTGGCCTCACACCACGCAACATATTTTCGCCACATGTGGTGATAATGTTGTGCGGTCACCTCCTTTCTGGCTTTGACCAGGGTAGGAATGACCTCTTCCGGAATGCCTTTTTCCCTTAGGATCCGGCTTTCCACCGCCATGCCGACAAACGCAGCTGCGGTAAGTCTTGGAACAGACATGGTACTTGCTGAAGCAAGTCCCTTCTTAGCGGCAGAGGCCATAAGACCTCTGTAAGCATCTCTTGAAGTTCCGGGTACCAAGTCCTTCTTGGCCAATCCGGAGCCATGAGTATAGTTCTTACTCCTCTACGTCTTATAATTCTCAGCACCTTAGGTATGAGAAGCAGAGGAGGGAACACATACACCGACTGGTACACCCACGGTGTTACCAGAACGTCCACAGCTATTGCCTGAGGGTCTCTTGACCTGGCGCAATACCTGTCCCGTTTTTTGTTCAGACGGGACGCCATCATGTCCACCTTTGGTATTTCCCAACGGTTTACAATCATGTGGAAAAAACTTCCCGATGAAGTTTCCACTCTCCCGGGTGGAGGTCGTGCCTGCTGAGGAAGTCTGCTTCCCAGTTTCCATTCCCGGGATGAAACACTGCTGACAGTGCTATCACATGATTTTCCGCCCAGCGAAAAGTCCTTGCAGTTTTTGCCATTGCCCTCCTGCTTCTTGTGTCGCCCTGTCTGTTTACGTGGGCGACTGCCGTGATGTTTTTCCCACTGGATCAATACCGGCTGACCTTGAAGCAGAGGTCTTGCTAAGCTTAGAGCCTTATAAATTTACCCTTAGCTCCAGTATATTTATGTGGAGAAAAGTCTCCAGCCTTGATCACACTCCCTGGAAATTTTTTCCTTGTGTGACTGCTCCCCAGCCTCTCGGGCTGGGCTCCGTGGTCACCAGCATCCAATCCTGAATGCCGAATCTGCGGCCCTCTAGAAGATAAGCACTCTATAACCACCACAGGAGAGACACCCTTGTCCTTGGATATAGGGTTATCCGCTGATGCATCTGAAGATGCGATCCGGACCATTTGTCCAGCAGATCCCACTGAAAAGTTCTTGCGTGAAATCTGCCGAATGGAATTGCTTCGTAGGAAGCCACCATTTTTACCAGGACCCTTGTGCAATGATGCACTGTTTTTAGGAGGTTCCTGACTAGCTCGGATAACTCCCTGGCTTTCTCTTCCGGGAGAAACACCTTTTTCTGGACTGTGTCCAGAATCATCCCTAGGCACAGCAGACGTGTCGTCGGGATCAGCTGCGATTTTGGAATATTTAGAATCCACCCGTGCTGTTGTAGCAGTATCCGAGATAGTGCTACTCCGACCTCCAACTGTTCCCTGGACTATGCCCTTATCAGGAGATCGTCCAAGTAAGGGATAATTAAGACGCCTTTTCTTCGAAGAAGAATCATCATTTCGGCCATTACCTTGGTAAAGACCCGGGGTGCCGTGGACAATCCAAACGGCAGCGTCTGAAACTGATAGTGACAGTTCTGCACCACGAACCTGAGGTACCCTTAGTGAGAAGGGCAAATTTGGGACATAGAGGTAAGCATCCCTGATGTCCCGGGACACTATATAGTCCCCTTCTTCCTGGTTCGTTATCACTGCTCTGAGTGACTCCATCTTGATTTGAACCTTTGTAAGTGTTCAAAAAATTTTTTATTTTTTTTTTAGAATAAGTCTCACCTAGCCTTCTGGCTTCAGTACCACAATATAGTGTGGAATAATACCCCTTTTCTTGTAGTAGGAGGGGTAATTTAATTATCACCTGCTGGGAATACAGCTTGTGAATTTTTTCCCATACTGCCTCCTTGTCGGAGGGAGACCTTGGTAAAGCAGACTTCAGGAGCCTGCGAAGGGGAAACGTCTCGACATTCCAATCTGTACCCCTGGGATACTACTTGTAGGATCCAGGGGTCCTGTACGGTCTCAGCGCCATGCTGAGAACTTGTCAGAAGTGGTGGAACGCTTCTGTTCCTGGGAATGGGCTGCCTGCTGCAGTCTTCTTCCCTTTCCTCTATCCCTGGGCAGATATGATCTTATAGGGACGAAAGGACTGAGGCTGAAAAGACGGTGTCTTTTTCTGCAGAGATGTGACTTAGGGTAAAAACGGCGGATTTTCCAGCAGTTGCCGTGGCCACCAGGTCCGATGGACCGACCCCAAATAACTCCTCTTCCTTTATACGGCAATACACCTTTGTGCCGTTTGGAATCTGCATCACCTGACCACTGTCGTGTCCATAACATCTTCTGGCAGATATGGACATCGCATTTACTCTTGATGCCAGAGTGCAAATATCCCTCTGTGCATCTCGCATATATAGAAATGCATCCTTTAAATGCTCTATAGTCAATAAAATACTGTCCCTGTCAAGGGTATCAATATTTTTAGTCAGGGAATCCGACCAAGCCACCCCAGCTCTGCACATCCAGGCTGAGGCGATCGCTGGTCGCAGTATAACACCAGTATGTGTGTATATACTTTTTATGGTATTTTCCAGCCTCCTGTCAGCTGGTCCTTGAGGACGGCCCTATCTATAGACGGTACCGCCACTTGTTTTGATAAGCGTGTGAGCGCCTTATCCACCCTAAGGGGTGTTTCCCAACGCGCCCTAACTTCTGGCGGGAAAGGGTATACCGCCCATAATTTTCTATCGGGGGGAACCCACGCATCATCACACACTTTATTTATCTGATTCAGGAAAAACGACGGTAGTTTTTTCACATCCCACATAATACCCTCTTTTGTGGTACTTGTAGTATCAGAAATATGTAACACCTCCTTCATTGCCTTTAACGTGTGGCCCTAATAAGGAATACGTTTGTTTATTCACCGTCGACACTGGATTCAGTGTCCCTGTCTGTGTCTGTGTCGACCGACTAAAGTAAACGGGCGTTTTAAAACCCCTGATGGTGTTTTTGAGACGTCTGGACCGGTACTAATTGTTTGTCGGCCGTCTCATGTCGTCAACCGACCTTGCAGCGTGTTGACATTATCACGTAATTCCCTAAATAAGCCATCCATTCCGGTGTCGACTCCCTAGAGAGTGACATCACCATTACAGGCAATTGCTCCGCCTCCTCACCAACATCGTCCTCATACATGTCGACACACACGTACCGACACACAGCACACACACAGGGAATGCTCTGATAGAGGACAGGACCCACTAGCCCTTTGGAGAGACAGAGGGAGAGTTTACCAGCACACACCAAAAACGCTATAATTATATAGGGACAACCTTATATAAGTGTTTTCCCTTATAGCATCTTTTTTATATATTTCTAACGCCAATTTAGTGCCCCCCCTCTCTGTTTTAACCCTGTTTCTGTAGTGCAGTGCAGGGGAGAGCCTGGGAGCCTTCCCTCCAGCCTTTCTGTGAGGGAAAATGGCGCTGTGTGCTGAGGAGATAGGCCCCGCCCCTTTTTCGGCGGCCTCGTCTCCCGCTCTTAACGGATTCTGGCAGGGGTTAAATATCTCCATATAGCCTCCGGAGGCTATATGTGAGGTATTTTTAGCCAAAATAGGTATTCATTTGCCTCCCAGGGCACCCCCCTCCCAGCGCCCTGCACCCTCAGTGACTGCCGTGTGAAGTGTGCTGAGAGGAAAATGGCGCACAGCTGCAGTGCTGTGCGCTACCTTTAGAAGACTGAGGAGTCTTCTGCCGCCGATTCTGGACCTCTTCTTACTTCAGCATCTGCAAGGGGGCCGGCGGCAAGGCTCCGGTGACCATCCAGGCTGTACCTGTGATCGTCCCTCTGGAGCTGATGTCCAGTAGCCAAGAAGCCAATCCATCCTGCACGCAGGTGAGTTCACTTCTTCTCCCCTAAGTCCCTCGTTGCAGTGATCCTGTTGCCAGCAGGACTCACTGTAAAATAAAAAACCTAAGCTAAACTTTTCTAAGCAGCTCTTTAGGAGAGCCACCTAGATTGCACCCTTCTCGGCCGGGCACAAAAATCTAACTGGCTTGGAGGAGGGTCATAGGGGGAGGAGCCAGTGCACACCACCTGATCGGAAAGCTTTACTTTTGTGCCCTGTCTCCTGCGGAGCCGCTATTCCCCATGGTCCTTTCAGGAACCCCAGCATCCACTAGGACGATAGAGAAATTTGCTCTTAGCTCCAGTATATTTATGTGGAGAGAATTCTCCAGACTTGATCACACTCCTTGTGTGACTGCTCCCCAGCCTCTCAGGCTGGCCTCCGTGGTCACGAGCATCCAATCCTGAATGCCGAATCTGCGGCCCTCTAGAAGATGAGCACTCTGTAATCACCACAGGAGAGACACCCTTGTCCTTGGATATAGGGTTATCCGCTGATGCATCTGAAGATGCGATCCGGACCATTTGTCCAGCAGATCCCACTGAAGAGTTCTTGCGTGAAATCTGCCGAATGGAAGCGCTTCGTAATAAGCCACCATTTTTTACCAGGACTCTTGTGCAATGATGCACTGACACTTTTCCTGGTTTTAGGAGGATCCCGATTAGCTCGGATAACTCCCTGGCTTTCTCCTCTGGGAGAAACACCTTTTCCTGGACTGTGTCCAAAATCATCCCTAGGACCAGCAGACGTGTCGTCGGAACAACTGCGGTTTTGGAATATTTAGAATCCACCCGTGCTGTCGTAGAACTACTTGAGATAGTGCTACTCCGACCTCCAACTGTTCTCTGGACCTTGTTCTTATCAGGAGGTCGTCCATTTTCTTTGAAGACGAATCCTCCTTTCGGTCATTACCTTGGTAAGGACCCCGGGGTGCCTTGGACAATCCAACGGCATCGTCTTGAAACTGATAGTGACAGTTCTGTACCACGAACTTGAGGTACCCTTGGTGAGAAAAGGCAAATTTTGGGACATGGAGGTAAGCATCCCTGATGTCCCGGGACACCATATAGTCCCCTTGTTCTTTGCTATCACTGCTCTGAGTGACTCTATCTGGATTTGAACCCTTGTAAGTGTTCAAATTTTTCAGATTTAGAATAGGTCTCACCTAGCCTTCAGTACCACCATATAGTGTGGAGTAATACCCCTTTCCTTGTTGTCGGAGGGGTAATTTTATTATCACCTGCTGGGAATACAGCTTGTGAATTGTTTTCAATACTGCCTCCCTGTCGGAGGGAGACATTGGTACAGCAGACTACAGGAACCTGCGAGGGGGGAAGCCTCTCGACATTCCAATCTGTACCCCTTGGATACTACTTGTAGGATCCAGGGGTCCTGTACGGTCCCAGCGTCATGCTGAGAACTTGGTAGAAGCGGTGGAGGGCTTCTGTTCCTGGGAATGGGCTGCCTGCTGCAGTCTTCTTCCCTTTCCTCTATCCCTGGGCAGATATGACTCTTATAGGGACGAAAGGACTGAGGCTGAAAAGACGGTGTCTTTTTCTGCAGAGATGTGACTTAGGGTAAAAAACGGTGGATTTTCCAGCAGTTGCCCTGGCCACCAGGTCCCATGGACCGACCCCAAATAACTCCTCCCCTTTATACGGCAATACATCTTTGTGCCGTTTGGAATCTGCATCACCTGACCACTGTCGTGTCCATAAACATCTTCTTGCAGATATGGACATCGCATTTACTCTTGATGCCAGAGTGCAAATATCCCTCTGCGCATCTCGCATATATAGAAATGCATCCTTTAAATGCTCTATAGTCAATAAAATACTGTCCCTGTCAAAGGTATCAATATTTTTAGTCAGGGAATCCGACCAAGCCACCTCAGCTCTGCACATCCAGGCTGAGGCGATCGCTGGTCGCAGTATAACACCAGCATGTGTGTGTATACTTTTTAGGATATTTTTCAGCCTCCTATCAGCTGGCTCCTTAAGTACGGCCCTATCCGTAGATGGTACCGCCACTTGTTCTGATAAGCGTGTGAGCGCCTTATCCACCCTGAGGGGTGTTTCCCACCGCGCCTTAACTTCTGGCGGGAAAGGGTATACCGCCAATAATTTTCTATCGGGGAAAACCCACGCATCATCACACACTTCATTTAATTTATCTGATTCAGGAAAAACTACAGGTAGTTTTTTCACCTCACACATAATACCCTTTTTTGTGGTACTTGGAGTATCAGAAATATGTAACACCTCCTTCATTGCCCTTAACGTGTGGCCCTAAAAGAAAATACGTTTGTTTCTTCACCGTCGACACTGAAATCAGTGTCCGTGTCTGGGTCTGTGTCGACCGACTGAGGTAAATGGGCATTTTACAGCCCCTGACTGTGTTTGAGACGCCTGGACAGATACTAATTTGTTCGCCGGCCCTCTCATGTCGTCAACCGGCTTGCAGCGTGTTGACATTGTCACGTAATTTCCATAAATAAGCCATCCATTCCGGTGTCGACTCCCTAGAGAGTGACATCACCATTACAGGCAATTTGCTCCGCCTCCTCACCAATATTTTCCTCATACATGTCGACACACACGTACCGACATACAGCACACACATAGGGAATGCTCTGATAGAGGACAGGACCCACTAGCCCTTTGGGGAGACAGAGGGAGAGTTTGCCAGCACACACCAAAAGCGCTATAAATGTATATAAACAACCCTAGAAGGTGTTGTTTACTATATATGCGCTCTTAATATATAAATATCGCCAATTTATGCCCCCCTTCTCTTTGTTACCCTGTTTCTGTAGTGCAGTGCAGGGGAGAGTCCTGGGAGCCTTCCTCACCAGCGGAGCTGAGCAGGAAAATGGCGCTGAGTGCTGAGGAGAATAAGCTCCGCCCCTTTTCCGGCGGGCTTCTTCTCCCGGTTTTTAATAAACTGGCCTGGGTTAAAATACATACATATAGCCTTAATGGCTATATGTGATGTATTTATTTTGCCACTAAAGGTAATTATATTGCTGCCCAGGGCGCCCCCAGCAGCGCCCTGCACCCTCCGTGACTGAGTCAGTGAGCCGTGTGACAACAATGGCGCACAGCTGCAGTGCTGTGCGCTACCTTCATGAAGACTGTGGAGTCTTCTGCCGCCTGTTTTCCGGACCTCCGTTCTGCCGTCTCTTCAGCGTCTGTAAGGGGGATCGGCGGCGCGGCTCCGGGACGAACCCCAGGCTGACCTGTGTTCCGACTCCCTCTGGAGCTAAGTGTCCAGTAGCCTAAGACTCCAATCCATCCTGCACGCAGGTGAGTTGGAAATCTCTCCCCAAAGTCCCTCGATGCAGTGATCCTGTTGCCAGCAGGAATCACTGAGATTGAAACCTAAAAAAAAACTTTTCTAAACAGCTCTTTAGGAGAGCCACCTAGATTGCACCCTCTCGGACGGGCACAAAAACCTAACTGAGGCTTGGAGGAGGGTCATAGGGGGAGGAGCCAGTACACACCATGTGATCCTAAAAGCTTGCTTTTGTGCCCTGTCTCCTGCGGAGCCGCTATTCCCCATGGTCCTGACGGAGTCCCCAGCATCCACTAGGACGTTAGAGAAATATGCATTTTGTTCAAAACACCTGGGACACCCCCAGCCCCCCCCCCCTCCCCCATTGGCCAGTAATGACATGTCAGTTTTGTGGTGAAAAAGTGCACAGTGATGGAATTTGAGGTTCAAGTTATAGGATAGGTATACTGGGGTGCTGTATGCGTGGCACAGGTGTTTTTAGGCTTGCAGGTGGGAGTAGTAGGTTTACATTTTTTTTCTTTAATTCAAAACTCCAGATAATGACCCAAATATATACTTAGTGTTCACTCTAGACCCGATGTTTTAAGGGCAAAACCCGCCCTGCCCTTTCTGCGGCGCCCTGCTAAAACAGCCGCCCGCTTCCTGCCCTCCCAGCATGTAAAGATGCCGTGCGCATGCGCGCGGCATCCATTCACGCTGAGAGAGAGCTTGGGGGAAGCCCAGCACCTCCGTAGGTGCTGGGCACGCCCCCAACAGTGACGCCGCCACCCACGCCCCCTTTTTTATGTCTATGGGCTGAACCGCCCACTTTTATTACACATAATGACCCCGCCCCTATTTTGCGTGGCCACACCCCTTTTCAACACGCGCACACACACACACGCTTGTGCCCCTCTAGCTCCAGCACCTACACTAAATACTTATATCCATTTTTATGTACCCCGAATTCAATTTGAGCACTTATTTTGCTGAAAAAGCATTGCTTTTATGCTATTTTTTCCATATAAAAAATAAATAAATGCATTAAACAGCCATTTGACCCAATTTAAGCACCCCAATTCTATTTAATATGACCTATAATAAACTTCTATACTGTTCTATGTTAGTTTAGCATTTTTTGAGGTACAGGCTAATTTCTCCATTTTCACCCTGGTATTTCACTTGTTTTTTTTTCTGCCCAAGTCCCTTTTTCACTTGTTCGCAATAGGATAGTATTAAAAACGGGAGCACACATACCCACGAAAAGCCGTTTTCGATGCAATTTTCACGCGATAGACGCAAAAAAAAAAAAAATTAGAGAAAAAAACTGCAGTGATTTCGTGGTTAATTGGATACCGCCCATTGTATATATTATACAACTACATCAATTTCACAATCGGCCTCTATCTTTCCCTTTGGGTGTTGGAAATCAGGACTGGCCCGTGGGACTATTGACAGGTATGTGGCAGAACCATCTTTAGGAATCTCTAGCTAGATCAATAGAAACTCTCCCAGCGCACTGTAATATTTTGAATTTAGGGGATTTATGTGAAACAAAGCAAACCGGAGAATCACACTCCCGCAATTAGCATTTAATGATGCATGTTATAATTGTCTTTAGTTTGTTTATACTCTAATCAGATGGAATTAGCAAATTTTTAATTCCTTGCATTTGCTCCCCTACCAGCAAAACCTGGTGCCTGAGAGAGCGGTCTCATTACGGGCGGGCACCCCTGCTGAGGTGCAGGGAAATTCAGCACACTGCAGGTTATTTACTGCCATACCAGGCACAGGGTGGATTTACAGCTACATTTGCTGGTACGTCTATGGGTTCTGTCGTCATCTGTGCGGGGTCTGTTCCGCAGCCATCTGCTCTGATGTTTTGCCGGTTGCTGGAAAATACCAGGGAATTGGGCAGCACACCATGTGACCCGGCAATAGAATCACTGTGCACAGTACTGTCTGCAGATACATTTGGCCCATCCACTCTTTTGTGGAACCTCGCTAATCCTTTAGTGCAGGGGTGGGGAACCTCCGGCCCGCGGGCCGTATAAGGCCTGCAAAGCTGATTGCTCCGGCCCACCCGCTTCTCCCAGTGAGACACGCCGCCGCTCAGTCCAGCGGCAGCGTGTCTCAGCTGTCAGTGTCAGGACAGGGAGAAGAGCGCGGCGGCGGCGTGTAGAACTTGAAACCAGCCGCCGGTTCGTGAGCCAATCAGAGCTCGCGGACCGGCAGCCAATCAGGAGCCGCGGCTGCCGGTCCGCGAGCTCTGATTAGCTCTCGAACCGGCGGCTGGTTTCAAGTCCTACAAGCCGCCGCCCAACATAGCCGCGCTCTCCTCCGTGTCCCGCCGAAAGGAGCGGTAAGTAGCACGGAAGGGGGGGGGGGCACTGCAGGGGCATCTGTATACCTGGCACTGTGGGGGGCATTTGTATACCTGGCACTGTGGGGGCATTTGTATACCTGGCACTGTGGGGGGCATTTGTATACCTGGCACTGTGGGGGGCATCTGTATACCTGGCACTGTGGGGACATCTGTATACCTGGCACTGTGGGGGGCATCTGTATACCTGGCACTGTGGGGGCATCTGTATACCTGGCACTGTGAGGGGCATTTGTATACCTGGCACTGTGGGGGCATTTGTATACCTGGCACTGTGGGGGGCATTTGTATACCTGGCACTGTGGGGGGCATTTGTATACCTGGCACTGTGGGGTGCATCTGTATACCTGGCACTGTGGGGGCATCTGTATACCTGGCACTGTGGGGGGCATCTGTACACCTGGCACTGTGAGGGGCATCTGTATACCTGGCACTGTGAGGGGCATTTGTATACCTGGCACTGTGGGGGCATCTGTATACCTGGCACTGTGAGGGGCATTTGTATACCTGGCACTGTGGGGGCATCTGTATACCTGGCACTGTGGGGGCATCTGTAAACCTGGCACTGTGGGGGGCATTTGTATACCTGGCACTGTGGGGGGCATTTGTATACCTGGCACTGTGGGGGGCATCTGTATACCTGGCACTGTGGGGGGCATCTGTATACCTGGCACTGTGGGGACATCTGTATACCTGGCACTGTGGGGGGGCATCTGTATACCTGGCACTGTGGGGGCACTGGCACTGTGGGGGCATCTGTATACCTGGCACTGTGAGGGGCATTTGTATACCTGGCACTGTGGGGGCATCTGTATACCTGGCACTGTGGGGACATTTGTATACCTGGCACTGTGGGGGCATTTGTATACCTGGCACTGTGGGGGCATCTGTATACCTGGCACTGTGGGGGCATCTGTATACCTGGCACTGTGAGAGACATTTGTATACCTGGCACTGTGAGAGGCATTTGTATACCTGGCACTGTGGGGGCATTTGTATACCTGGCACTGTGGGGACATCTGTATACCTGGCACTGTGGGGGGGCATCTGTATACCTGGCACTGTGGGGGGGCATCTGTATACCTGGCACTGTGGGGGCATCTGTACACCTGGCACTGTGAGGGCATCTGTACACCTGGCACTGTGAGGGGCATCTGTATACTTGGCACTGTGAGGGGCATCTGTATACCTGGCACTGTGAGGGGCATCTGTATACCTGGCACTGTGGGGACATCTGTATACCTGGCACTGTGAGGGGCATTTGTACACCTGGCACTGTGAGGGGCATTTGTATACTTGGCACTGTGGGGTCATTTGTATACCTGGCACTGTGAGGGGCATTTGTATACCTGGCACTGTGGGGCAATTGTGGATCTGGCACTGCACTATTGGGGGCATATGTGTATCACGTCCCATTTTAACTGGCCACACCCATTTTTTCGGCGCACGCGCCTCCGGTGCGCACACACAGTACCTCTGGCGCGCACACACACAGTACCTCTATGGGGCAGACCTGGTGGGGGGCAGGGTAATTTTTTAAGTTGAGAATTTTTGTATGGCCCCCGAAGGATTTTATAAACATCCAAATGGCCCTCGGTAGAAAAAAGGTTCCCCACCCCTGCTTTAGTGGATGCTCTGCGTCACTTCCCATGTGACCCTCACACGATACTGAGAACTGCCCTCCCCTTTAGACTGTAAGCTCTCACGTGCAGGATCCTCAACCCTCATGTGCTTATCCTTCTCTTACTTAAACCATCTTCAACGGCACCAAATCCCGCGGTTTTCTGCCGCCTGATACTTATCTCAGTGTCACCTGCTGCTGTTGCTATGTTTAGTCACCTTGTACCTGTCCTATAGGTAGCGTCTAGTTTACCTTCATGGAGAGGACCTTTCCCATAACCCCCTGGGTCCATGTCACAATCTATGTGGAATAGTAAAGTGTGGCGAGCGAAACACCGAGCCCGAAGCGTGGCGAGCAAAGCAAGCCCGCAAGGGTCCAACGCTGCATAGAAAACAAACAAAACCCCCAAACGAACGGAGAACGAAGAAGACATTTGGGTGCTGTAAGGGTGGAAGTTCTCTCCTGCCCTCTCGTTTTGTCCCATCCAGGTCCTTAGTACGAAAGTAACATAGACACAACCCTGTCCTATATGGTCTTCAACTGTAAGTCACTGTTTTCATGTACTCTGCAATTGGGCGCTGCAGACCCCATGTGGCGCCATATAAATAAAGAACAACGCCGGAGGACGATAAGGACGACGACTGGAAGATCCTGGCACCAATGCTCAGCGCCTGGAACTGGACCCGGCAGTTATCAACCACAGGCAGCAGTTACCACCAGGATGGCCGAGCGCTGCAATTACGCCCCTCTACACAAAAGGTTAAAAATATAAAACATGCTTAGCAACTGGAGGATCTGCAGCACCACAAGAACGACAAGGAGCCGCACATCCTGTCGGCCTCTACAAGGTCGTGGAACTACAAGTCCCAGGGTGCCCTGTTATGCCTCTTTGCTAAATGCCACAGAACTACAAGTCCCAGCACATGCTCTCAACATCTCCTCTAGGTTATGGAACTACAACTCCCATCACACTGTATCCGTTGTGGAACTACATATCCCAGCACACTCTGTCAGCTCTTTCTAGAGGCTGTGGAACTACACACTCCAGCATGACACGGCAGCTTGGAGCCCCCCTCTCAGGGGACGGGTATATTCCCGCGCAGGACTAGGGCTCTCTTACCGGGAAGATCGCGCTCCTTTCGCCAAAGTTACTTAACGACGTGCCTATTCCTGCCACCAGTAATATGTTAAACAGCCTACCAATACATCCCCGCCCCCCCTGCACGCCACATCCGGTGTCACAGGAAACGGCTTCCGCCACTAGCAAGATGGCGCCCGCTGCGTTGCCGCGGCAACGGATACTCTGTCTTTCCGCACAACTTTATTGAGGTCATTGACGCAGAGACAGAGGCTGCAGCCCAAGGCAACGGTGCACCATGGGAGTTGTGTCCCGGGGTGACGCTTCATGTGTGTATATTTACATGCTACACCCGCCGCACGTACCCATGTACATGTCATACTGCATGCCACATACGTGTGTGCGTTCTTCATCCCGCATATTTACACGGGAGGAGCCCGCATCCCCGTCTCCTGTATATTCATATGTCATGTGTGTGTCACAGCCGCATCAGCACACACGTGTCATTCACATATATGTCCTCATGCATGTCCATGGCTAGCGTTCACCTGAGATATGTATGCGTTACTATGTATGTACATATATATATATATATATATATATATATATATATATATAAATAAAATTGTGTGTGTGTGTATATATATATATATATGTGTGTGTGTGTGGGATATAATATAGATGTACACACACACACCTATGTATCTATGTGTATATTTATAATGTGTGTACATATATATATATATATATATATATATATATACATACACACATCTTTGTATGTATGTATATATATATATATATATATATATATAAACACAGTATACACAGACAGCACAACAATCCTGTTTGATCTAAATATCATTGAAGTAAATGATAAAATCCATCCATAGTATTGTATTTCTGTTGAGGAAACTGCATTGTGTATGTATAGATGGCTGTACATGTTTTCTGTATGTATGGATGAGTGTGTACGGGGGCGATATTACTGTATGCAGGGTCTGCAGCCACCAGCCCTGTGGGTCCTGGCATTGGCGTCGCACACAGGCTGGCGTCTGATCCGTGTAAGGGAGATGATTGTGGCTGCCAGTCATCAGGAATATGGGAAGTGCTGTTAGTATCATGTGGCGTGTGTAATGTGCCACGCTGGGTGCAGAGATCTGTTATAATGGTGCTGCAGGTGGCATGTCTCGATAGTAGATTGTCAGCTCTTTGGCTCAGCGAAGCAAAACTAATGGATGCGGATTATCGCCCCTCTTTTCATTCACACTTCTATCCCTCCATCCACCCCCCTCTTTCCTTCCTTCTTTCTGCTGCTCTACCTCCATCCTCTCTCCACCTCCTCTATCTGATGCAGCATCTCATTCTGAGCATCCTTCCCCTCCTCCTCCTCCTCCTCCGCGCTCTCTCCATCTCTCCCATTCCCCTCCTCCTCCCCCCTTCCTCTCTTTACATTTCCAGCTGCAAAACCTGACGGCCTGGTTTTTTTTTTTTTTTTTTAGACAATTTCTCCTCTTCTCCTCCCCTCTTCCCCCTTTTCTCTCCCCCGTCTTTCCAATTTTTTTAGTCCCCCCATTTAGGCACCCTTTGATTTTGATTTTTTATTTTGTTTAATTGAACACCCCCCCCCCTTTTCTTTTTTTTTAATTTCCACTCCATCTCTGCCCGTATTTGTAAATAGATCTCTCCTCCACGCTGCCCCGGTCCCACACACTCATCTCTCCTCCAATCCATACCATACCTATATGTAACGTCTTTCCGTTGCACATATACCATACATAGACTTTTATTAATACATCTCCTACCTAATAACCTTAATACCATCCTCTCCATCTCTGTGTCTCCTTCAATCCATCTTCCTTTCTGTCTCCATCTCTCCCTCTCTCCCCTGCAGTGAACCCTCCTCTCCCCAATGTGATTAGACTACTTACCTCCTCCCGGTGTGTCTTCTCCGGGGGACTTTCCATGTCCAGATTTACGTCTTAGCTGTGGAATGATGTTCTATGCTCCCTTCAGAGGTAAACCCTTGCCCAGTGTGTCCTGATCCCCCTAAACCTGACCCTCCAAATAGCAGTAATGTGCAGATTTGTGTAATATTAGCAGGACTGTTCCTCAAACTCTCCCAAACTCCAATTCTCTGCCCTTCCCTCCGTCTGTGTTGCTGGATTTCTCTCTTTCTGAAACTTTGCCTGTCTGTGCATCTGCTGCCTGCACTCCCCAGGCTCTCTTCCGTTACTCGTTCTGTGTTCCGTGTCTCCGTCTGAACTTGGCGCTGTGCAGTGCTCACTCGGTTCTGGTGAGGCTGCAACACCAGCTGTGCCATTGACTGTGATCTCGAATTGTAGAACCTATATAATATTTGTTTCTATGCCATCCTGGTTTTATGCTGAACCTGCTGCTGCAGCGGCGGTTCGGCTGTTCCCTGCCTGAAGTTTGTGCCGTATTTTGCTTCTAATCATTATTTCAACCCCCCCCCCCCTTCCCCGTGTGAAGTTCTCGGTCCGTCCGCACCTCTGTACCCATGCCCCTGTTTCTAGTGATTGTTTGTGGAGTGGCTGTTCATCTGTTCTGTCGTGCAGCTCGTTAAAGTTGTATTTAATTGTCGCTCTCATGCAGGAACCGTCTCACCCTTAAGTGACAATCTGTGTATCAGTTTTGACGAATGTGGCTGTTTTGCAATTTGTTGATGGGGTGCTCTGTGATAGGCCCTCATTGCTGCTTGTAACCTGATAGGTAATGTGCGAGCTGTTATCATTTTATCACTTCAGATAGCCAGGCCTGGCAATTGCCTGTCACCCTTCCTAGACAGCAGCAATGTTCTATTCACTTATCATTGATTACACTGTATTGGAAGTGCTCTGTATTGCTTCCTCGCACATCTTCTCTCTGTAACGCTGTCTGCCTATTGCTTGGTGTTTGTCTGCAGCTCTCTCTGCAGTTATGTGACTATGTACAGGGATAATGGAGCCCTGGCTCTAGGCCCTCCTTGACATTTAGGCCCCACGGGTACAATGTATGAATCATGGCTTTCATTTGCATATATTTGGGCAACAGCTGTACCTGCTTGGGAGTGGAAGTCAGGACGACGTGGTGAATACATGCTTGTTTTCAGGTGATAGTAACTGCTCTGGGACTTTTGAGGCTGTATTTTGGCAGCGCATAAATATGGCCTGGCAGCATTTGGTTGGTTGGGGGTGATGCTGTGAGTACTGTGCCTTATTGCGCAGCGTATGTTGCATTATTATATGCAGAAAGGAAATGCACACACACACACACAGTATGCTGCATGTATCACATAGTATGACCAGGGAAGGCAGCCCAGCAGTTACGGGTATATACGCCTGTCAGGCGATGTATCTCTTGCACCTACTGCAGGGTAGGCAATGCTACTAATTCAGAGGCCTTTGCATACTGTGATGTGTACGGCTCTGCGTATGATTCAGACATGATGCCAATGTTTCGGCGACGTGCAGCGATTTTTCGGCCTGACCCCGAGCCAGCACCGGCTCTTCGGGCAGTGAGAGAGATGAGCCTCTCTTTTCCCAGCCAGCACAGGAGGGGGCCTGGCCACACCTCCCTGAGTTGGTCACACCCTCTGTCCCAGAGTACAGGGGGGGAAGGGTAGGGGGGAGCTGTCGGGTGGTCCTGCACAAGACAGCGACTGAGGGCCTTATTTTGGTTCAGTTGTAAATTTGCAAAATCACAAATCATTCGATTATCGTCCGTCTACGCATGCGCTGCAAACGCATTGCGCGTGCGTGACCCGTGATTTGCAATTTTTCTGCGATCACAACTTGCTGGGGATGTAATCGCAGATGGATTGAAAGGCGGCGGGCGTTTGTGGTCGTACACATGGCGTTCGCGGGGAGTGGTTGGGAGAACGCAGGCGTCTCATGGCCGTTTTCGGGGCGAGCATTCGACGTCAGCTGCGATTGCTGCGACTTAAAACGTGACACCGGCTGCAACTGTATTCTCATTATTCTGAGGAGCCCTGGGTCTTCCCGCAACTAACGAAGGTGCTCAATTTTTGCGATTTTCTGCAATTTGCAGAATTGCGGAAGCGGTTCGTTCTGTGCTTGGTGGACTTTTAACATGCTGGGCATGGGAAATAATGAAGTAGTAAAAACTTATGATGGTATATTATATTCTGCGTAAATATGACATATCATGCCCGATAAGAGCTGGTGATATGGGAGAAGGATCTCCGCTACCATACTGGTGCTATGTACAGGCAGTTTGTATACGCAGGTCCCATGGAAGCCTGTGGGATACAGCCCTGCCAGGGCATATAGATGGCGAAGCTATCACTTAGGTGGCACAGGATCAGTCTTTATTACCAGGACAAGGGGTATCTTTGTAAATTGCTGTAACCTTTTCTGTTCCTCATTCCAGCAGATACGGCCTGTCCCATGAAAGAGGTTGATATGAGTTTTTTATGTTTTTTTGGTGTCGTTTTCTCCGTCAAGCGACCGGGAACCCCAATTAGTGCACCGCGTCCCCTTGCATGGGTCGCTTCGTTCACCATGCTGCGGGCAAAGGTTACCGTTCCCAATCGTAGTCTACGTGGTTCGTAAAGTATGAAAAAGTCCCAAAAAATAAAATAAAATTTGAAAAACTCATGTTGCCCTTGTTCACGTCGACCTAATGGCCGTGTCGACCTATTTCTAATGTCAACCTACCCACTGTCGACCAAAAGGTGTCGGCCTAGAGTCCGGATACCCTGTGTCACGATCTTGTTTTTCCATCATCAGACGGGGATGTTTATTGCCATCGCGTTTTCCGTGGTGGTGGAAATAAACAGCTCTCACTGATTATATGTATACCAACGCTGTGTAATTAGCTAATGTTGTAGGAGGTCCTGCACAATATGATATGTTAAAGTCATCTGAAGGTGGAAATTCACTTTGATTTACTTTTGATCTTAGGAGAACTTTCTGGAAAAGCTAACAGGCTGGTCATGAGACCTGAAGGTGAAACCTTATATGTTGGTGCACAAAACAGGAGATAACTGTACAATGCATACTCTGCCTTCTATTGGTCGGTGTTACTGCAGATGCTGGCCCCATTCAAGCAGGGTACATTGGTTTCCACAGGGAAACATCGGGTGTAGAGTGGATCTTGATCCAGAGAGGCACCAACAGGCTAAAGCTTTAGCCTGTCCCAGGATGCATTGTGGGGCCTCTTCTATAACTCCGCCTCCAGGCACTGTGAGCTCAGATTTGCGTTTGTGTCTGTAAAAACAGTCACTAACAGGAGGGCCTGGGCAGCCCTGAAAAAGCTTTTTCTGACAGAAAATTTATTCAAAACTGGGCTGTCAGCGCTGTATGTCAGGGTGACACTTCAGCGCTGCAGCTCCATCACCTCCGCTTGTGTTGCATACTCCCGCTGGCTCAGTTCCTGGGTACTTGCAGCGGAGACGCTCCGGCTTAGGCACAGAGTCGCAGACGCTCTCCTGGTTCGTGTGGCTGCTACGGGGAGGAGGTAAGAGGGTACCTCAGGCGGGACCCACCATTAAATGGCATTCCGATCGCAGTCTAGGGAGACGGACTGCGACGCTAGCGTGGACACTGTGACCCAGCAGGGACCCCACTATATCCACCAGGGCATAGGAGTACAGGTCGGATATACTAATGTCCATTTTAATAAGACTCCATAGTACCAGGTGGTGAGGACCAGCATAGGGGAGACGGCGCTTGACCTGTAGCCTCTCCTCCAGCCCAGGGCGCCATCTACTGCTGGTGTTCCCGCCCTGGAGCTGCCTCCAACTCTTCCTCACTCCCTGACTGAGACGCCGGGCGCCATTTTCTAAAATAGATGCAACTGGTCTCCGGGACTGCAGGGTAAGGTCTCCTTTGTAAACCGGCCTATACATCAGCACCGTGGTCTTACAAGCACTTAAGTATTCTACATGTCGATATTAAGACAGCATTACTTAAGAACAAGTGTACCTGTGCCAGAATATATTGTACGAGTATTCTGATATATAGCTCTGGTCTCAGACCATGCATTGTTATATATAATATACATACTAGTCCAGTGCAGTTTTACTGTATTACTAAAATAATTATCTGCATTGTCACTATGACTGTGTGTGCCTGTATCTGCTGTGTGGATTTCACTTTCAGTGTATCCCAGCTATATCTATCACTGTATTCCGTATTTACCAATTAAAGTGTACTAGGTACACAGTCACCTAATGCCGGATTTATTCGCTGGTGTTGTGTACTGCGGGCTCAGTCGCATAATACCGACTTATTCGCTGGTGTGTGTACTGTGTACGCAGTCGCATACTAGGGAATTTATTCGTAGGTTGTACTCTGACTGGCTGTATCATACTAATACGCTCTGTGGTTGCATTCGCTAATAATGTCTAACACAAAGGGCGGAAAATCCGAGGACGCTCCTGCAGCGCATGCGCCAAGAATTTGCATGAGGGGGAAGTTTTGTATGACGGTCTGTGTACTATGGCCCTCATTTCGAGTTGATTGCACGGCTGCTAAAAGTAGCTAGCGAGCTAACGCATAGTCGCCGCCCACGGGGGAGTGTATTTTCACTTTGCACAAAATGTTTTTGCAGAGCTCTGCTGCAAAGACGTTCGCACACTTGCAGTTTCAGAGTAGGTCTGGACTTACTCAGTCCTTGCGATCACTTCAGTGTCTTTGTTCCCGGAATTGACGTCAGACACCCGCCCTGCAAACGCCTGGACACGCCTGCGTTTTGCCATACACTCCCAGAAAACGATCAGTTGACACCCACAAACGCCCCTCTTTCTGTCAATCTCCTTGCGACCGGCTGTGCGAACGGAATCGTCGTAGAAGCTATCGCTGGGTAACGAACCACTGTGTACTCGTATGATGCGCCTGCGCATTGCGGTGCATACGCATGCACAGATTAGCTCTGTTCTGCCATGATTGGTGCGCTGCGAAAATCCGTAGCGAGCGATCAACTCGGAATGACCCCCCTATGTGCCATACATCTCCCAGTTAGTCCGCGGCTCCTGTAACCAATCAGGAGCCACCTTGGGAGGCGTTCTCAACTATGCTCAATACGCTTGTGACACGCCTTACGCCCCCTATGGGACCTCCTGTGCAATTACAGCCACATATTGTCCTTATGGTAAATCCGCCTTGGGTGAATAATTTGTCTACCCAGTTGCAGCAATGGAGTCACTCCTTGGTTAGACATAAAACTGCCCCAAGTCACTCTCGCGTCATGGGGGGTCATCTAAGCGGGCTACTTCCTCCTCACAATCCACTAATCTCTCAGAAGATTCTTCTGATAAGGAAGGGGAGTATACTGTCCTGTCAGACACTGACACAACTGCTTCTGACGAGGAATCCACTACTCAGGTTGATGTCTCTGACTTAGTGGTTGCTATTAAGCAGATCCTACAAATCACTGAAGATGACGAGGATTCCACTACGGTGTCTAAAAAACCTGATAGGTTTGAACGTCAGAAGGTACTGTAACTAAAATGTTATTACTTCTGACCATGTAGTGGACGTACGACAGGGACCCTGGTCTTTTCCAGGAATGAAATTCTCCCTGTCTAAATGGATGGTAGCTCGCTATCCTCTCCCTACAGAGTTGTGTAACCAGTGGGAAAATTCACCACCGGTGGATTCCCATGTCACCCATCTAGTGGTGTCGTCTACTCTGCCTGTCACCACTGTCACCTCACTGAAGGAACCGACAGATAAGCGTGTGGAGGGATGCCTGAAGTCTATTTACTCCCTTACAGGTGCTGTACATAGACCCACTATAGCAGCCTCTTGGGCTGCAAGAAGGAATGAAGCATGGGTTCAGGCATTAGAGGAAGAGCTGCCTCAGGATATATCTGACATGGCCAGACAGTACCTGTCTCACATGACCACCGCCGCCTATTACATCCAGGAGGCGTCCTCTGAGGCAGCTGTGTTGGCGGCCAAGGCATCGACTACGTCCATCCTGTCTCGCCGTATTCTGTGGTTGAGGTCATGGAAGGTGGACCTGGACTCCAAAAAGACCTTGGAGGTACTCCCTTTTAAGGGAGACATCCTGTTTGGGGAAGACCTCAATAAAATTGTGGCTAACTCGGCGGCTACTAAGACTGCCTTTCTCCCTAACACTACTCCTCCTGCACAGAAGGCAAAAGGTACCACTTTGTGCTCCTTTCGGCCTCAAAGGAAAGCAAGAGGTCAGGCATACCCGAGACAATCTCGTGCTTCCAAAATCACAGAGCCCAAGGCTAAACAATCCTGGGCATCTTGTCAGCCTGCTTCTAAACACGACACTTCTGCTGCATGACGGAACAAACCTTCCCCTGGGGGATCCCAGGGTGGGAGGCCGACTTCTGTGATTCACCCAGGTCTGGTTAAAGACCACTTCAGACGCATGGGTGCGAGAAGTTGTCTCTCACGGGTACGCAGTCTCTTTCAAGAGGCACCCCCCTCGCCAGTTCTGCACAACGGTTATCCCTTCGGATCCGTTACAGGCGCAAGCTCTAAAAATGGTTGTGCGTTCCCTTCTGGATACAGGAGTGGTGGTGCCGGTACCTCTATTCCAAGGAGGCAGAGGATACTACTCGACCCTGTTTCTAGTACCGAAACCCAATGGGTCTTTCTGGCCTATACTCAACCTCGAATCACTGAACAAGTTTGTGTGAGTATCCAAGTTCCGTATGGAAACACTGCGCTCAATTGTACTGGCCATGGAACCTGGAGATTATATGGTATCCCTGGATATACAAGATGCTTTACTGCATATACCTATTGCCATATCGCATCAGCAATATCTGCAGTTTGCTATTGGCAACCTTCACTATCATTTCCAGGCTCTGCCGTTTGGACTGGCCACGGCCCCTCGGATCTTCACCAAGGTTATAGCCATGATGACGGCTCATCTCCGTCGCCAGGGAGTCAGGATCCTGCCGTATCTGGACGACTTGCTGATCGTGGCGAACTCCCACGATGTCCTCCTCAGTCATCTGCAACTGACGGTAAACTTCCTACAAGCCCACAGATGGCTCATCAACTGGAAGAAGTCCTCGCTGGTCCCTGCTCGGAGCATGGTGCACCTGGGGGCACTGCTGGACACACACAGTCAACGACTGTTTCTGTCTCCAAAGAAGGTCCTGAAGCTTCAGGACAGGATAAGATACTTCCTCTCTCGCCCAAGAGTGTTGATACACTCGGCGATGCAAGTACTAGGCCTGATGGTGTCGGCTTTCAACATGGTAGAGTACGCTCAATTTCATTCCCGCTGTCTGCAGAGGTTAATCCTTTCCAAGTGGGACGGCCTACCTCATCTGATCAGGTCTCACATGATCTCCTTGACTCCGGAGGTTCGTCTATCGCTGACCTGGTGGCTACAGGACCAGCAGTTGAGCAGAGGCCGTCGCTTCTGGATCCCCAACTGGGTCTTACTGATTACAGATGCCAGTCTGAGGGGCTGGGGCGCGTTGTTGGAGCAGCACTCTTTGCAGGGTTGGTGGACCTGGAGGAATCACTCCTCCCGATAAACATTCTGGAATTGGGGGCAGTGTTCAATGCTTTGTCTCTCGCCCTGCCTCTGTTAAAGAACAGGCCGGTTCAAGTACGGTCAGACAACGCCACCACGGTGGCATACATAAACCGTCAAGGAGGCACTCGAAGCCGCATGGCAATGATGGAAGTGTCCAAAATCCTTTGTTGGGCGGAACGCCATCTGCCAGCAATATTAGCAGTGTTCATGCCGAAAGTCCTCAACTGGGAAGCGGATTTCCTCAGTCATCAGGACATGCATGCCGGAGAGTGGAAGTCTTTCAACTCCTAGTGGACAAATGGGGCCTACCAAATGTAGACCTGATGGCGTCTCGACACAATCACAAAGTTCCGGTCTTCGGATCAAGGACCAGGGATCCTCAAGCAGCGTTCGTGGATGCACTGGCAATTTCATGGAATGTTCGGCTGCCCTATGTGTTCCCTCCAGTGTCACTCCTGCCCAGGGCACTACGGAAGTTCAAACAAGAAGGAGGAATACTACTTCTAGTCGCTCCAGCGTGGCCCAGACGGCATTGGTTCTCAGACCTGCAGGGTCTATCGATAGAGCGTCCTCTTCTACTTCCTCAACGCCCAGACCTCCTCGTTCAGAGCCCTTGTGTCTACCCGGACCTGGCCAGACTGGCTTTGATGGCGTGGCTTTTGAAGCATCACTCCTGAGGGCCAAAGGATTCTCCGAGATGGTTATCCAAACTGTGCTAAAGGCCTGCAAACCAGCATTTGCACGGATTTATTACAGGGTCTGGAATTCTTACTTCACATGGTGTGCTGCTAAGAATTACAATGCATACAAACTCGGAACTTCCAGACTTCTGGCTTTTCTGCAACAAGGCCTGGACTTCGGCTTTCGTCTGGCCTCCCTCAAGGTTCATATATCTGCCTTGTCGGCGTGGTTTCAGAGAAAAATTGCATCTATTCCTGACGGTCATACTTTCACTCAGGGTGTTTTTTTACGGATTATGGGGCAGATGTATTAAGCCTGGAGAAGTGATAAAGTAGAAGGTGATAACGCACCAGCCAATCAGCTCCTAACTGTCATTTTTCAAACCCAGCCTGTAACATGTAAGTTAGGAGCTGATTGGCTCGTGCGTTATCACCTTCCACTTTATCACTTCTCCAGGCTTAATAAATCTGCCCCTCAGTTTCCCTATGTCCTTCCTGTAGCTCCATGGGATCTGTCTGTTGTCCTGAATGCCCTGCAAGAGTCTCCATTTGAACCTCTTGAGTCAGTGGACCTTAAATGGCTCACAGTCAAGGTCCTGTTCCTACTGGCTATTGCCTCTACTAGGAGGGTGTCACACCTGGGCGGTTAGTCCTGTCGTCCACCCTTCCTGATATTTCACCGTGACCGGGCAGTTCTTAGAACTTGCCCTGGTTATTTACCTAAGGTGGTGTCATCTTTTCACCTAAACCAATAGATTGTGGTTCCGACCTTCATCTCTTCTGGTTTGTCCTCCAAAGAGCGGTCTTTGGATGTGATACGGGCTCTCCGTATATATGTGGAGAGGACTGCCTCTACCTGGAGCTCAGATTCCCTTTTTGTACTGTTTGGTTTTCACAAACGTGGCTGGCCTGCGAATAAGCAATCCCTGGCCAGATGGATTAGAAAGGTGAATGCACAAGCTTAAGCACAGGCTGGATTCCCAGTTCCTGTTGCTATTATTGCCCATTCTACTTGGTCTTTTGGACCTTCTCGAGCGGCCCGCCGTGGCACGTAAATTGAACAATTGTGCAAGGCGGCTACGTGGTCCTCAGTGAACACGTTCATTAGGTTCTATGCCTTTGATACTTCCGCCTCCCAGAATGCTTCCTTTGGACCCTGGGTTCTCATACCCGATAAGGCGCGTCCCCTCCCTCGAGGAACTGCTTTAGGACATCATCCGATGTTTCCCTGTGGAAACCAGAGTACCCTGCTGCAGAAAAGGAGATTTATGGTAGACTCACCATTGTTAAATCTCTTTTTGCGAGGTTCATTGGTTTCCACAGGGCGCCCACCCTGACGCGCTTAGCTTCTATGGGTTTGTATGGCATTAGCCGCTGGTCCCTTCTCCTGTCGTGAGAATATGGTTCTATGTGACTAACATCTGCCTTCTCTTTTACCTGCTCCTGCATTGGACTGGTTAACAAAACTGAGCTCACAGTGCCTGGAGGCGGGGTTATAGAGGAGGCCCCACAATGCATCCTGGGACAGCCTAAAGCTTTAGTCTGTTGGTGTCTCTCTGGATCAAGATCCACTCTACACCCGATGTTTCCCTGTGGAACCCAGTGTACTTCGCAGAAAAAGATTTAACAATGGTAAGTCTACCATAAATCTCCTTTTTTATTTTTGTATGCAGGGGACATACTGTTTTTTTTCATTGTGTACTGTGCCGTAAGTGCAAAGATATAGAGAACAATGGGGCTTAGTGCAAAGAACAGTGACATGCTATAATCTAATCAAATCAATCAGGCACCAGGTATCATCAGTCTAATGAAAGCTAAGAAATGATTAGTTGCTATGGGTTACAGTACATGTTATGATGGGTTGTATTTCAGATAAAAGCCTCAGTGTTGTCCCTGGTGAACTTCGTATGGCTGTTGGTTTAACCGAGGCAACAGATGCTCCCTACTCATATAATTTGTAAAACACCTGTCTGACACAGCCCTGAGAGCTGTGTAAGTCCCGGCAGTCTCTCCAAGAATATAGTTATCCTTGGTGTGCCTTGGCATGTCCATCTGACACCACCCTGAGAGCTGTGTAAGTCCTGCCAGTCTCTCCAGGAAGATAGTTATCCTTGGTGTGCCCTTGTGGCACAGCCCTGAGAGCTGTACAAGTCCTGGCAGTCTCTCCAGTCTAATGGTTATCCTTGGTGGTATCCGTTCACATGGTCGACCATGTTATGGTCGACAGTCATTAGGTCGACCACTATTGGTCGACATTGACATGGTCGACATGGACACATGGTCGACACATGAAAATGGTCGACACGTGAAAAGGTCAACATGAGTTTTTTTACTTTTTTTTCTTTTGGGGAACTTTTCCATACTTTACGATCCACGTGGACTACGATTGGAACGGTAATCTGTGCCAAGCGAAGGCACCATGGCGAAGCATGGCGAGCGAAGCGGTGCACTAATTGGGGTTCCCAGTCACTTTACGCAAAAAACTACACAAAAAAAGGTTAAAAAACTCATGTCGACCTTTTCATGTGTCGACACCATTTTCATGTGTCGACCATGTGTCCATGTCGACCATGTCAATGTCGACCAATAGTGGTCGACCTAATGACTGTCGACCATAACATGGTCGACCATTCATACCGGAACCATCCTTGGTGTGCCTTGGCGTGGCCATCTGACACCACCCTGAGAGCTGTGTAAGTCCTGCCAGTCTCTCCAGGAAGATAGTTATCCTTGGTGTGCCCTTGTGGCACAGCCCTGAGAGCTGTACAAGTCCTGGCAGTCTCGCCAGTCTAATGGTTATCCTTGGTGTGCCTTGGCGTGGCCATCTGACACCACCCTGAGATCTGTGCAAGTCCTGTAAGACTCTCCAGGCTGATGGTTATCTTTGGTGTGCCCATCTGAAACCACCCTGAGATCTGTGCAAGTCCTGTAAGACTCTCCAGGCTGATGGTTATCTTTGGTGTGCCCATCTGAAACCACCCTGGCAGCTGTACAAGTCCCGATAGTCTGTCCAGGCTGATGGTTATCCTTGGTGTGCCCGCCTGACACAACCCAGAGATTTGTACAAGTCATGGCAGTCCCTCCAGGCTAATTGTTATCCTTGGTGTGCCCTTCTGAATCCACCCTGGCAGCTGTTCAAGTCCTTTAAGACTCTCCAGGCTGATGGTTTCCTTGGTGTGCCCGCCTGACACCACGCTAAGATCTGTACAAGTCCTGGCAGTCTCTCCAGGCTTATTGTTATCCTTGGTGTGCCCATCTGAAACCACCCTGGCAGCTGTACAAGTCCTGTAAAACTCTCCAGGCTGATGGTTTCCTTGGTGTGCCTGTCTGACACAACCCTGAGATTTGTACAAGTCTTGTAAGACTCTCCAGGCTGATGGTTATGTTTGGTGTGCCCATCTGAAACTACCCTGGCAGCTGTACAAGTCCCGGCAGTCTGTCCAGGCTGATGGTTATCCTTGGTGTGCTCACCTGAAACCACCCTGGCAGCTGTACAAGTCCCGGCAGTCTGTCCAGGCTGATGGTTATCCTTGGTGTGCCCATCTGAAACCACCCTGGCAGCTGTACAAGTCCTGTAAAACTCTCCAGGCTGATGGTTTCCTTGGTGTGCCTAGCTGACACAACCCTGAGATTTGTACAAGTCCTGTAAGACTTTCCAGGCTGATGGTTATCCTTGGTGTGCCCATCTGAAACCACCCTGGCAGCTGTACAAGTCCCGGCAGTCTGTCCAGGCTGATGGTTATCCTTGGTGTGCCCGCCTGACACCACGCTAAGATCTGTGCAAGTCCTGGCAGTCACTCCAGGCTGATGGTTTCCTTTGTGTGCCCACCTGTCACAACCCTGAGATTTGTACAAGTCCTGGCAGACTCTCCAGGCTAATGGTTATCCTTGGCGTGCCTATCTGGTGTACTGATGCTTCATTAAAGTATTATAAATGGAGTTATTGTGGTCTTGTGTACAGTAATGTAAGGCGTTGGCGTCTGTGTCATAATCAGGGGCAGGATTGAATGATCTCTGGTAGCACAAACTCAACTGGAGCGTGGCAAGTAACTGAGAAACAATGTAAAAAATATACACAAAGGCTGCATACAGCGTTAATGCGTTTTTACTAGTGTTTTTGATGGCAATACCACGCACGCGTTAATTCTAGCATGTGGCTGCACTGTGCATTTGCTAAAGCTTCAGCTTCTATTGACTACCTTGGGTAAATACATTGGGAAAGCCCAAATGGACACTCTAATGCTAGTAAAAACACTAGTAATGGACGTTGGACAAGCGCTTTCACTTTCTGGTTTTCCTGGTGTTAATGAATGTTGCCGGTGGGGAGGCCAGATCATCCCTTTAAAAAGGGACATATGAGTTACACAGATTCTGTGGCTGGTTGACTCAAGTCTCCATGTCACCTGTTTTTAATGAGCCACAGAATCTGTGTAATTCATATGTGTCCCTATTAATGCAGTGATCTGGTAACCCTAGGTAGCAGACAGAACATGGGGGGTAATTCCAAGTTGATCGCAGCAGGACATTTTTTTAGCAGTTGGGCAAAACCATGTGCACTGCAGCGGGGGGCAGATATAACATGTGCAGAGAGAGATAGATTTGGGTGTGGTGAGTTCAATCTGCAATCTAATTTGCAGTGTAAAAATAAAGCAGCCAGTATTTACCCTGCACAGAAACAAAATAACCCACCCAAATCTAACTCTCTCTGCACATGTTATATCTGCCCCCCCCCCCCCTGCAGTGCACATGGTTTTGCCCAACTGCTAAAAATTTCCTGCTGCGATCCCCATGATGTGTAATGTCACACCCCTATCTTGTATGAATGTTCTCTGATTACACGGTATGTGCATGGCTAGTGAGTGTGATATAAGCAGTGGGAATGTGGGGCTGTAAGTGTGGTCCTTCTGGTGAGTGGAGCAGAACAGGGAGTTCCTGGATGAATTCTGGCTAGAGGAATAAGGGGTAATTCAGACCTGATCGCTAGGGTGCATTTTTTGCATCCCTGCAATCAGGTAGTCCCCATTTTATACATTACGGCAGGCAAGAGTCCCCATTTTATACATCACGGCAGGCAAGAGTCCCCATTTTACACATCACGGCAGGCAAGCGTCCCCATTTTACACATTACGGCAGGCAAGTGTCCCCATTTTATACATCACGGCAGGCAAGTGTCCCCATTTTATACATCACGGCAGGCAAGTGTCCCCATTTTATACATCACGACAGGCAAGTGTCCCCATTTTACACATTACGGCAGGCAAGAGTCCCCATTTTACACATCACGGCAGGCAAGAGTCCCCATTTTACACATCACGGCAGGCAAGCGTCCCCATTTTACACATTACGGCAGGCAAGTGTCCCCATTTTATACATCACGGCAGGCAAGTGTCCCCATTTTATACATCACGGCAGGCAAGTGTCCCCATTTTATACATCACGACAGGCAAGTGTCCCCATTTTACACATTACGGCAGGCAAGTGTCCCCATTTTACACATCACGGCAGGCAAGTGTCCCCATTTTATACATCACGGCAGGCAAGTGTCCCCATTTTATACATCACGGCAGGCAAGTGTCCCCATTTTATACATCACGACAGGCAAGTGTCCCCATTTTACACATTACGGCAGGCAAGTGTCCCCATTTTACACATCACGGCAGGCAAGTGTCCCCATTTTATACATCACGGCAGGCAAGTGTCCCCATTTTATACATCACGACAGGCAAGTGTCCCCATTATATACATCGCGGCAGGCAAGTGTCCCCATTTTATACATCACGGCCAGCAAGAGTCCACTTTTTACACATTACAGCAGGCAAGAGTCCCCATTTTACACATTACGGCAGGCAAGTGTCCCCATTTTACACATTACGGCAGGCAAGTGTCCCCATTTTACACATTACGGCAGGCAAGTGTCCCCATTTTACACATTACGGCAGGCAAGTGTCCCCTTTTTACACATTACAGCAGGCAAGAGTCCCCATTTTACACATTACGGCAGGCAAGTGTCCCCATTTTACACATTACGGCAGGCAAGTGTCCCCATTTTACACATTACGGCAGGCAAGTGTCCCCATTTTACACATTACGGCAGGCAGGAGTCCCCATTTTACACATTACGGCAGGCAGGAGTCCCCATTTTACACATTACGGCAGGCAAGAGTCCCCATTTCACACATTACGGCAGGCAAGTGTCCCCTTTTTACACATTACGGCAGGCAAGTGTCCCCATGTTACACATAACGGCAGGCAAGTGTCCCCTTTTCTCATACGTCCTAGAGAATGCTGGGGATGCTTCAAGAACCATGGGGTATAGACGGGATCCACAGGAGACATGGGCACTTTAAGACTTTAAATGGATGTGAACTGTCTCCTCCCTCTATGCCCCTCCTCCAGACTCCAGTTAGATTCTGTGCCCAGTGAGAATGGATGCACACTGAGGAGCTCTCCAGAGTTTCTCAGAAAAAAAGACTTTATGTTAGGATTATTATTTTCAGGGAGAACTGCTGGCAACAGTCTCCCTGCATCCAGGGAGTGAGGGGAGAGAAGCAGACCTACTTCTGTGAGTTTCAAGGCTCTGCTTCTTAGGCTACAGGACACTATTAGCTCCAGAGGGTCCGATCACTTGGTGCGCCTAGCTGCTCGTTCCCGGAGCCGCGCCATCAGCCCCCTTTGCAGAGCCAGAAGATAGAAGCCGGGTGAGTATTAGAAGATCAGAAGACTTCAGTGACGGCAGAAGACGGCTTGTTGAGATATATATATATATATATATATATATATATATATATATATAAAAGATGCTGTCTTAGATATATATATAAAACATGCCCAAAGAGACATTAGTCTACTGGGTTCTAGTCAACGCTATGTCGATTTCTGCTTGACGTGTCCTGTGGAACATGCAATGGACAGGTGATGCCGACTTAAGAGGCATATGGAAGGTTTACCTTACAAGGCTGAGGATTGTGTGGAGAAGGGATCTCGGACCTGGTCTCCACAGCTATAGCTGGTAATTCTGATATTTTGCCTTATATTCCAGCACAGCCTAGGAAAGCACGACATTATCAAATGCAGTCCTTTCGATCACAAAGAAACAAGAAAGTCCGAGGTGCGTCCTTTCTTGCCAGAGGCAGGGGCAGAGGAAAGAAGCTGCACAACACAGCTAGTTCCCAGGAACAGAAGTCCTCCCCGGCCTCTACAAAATCCACCGCATGTCGCTGGGGCTCCACAGGCGGAGCTAGGCCCGGTGGGGGCACGCCTTCGTAAGTTCAGCCACATGTGGGTTCACTCCCTGTTGGATCCCTGGGCAGTAGATATTGTGTCTCAGGGATACAAGCTGGACTTCGAGGAGATGCCCCCTCACCGACGGCCCTGCCGGCTTCCCCTCCACGAGAGGGAAATAGTGTTAACTGCAATTCACAAATTGTATCTTCCACAGGTGGTGGTCAAGGTTCCCCTCCTTCAACAAGGAGGGGGTTATTATTCGACCATGTTGTAGTCCCGAAACCGGACGGTTTGGTCAGACCCATATTGAATTTAAAATCCCTGAACATATACTTGAAAAGGTTCAAGTTCAAGATGGAATCGCTGAGAGCGGTCGTCGCAAGCCTGGAAGGGTGGGATTTTATGGTGTCTCTGGACATAAAGGATGCATACCTTCATGTCCCCATTTATCCACCTCATCAGGCGTACCTCAGATTTGTGGTACAGGATTGTCATTACCAATTTCAGACGTTGCCGTTTGGTCTGTCCACGGCACCGAGAATATTTACCAAGGTAATGGCGGAAATGATGGTACTCCTGCGAAAGCAAGGGGTCGCAATTATCCCATAATTGGACGATCTCCTCATAAAAGCGGGATCAAGAGAGCAGTTGCTGATCAGCGTAGCACTTTCTCTGGAAGTGTAACGGCAACACGGCTGGATTCTAAATATTCCAAAGTCGCAGTTGGTTCCTACGGCTCGTCTGCCTTTCCTAGGCATGATTCTAGACACAGACCAGAAAAGGGTTTATCTCCCGATAGAGAGAGCTCAGGAGCTCATGACACTGGTCAGGAACCTATTAAAACCAAAACAGGTGTCAGTGCATCACTGCACTCGAGTCCAGGGAAGGATGGTGGCATCATACGAGGCCATTCCCTTCGGCAGGTTCCATGCGAGGACCTTTCAATGGGACTTACTGGACAAGTGGTCCGGATCACATCTTCAGATGCATTGGTTAATCACCCTATCCCCCAGGGCCAGGGTGTCTCTCCTGTGGTGGCTGTAGAATACTCACCTTCTCGAGGGCCGCAGATTCGGCATTCAGGACTGGGTCCTGGTGACCTCGGATGCAAGCCTCCGAGGGTGGGGAGCAGTCACACAGGGAAGAAATTTCCAAGGTCTGTGGTCAAGTCAGGAGACTTGCCTTCACATCAACATCCTGGAACTAAGGGCCGTATACAACGCCCTACGTCAAGTGGAGACCCTGCTTCGCGACCAACCGGTTCTGATTCAGTCAGACAACATCACCGCAGTGGCTCATGTAAACCGACAAGGCGGCACAAGGAGCAGGGTAGCGATGGCGGAAGCCACCAGAATTCTTCGCTGGGCGGAAAATCACGTAAGCGCACTGTCAGCAGTGTTCATCCCGGGAGTGGACAACTGGGAAGCAGACTTCCTCAGCAGGCACGACCTCCATCCGGGAGAGTGGGGACTTCATCAGGAAGTCTTCGCACAGATGAGGGCATCACGCCTCAACAAAAAACTACAGAGGTATTGCGCCAGGTCAAGAGACCCTCAGGCGATAGCTGCAGACGCCCTGGTGACACCGTGGGTGTTCCAGTCGGTCTATGTATTTCCTCCTCTTCCTCTCATACCCAAGGTGCTGAGAATAATAAGAAAAAGAGGAGTGAGAACGATACTCATTGTTCCAGATTGGTCACGAAGGGCCGTGGCCTCTTCCTCTAAGAGAGGACTTGTTGCGACAAGGGGCCCTGTCTGTTCCAAGACTTACCGCGGCTGCGTTTGACGGCATGGCGGTTGAACGCCGGATCCTAGCAGAGAAAGGCATTCCGGATGAGGTCATTCCTACGCTGATAAAGGCTAGGAAGGACGTGACAGCTCAACATTATCACCGTATATGGCGAAAATATGTTGCTTGGTGTGAGGCTAGGAATGCCCCTACGGAGGAATTCCAGCTGGGCCGTTTCCTTCACTTCCTACGGTCAGGAGTGAATTTGGGTCTAAAATTGGGGTCCATTAAGGTCCAGATTTCGTCCCTACCCATTTTCTTTCAAAAGGAGTTGACTTCTCTACCTGAAGTTCAGACGTTTGTAAAGGGAGTGCTGCATATTCAGCCCCCTTTTGTGCCTCCAGTGGCACCTTGGGATTTTAACGTGGTGTTGAGTTTCCTGAAATCCCACTGGTTTGAACCACTCAAAACGGTGGAGTTGAAATATCCCACGTGGAAGGTGGTCATGCTATTAGCCTTGGCTTCGGCTAGGCGTGTGTCCGAGTTGGCGGCTTTGTCACATAAAAGCCCCTATCTGGTTTTCTATGCGGATCGAGCAGAATTGCGGACCCGTCCACAATTTCTGCTGAAAGTCGTTTCATCCTTTCATATAAACCAACCTATTGTGGTGCCTGTGGCTCCTATGGACTTGGAGGATTCCGAGTTGCTTGATGTAGTCAGGGCTTTGAAGGTTTATGTAGCCAGAACGGCTAGGGTCAGGAAAACAGAATCTTTGTTTATCCTGTATGCTTCCAACAAGCTTGGTGCTCCTGCTTCAAAGCAGACTATTGCTTGCTGGATCTGTAACACGATTCAGCAGGCTCATTCAGCGGCTGGATTGCCGCTGCCAAGATCAGTTAAGGCCCATTCCACTAGGAAGGTGGGCTCTTCTTGGGCGGCTGCCCGAGGGGTCTCGGCATTACAACTTTGCCGAGCGGCTACTTGGTCAGGTTCAAACACTTTTGCAAAGTTCTACAAGTTTGATACCCTGGCCGAGGAGGACCTTGTGTTTGCCCAATCGGTGCTGCAGAGTCATCCGCACTCTCCCGCCCGTTTGGGAGCTTTGGTATAATCCCCATGGTCCTTACGGAGTACCCAGCATCCACTAGGACGTTAGAGAAAATAAGATTTTACTTACCGGTAAATCTATTTCTCGTAGTCCGTAGTGGATGCTGGGCGCCCGTCCCAAGTGCAGACTTCTTCTGCAATACTTGTATATAGTTATTGCTGCAATAAGGGCTATGTTATTGTTGCATCATGGTTGCACTGATGCTCTGTTGTTGTTCATACTGTTGACTGGGTAAGCTTATCACAAGTTATACGGTGTGATTGGTGTGGCTGGTATGTATCTTGCCCTGGATTACCAAAATCCTTTCCTTGTACTGTCAGCTCTTCCGGGCACAGTTTCTCTAACTGAGGTCTGGAGGAGGGACATAGAGGGAGGAGCCAGAGCACACCAGAATCTAAATTCTTTCTTAAAGTGGCCAGTCTCCTGCGGAGCCCGTCTATTCCCCATGGTCCTTACGGAGTCCCCAGCATCCACTACGGACTACGAGAAATAGATTTACCGGTAAGTAAAATCTTATTTGTGCCAGCCTGTTCTGCTGCACTTTACAATTGGGAACAACATAATAATAAAATGAGACTGGGTATTAACAGACAGAGAGGTAAGAGGGCCTTGCTCGTCAGCTTACACTCTACAGGACAGTAGGAGTTCCGGACATGAGTATAAGTGCTACACATTGCATATTGGCTCAGCTTGGAGCTCTACCTGTAACAGTCACTCAGGAATGTTGGTCTGGGGTCAGAGGGCTGTTTGGGTATAGAAAGTGAACACCAGTAAGTTTTGTGCGAGCTGTGTAGAGGAGATTTATAGAATAGCCTAGTGAGGTTTTCTGTGTGGCTTCGGAGTTTGATGAGCTTGACGGGATGAGTTGTTGGAATCCGGATGATAGGTGGTCAGTGTCTAGGTCAACAGGTACAAAAGGTTGACAGATGAAAGCTCGACATGCATTAATGTCGACAGGTTCAAAAGGTCGACAATGGTTGACACACAAATTGCCGACACAAGTTATTTCTTTATACATGTTTTCCCAACTTTTGCTTGATTTACTCTTCACGTTGACTATGATTGGGAACAATTACGTTGTCCAAAGCGCGGAGAGCGTGGACATTTCCACTGATTGTGGTACATATGATGAAACATGCAAAATGGCGCCTAAAGAAACAAAAAAAATTGTGTCGATCATTGTCTACCGACACTGTAGATCTTTTATACTACACCCTGAGTTGTTAGGGAGGGAATCCGGTCAGCATGCCGGCGGTCGGGATACCGGCAGTCGGAATATCGGCGCCAGAATCCTAATTCTGGTCAGAAGACCAATGCCGAGATCCCGACATGGATCACAGTGCCAGCGCTGGAATCCCGAGATCATAAGTATGCCGGGGCAGGTTAGGTTCAGGCTGCAGAGGGGTGATGGTGTTAGGGTCAGGCTGCGGAAGGGTGTTGGTGTTAGGTTCAGGCTGCAGAGGGGTGTTGGTGTTAGGGTCAGGCTGCGGAGGGGTGTTGGTGTTAGGGTCAGGCTGCGGAGGGGTGTTGGTGTTAGGTTCAGGCTGCAGAGGGGTGATGGTGTTAGGGTCAGGCTGCGGAAGGGTGTTGGTGTTAGGTTCAGGCTGCAGAGGGGTGTTGGTGTTAGGGTCAGGCTGCGGAGGGGTGTTGGTGTTAGGGTCAGGCTGCGGAGGGGTGTTGGTGTTAGGTTCAGGCTGCAGAGGGGTGTTGGTGTTAGGGTCAGGCTGTGGAGGGGTGTTGGTGTTAGGGTCAGGCTGCGGAGGGGTGTTGGTGTTAGGGTCATGCTGCGGAAGGGTGTTGGTGTTAGGTTCAGGCTGCAGAGGGGTGTTGGTGTTAGGGTCAGGCTGCGGAGGGGTGTTGGTGTTAGGTTCAGGCTGCAGAGGGGTGTTGGTGTTAGGGTCAGGCTGCGGAGGGGTGTTGGTGTTAGGGTCAGGCTGCGGAGGGGTGTTGGTGTTAGGGTCTGGCTGCGGAGGGCTGTTGGTGTTAGGGTCAGGCTGCAGAGGGGTGTTGGTGTTAGGGTCAGGCTGCGGAAGGGTGTTGGTGTTAGGTTCAGGCTGCAGAGGGGTGTTGGTGTTAGGGTCAGGCTGCGGAGGGGTGTTGGTGTTAGGTTCAGGCTGCAGAGGGGTGTTGGTGTTAGGGTCAGGCTGTGGAGGGGTGTTGGTGTTAGGGTCAGGCTGCGGAGGGGTGTTGGTGTTAGGGTCTGGCTGCGGAGGGGTGTTGGTGTTAGGGTCAGGCTGCGGAGGGGTGTTGGTGTTAGGGTCAGGCTGCGGAGGGGTGTTGGTGTTAGGGTCAGGCTGCAGAGGGGTGTTGGTGTTAGGTTCAGGCTGCGGAGGGGTGTTGGTGTTAGGGTCAGGCTGCGGAGGGGTGTTGGTGTTAGGGTCAGGCTGCGGAGGGGTGTTGGTGTTAGGGTCAGGCTGCAGAGGGGTGTTGGTGTTAGGTTCAGGCTGCAGAGGGGTGTTGGTGTTAGGTTCAGGCTGCGGAGGGGTGTTGGTGTTAGGGTTAGGCTGCGGAGGTGTGTTGGTGTTAGGGTCAGGCTGCGGAGGGTTGTTGGTGTTAGGGTCAGGCTGCAGAGGGGTGTTGGTGTTAGGGTCAGGCTGCGGAGGGGTGTTGGTGTTCGGGTCAGGCTGCGGAGGGGTGTTGGGGTTAGGCTGCGGAGGGGTGTTGGTGTTAGGGTCAGGCTGCGGAGGGTTGTTGGTGTTAGGGTCAGGCTGCGGATGGGTGTTGGTGTTAGGGTCAGGCTGCGGAGGGGTGTTGTGTTAGGTTCAGGCTGCGGACGGGTGTTGTGTTAGGTTCAGGCTGCAGAGGGGTGTTAGGGTTAGGCTGCGGAGGGATGTTGGTGTTAGGGTTAGGCTGCGGGTGGGGGGGGAAGTTAGGGTTAGGCTAAGGCACTAAGAAAGGGGGGTTAGGGTTAGGCACTAAGGTAGGAAAGTTAGGGTTAGGCTGCGGGAAGGGAGGGTTAGGGGGTTTGAACACTTACCTAACATGTGTCGGAATGCCACTGTCAGTACTCTGTCCGCTGGGATCCCGATACCATCCCGTTAGGGAGCACTAGAAGATTTCTATGCTGGGGAAAGTTTTGTACAAGGCAGAAACTTCCACACTAGTTGCAGCCCCCCAAAAACGGGTTACATACGATTTGCCGGTGGACGGGATGCCGGCTGTCAATATCCCGATAGCAGCATCCCACCCGCCAGAATGCCGGCATCTGGGAGAGGCGCTAAGAGTCCCCTTCAGGCTCGATGGCTCGCTGCGCTCGCTACATGATCTATTTCCACTCTGTGGGTGCCATGGACACCTCCAAATGGGAATAGCCCTGGTGCGCCGGGGTTCTGGCTTTCGGCATTGTCAGCTCTCGGGATTCCTGTGTCGGTAAATTAGCCGCATCCCCAAAAAAAGTCCTGTGGACGGAAATGGGAGCAGGTAACGAGTGTGGATGAGAGACGAAGATTTAATATTTTGATCAGAATGGAACCGTCAAGTTGAGAGATATTTTGAGACAGAGGAAGGAGTTATATGTTGGTGCAGTTTTGTTATTGGCTTTTTATGTTAGCAGATGTATTTTATACTGAATTCATTAAGTTATAATCATCTATTGTAAGGACTGACAGAGCGGAACAGCAGTAGCAGAACATTGTGCGAGAAACATCAGCCAGAGTAGATTGTAGAGGTGATGGTCTGGTTAGGGGAAGGAGACTACTGTAATAGGCAATGCAGGAGATAATGAGGGCTTGAAAGAAGATTTTTGTGCATATTCTGCAGATGTTCCTTAGATGTATGTAACATAACCCAGGCTGAATGTGGGGCGTAAGGGACAGTTCTGAGTCAGGAATGAGGCCTTGACAATGGGATTGAGGGGTAAGGTTTATTGTTTTGTCGTCAAGAGGAATAGAGACGTCGGGTCACTTTTGTTGGATGGTTGGGATATTATTAGCTATGTTTTTGAAATGCGGAGTGTAAGGTGGCGAGATGACATCCAAGATGAAGTGTCAAAAAGACCTTCAGCAACGAGTGATCTTGGGAGGATAGGTAGATGTGAGTATCATCCTCATACAGATGATCCTGAAATCTGAAGGAACTGAGAAGTTTCCCAGGAGAGTGTTTATAGATAGAGAAAGACAGGGGACCTAGGACTGGGCCGTATGGTGTGCAACTGATTGAGGAAGTGAATGCAGAGAAATAAACACTGAGGGGGGAATTCATTTAGTCGCTGGACTTACCTCGTGGCTGCAGCTTCCGGATTTAACGGCCAGAATTATTCAATTAGCTAACACGTGGTAACCCATAGATTCCGGGATAAGTGCCTGGCGCTCTGGGTAAACTGTTTGTAGGCAGCTTTGGAAAGCCCTTAGTAGGGGGCGGAGAGAAATCCACATTCAGTGCAGCGTAGGTCCATACTGTAGGGGCAAGCTGCAATCGATGAGCTCCGGACATGTAACCTGGGAGCTACAAGCCCAAGTAATTGCAGGTAATTTAATTCAGCCCAGAAGGAGCGATTTCAAAGGTGGGATAAGAACCAGGATAGGGCTGTGTCCTGGAGACCTAGCGATTGAAGTGTCTGCGAGACTGTCAACAGTGTCACATGCAGAAGAGAGATCCAGGAGAGTAAGAGAGGAGCGACCTCTAGGGCCGGATGTTATGAAGCCCAAGTTGGCCAGAGGTTCGGGTTCCCTGCAAAACTCTGACTTTTTTTTTTTTTTTAAAGCGGCAATCATGTACCAGGCAAAAACATTCGTTGTACATGATTGCCGCTTTTAAAAAAAAAACAAACGTCCAAGTTCGGCCGGGAATCCGCACCTCTGGGCAATAGGGACTTAATCACATCCGGCCCCTAGACTTAGCAGTGATTCACTACTTAGTGCTCTCGCTGTGGAGGGTCCAGTAGGCTCTGTGAGGAAGAAAAGCGTGGGAGCCAGGTGTAGGCACTCTCTCCAGAAACTTATAGGGGCACTGGAGATGGGGGTAACTGGGTAGAGATTTTGGTTCAGATTGGTTTCTTCTCAGAGCGGGAGTAATCTCTGCATGCCTGGATAATGCGGCACAGACACCAGTAGACAGAGAAAGGGGTTGCAGATTTTAGTTCTGGTTGGGACAGGCACAGGAGACAAGGATCCACTAAAAATTAATAGAAGTAAGATTTGTGTATTGGGTAGATGGCACTAATATGGTGAAACGCAGCGCCTTTTCTCTCCGTCAGCTCATGTCATCCATCTCTGTGACACAACCATGCTTATGTGTCACTTGTTGCTGCCGTTGGATGTGACACTGCTCACTGTATCTATGTGGGGTTAACGTCGTGTCCTAGGGCAATACATATTTCTCATCCGTCCTAGAGGATGCTGGGGTCCACTTATTGACCATGGGGTATAGACGGTTCCGCAGGAGCCATGGGCACTCTTAAGACTTTTCAATGGGCGTGAACTGGCTCCTCCCTCTATGCCCATCCTCCAGACTTCAGTTTTAGAAATGTGCCCAGGCAGACTGGATGCACTCTGAGGAGCTCTACTGAGTTTCTCTGAAAAGACTTATGTTAGGTTTTTTTATTTTCAGGGAGAACTGCTGGCAACAGACTCCCTGCTTCGTGGAACTGAGGGGGCAGAAGTAGGAACCAACTTCCTGAAGAGTTTCATGTCTCTGCTTCTGGCTGACAGGACACTATTAGCTCCTGAAGGGAACTGAACGCTAGCCGTGTCTAGATGCTCACTCCCACAGCACGCCGTCACCCCCCTCACAGAGCCAGAAGTCTGAAGACAGGTGAGTATGAGAAGAAGACCTTCTTGCAAGTACAGTGACGGCTGAGGTACGGCGCGGCTGGCGGGAGCGCAGCGCGCCATTGCTGCCCACACACACAGAGCACTGCAGGGTGCGGGGGCGCCCTGGGCAGCAAATAATACCTAAAATTGGCGCAAATGGGGGCATAAGATGCCGCTGGCACAGCCCTACCACCGCCAGTATAAATATTACAATCATTACTGAGTGAAAGACGTGCCATTTGCGTGGGCGGAGCGTCTTCCTCAGGCAGCCAGCACACTGCTCAGCGCCATTTCCTCTCTCTCCTCAGGACTGCAGAGACAACGCTGGTCCTTTCCTCCACTTCTGACACAAGTACAGGGTGCAAATAAGGGGGGCACAAAGCGTTTTGTGGTGCATTACAAGTGTGAATTACTGTGTAAAAGCGCTGTTGTCTGTGGGCATTCTGTGTTCACAGACATTACATACTGGCGCTGGGGTTGTGAACTGGCTGCTCCTCTACTGTGTCCCTCTGACAGATTTTGCTGTGGGTCTGTCCCCTTATAAGTCCCAGTGTGTCTGTGAGTGTGTGCTGCACACGTGTAAGGCATGTCTGAGGCAGGGAGTTCCTCCCCGGAGGAAGGCATTTTAGGGACACAGAGTTGTAATGTCGTGGCGCTGCCGGCACACCAAGAGCCTGCATGGGTGAAAGAAATACGTGACAGTATGCATCTTATTAATAGAAGGTTAGATAAGTCTGAATCTCAGGCTGAATGCTGTAGAACATCTGTGGAAGATGTGATTTTTCAGGACTCCGTTCTTCCTTCTGCAGGCGGTCCCTCTGGGTCACATAAGAGACCATTTGTGAATACTGATACCGTCACAGACTCTGATTCGTGTGTCGACGATAGTGACTAGAGAAATAGATCATAAATTGTCAAAAAATATACAATATATGATTGTGGCTATTAGGGACGTGTTGGAAGTTACAGAAGCCACGCCTGTACCTCAGGAGAAGGCTTATTTATGTAAGGAAAAGAAATCCAAAGTCACGTTCCCTCCTTCTCACGAGCTAAATGCTCTCTTTGCAGGGATGTGGGTGAATCCTGAGAAAAAATTTCATATTCCTAAGCGGATTCAGGTAGCTTACCCTTTTTCAGCAGAGGACAGGAAAAAATGGGAATCGCCCCCTGTGTTAGACAGTGCACTATCCAGGTTGACAAAAAAGGTTATTCTCCCTGCACCTGGCACGGCTTCACTAAAAGAGCCGGCTGACCGTAAGATGGAAACTACATTGAAATCCATTTATGTTGCCAATGGTACACTACTCAGACCCACTATTGCCTGCGCGTGGGTCAGTCTTGCTATCGAAAAATGGTCAGACAGCGTGTCATCAGAAATTGACACGGTTGATAAAGATGAGATACTCCTTAAGTTAGGGTATATCAAAGACGCTGCCGCCTACATGCTAGAAGCGATGAAAGATATTGGACTCTTGAGTTCACAAGCCGCTACCATGGCAGTATCAGCTAGGCGGGCATTGTGGATTCGCCAGTAGAACGCTGATGCGGATTCCAAAAGGAACATGGAGGCTCTCCCGTATAAAGGTGAGACCTTATTTGGCGATGGTCTGGATGCGTTAGTCTCGGCGGCTACCGCAGGTAAGTCAACGTTTTTGCCCTCTACGCCTGCACCGGCAAAAAAGACCTATGCCACACACATGCAGTCCTTTCGGCCCAATAAATACAAAAGAGCAAGAGGTTCCTTCTTCTTTGCAGGAAGGGGAAGAGGAAGGGGAAAGAAGCCCACAGCGGCTTCAGGTTTCCAGGAGCAGAAGTCTACACCTACTTCTGCCAAATCTTCAACATGACGCTGGAACTTCCTTGCGGGAGGCCGCTCGGGTGGGGACACGTCTCAAACTGTTCAGCCAAGGTTGGATTCTGTCTGGCCTGGATCCCTGGGTATTGCAAATAGTATCCCAGGGATACAAGCTGGAGTTTCAAGACGTTCTCCCATGCCGATTTTTCAACTCAGCCTTGCCAGTTTCTCTTCAAGAAAGAGAAGCAGTAACAGCGGCAATCCAAAAATTATGTCAGGATCAGGTCGTAGTCCTGGTACCTTTGCCGCAACAAGGGGAGGGGTTTTATTCAAGCCTCTTTGTAGTTCCGAAGCCGGACGGCTCGGTCAGACCGATCCTGAACCTAAAGTTTGAACCTCTACTTGAAACGGTTCAAGTTCAAGATGGAATCACTCCGGGCAGTGATTTCCAGTGTGGAGGAGGGGATTACATGGTGTCGGTAGACATCAAGGATGCTTACCTGCATGTTCCCATTTATCCTCCTCACCAGGCTTATCTGAGATTTGCGGTTCAGGATTGCCATTACCAGTTTCAGCTGTTACCTTTTGGTCTCTCCACGGCGTCAAGGGTATTTACCAAGGTGATGGCGGAGATGATGGTACTCCTTCGTCAAAAGGGAGTCAATATAATTCCTAATCTGGACGATCTCCTGATAAAGGCGAGATGCAGGGAGCAGTTGTTAAAAAACATTGCGCTCTCCCTGTCGATACTCCATCAACACGGTTGGATCATAAATTATCCAAAGTCACAATTGGAACCGACAACAAGATTGTCTTTTCTCTGGATGATTCTGGACACGGAAGTTCAGAGAGTATTTCTTCCGGTGGAAAAGGCTCTGGAAATCCAGAAAATGGTAAAACAGTTATTGAAACCATCCAGTGTGTCGATCCATCAGTGCATTCGGTTGTTGGGGAAGATGGTGGCGGCCTACGAGGCCATACAGTTTGGTAGGTTCCATGCCAGAGTATTCCAGTGGGACCTGTTGGACAAGTGGTCGGGATCCCACCTTCACATGCACGGAAAAATTGTCCTGTCGTCAAAAGCCAGGATTTCACTCCTGTGGTGGCTACACAGTCCGCACCTACTAGAGGGACGCAGATTCGGGATTCAGGACTGGGTCCTGGTAACCATGGATGCAAGTCTCCGAGGCTGGGGAGCTGTCACTCAGGGGAAAAGCTTCCAAGGAAAATGGTCAAGTCAGGAAGCCTGCCTTCACATAAACGTGCTGGAATTGAGAGCCATTTACAACGGCCTTCGACAAGCAGTACATCTTCTTCAAGATCATCCCGTGCAGATCCAGTCGGACAATGTAACAGCAGTCGCTTACATAAACAGGCAGGGCGGAACGAAAAGCAGAGCAGCAATGGCAGAGGTGACAAAGATCCTCCTCTGGGCAGAAAGGCATGCAAAAGCTCTGTCAGAAATTTTCATTCCATGAGTGGACAACTGGGAAGCAGACTTCCTCAGCAGACACTATCTCCATCCAAGAGAGTGGGGCCTCCACCAAGAAGTCTTCGCAGAGGTGACAAGTCTTTGGGGAGTTCCTCAAGTAGACATGATGGCATCTCGTCTCAACAAGAAGCTTCAGAAATATTGTTCCAGGTCGAGAGATCCTCAAGCAGTAGCAGTGGATGCGCTAGTAACCCAGTGGGTATTCCAGTCTGTGGATGTCTTCCCTCCACTTCCGCTGATCCCAAAAGTTCTCAGGATTATAAGAAGAACAAGGGTTAGAGCAATCTTCATTGCCCCAGACTGGCCAAGGAGGGCTTGGTACCCGGATCTTCAGGAGTTGCTCATAGAAGATCCTCGGCCTCTTTCTCTTCGCGAGGACCTGCTGCAGCAGGGGCCGTGCGTGTATAGGGACTTACAGCGGCTGCATTGGACGGCATGGCTGTTGAGCGCCGGATCCTAGCCCATAAGGGTATTCTGAAAGAAGTCATTCCCACACTTATTCAAGCCAGAAAAGGAGTAACGTCTAAACATTACCACCGTATTTGTAGAAAATATGTGTCTTGGTGTGAATCCAAGAAAGCTCCTACGGAAGAGTTTCACTTGGGACGTTTTCTCCATTTTCTCCAGGCTGGTGTGGAGGCGGGCCTCCGATTGGGGTCAATCAAGGTCCAGATTTCGGCCTTGTCAGTGTTCTTCCAAAAACAATTGGCCTCTCTTCCAGAGGTTCAGACCTTCGTGAAAGACGTTCTGCACATCCAGCCTCCATTTGTGCCTCCGGTGGCACCATGGGACCTTAATGTGGTGTTGCAGTGCCTTCAATCGGATTGATTTGAGCCTCTACGAGAGATAGAGTTAAAGTTCCTGACTTGGAAGGTGGGGATGCTTTTGGCATTGGCATCCGCACGGCGGGTGTCGGAATTAGGGGCCTTGTCTCACAAGAGCCCTTACCTGATCTTCCATGAAGATAGGGCAGAGTTGCGAACTCGCCAACATTTTCTTCCAAAGGTGGTTTCTTCTTTCCACATAAACCAACCTATTGTGGTGCCAGTGGTTACTGACACGTTCACTTAGTCAAAGTCTCTAGATGTGGTTAGAGCTTTGAAAATGTATATCTCTAGAACGGCTCGAATTCGGAAAACAGAGTCTTTGTTTGTTCTGTATGCTCCCAACAAGATTGGGTGTCCTGCTTCCAAGCAGACTATTGCGCGTTGGATCAGAGATATGATTCAGCAATCTCATACTACGTAGGATTGCCGTTGCCGAAGTCGGTGAAGGCCCATTCCACTAGGAAGGTGGGCTCATCCTGGGCGGCTGCCCGGGGGGTCTCGGCATTACAGCTTTGCCGAGCAGCTACTTGGTCGGGGTCAAACACGTTTGCAAAATTCTAGAAATTTGATACCTTGGCCGATGAAGACCTCAAGTTCGGTCAATCGGTGCTGCAGGGTCATCCGCACTCTCCCGCCCGTACTGGAGCTTTGTTATAAACCTCATGGTCAATAAGTGGACCCCAGCATCCTCTAGGACGCATGAGAAAACAGGATTTTAATATCTACCGGTAAATCCTTTTCTCCTAGTCCGTAGAGGATGCTGGGCGCCCGTCCCAGTGCGTACTTTACCTGCAGTTTAGTTATACACAAGTTGTGTTATGTTAGTTCCAGCTTGTTGCTGCATTTGGTTCATGCCTGTTGGCGTGTGTTATGTTGATTGCCATGCGTGCGGCATGGTTGAGGTGTGAGCTGGTATGTATCTCACCACTAGTATTAATGTAAATCCTTTCCTCGAAATGTCCGTCTCCCTGGGCACAGTTCCTATAACTGAAGTCTGGAGGAGGGGCATAGAGGGAGGAGCCAGTTCACACCCATTGAAAAGTCTTAAGAGTGCCCATGGCTCCTGCGGAACCGTCTATACCCCATGGTCAATAAGTGGACCCCAGCATCCTCTACGGACTAGGAGAAAAGGATTTACCGGTAGGTATTAAAATCCTGTTATTGCAGTGTATTAGTGAAAGTTGCAGAGACATGTACGTACCAATACACTAGTGCTGACTGGATGTATAGAATCCTGCAGGTGGAATACGTATGTAGAGATGGTAGGAGTTTTCCATAGCTCTAGCCAAAACTGCAGATAGGCAATCGGTTATACGAAAGTGGTGCATAGTATTCATATAATAACTGTGGGGTACATTTAAGAGGGAACTCTCTCTGCACATGTTATATCTGCCCCCCCCACCCCCCGCAATGCACATGGGGCCTAATTCAAACCTGATCGCTAGGGTGTGTTTTTTGCATCCCTGCGATCAGATAGTCGCCGCCACCTACAGGGGGAGGGGGAATTCGCTGTGCAGGGGTGCGATCACGTGTGCAGAGAGCGTGCAGTCTCTGCACAGCCCAGGACTTACTCAGCCGCTGCGATGATCGGGGCCGGAGCTGACGTCAGAAACCCTCCTTCCAAACGCCTGGATCCTCCTGCGTTTTTCCGGACCTTTTTTCCGGACACTCCTCTAAAACGGTTAGTTGCCACCCACAAACGGCCTCTTCCTGTCAGTCACCTTGCAATCGCCCATGCGATCGCTTTGTTCACATTATCCCGGCACTCCCCGACGCTGTGGACCGACACGCACAGCAGCGATCGGGTCTGAAATACCCCCATGGTTTTGCCCATTAGCTAACAAATTTGCTGCTGCAATCAGGTCTGAATTAGGCCCTTAGCGAGGGTGGAGTGAGGCTGTTTTTCTGCCGCTGTTGGAATTTGGTACATTTTTTGGTGCTAAATTTCTGAGTGGAGCTGTCAGTTGTCTTAAAGGCCCTACACTCTGGGGGATAATTCTCAAAGATATGAACGATCTCGTTCATTAATGAATGAGAACTTGTTCATATCTTTGAGATCTCGTTCATTAATGAATGAGAACTCGTTCATATCTTTGAGTGTGGAGGCACCAGCGATGAACGATGCACGGCCACACGCTCGTTCATCGCTGGTGCCCCGTCGGCTGTGCATGCAGGCCAATATGGACAATCTCGTCCATATTTGCCCTCACTTCTATGGAGCCGTCTGATGGGGGGAGTGAAGAAACTTCACTCCCCCCGTCACTGCCCCCCCGCCGCCAGGTCGCCCATCGCCCGTATCCGCCGTCGGGCAGCTCGACAGCGGATCGTTAAATGTGTGGGGCCCTTAAGTTTCTGTTGTCTTGTAGATTTTATTGCCTGTTCCAATTTCTGTCTTGTATTATGGACATCACAATGAAGCCTAGATCGGCTGAATATTTCGCCTGTAAGAAGCCAGTCACTAATTTTGAAGGGGTCGAAAGTCACTTTTCAAAATCGGCTCATAGTAAATACAGTACGTAGGTGGGTGTGTATATCTTCCATTGTAAAAATCGGGCCAGCGATGTGTGACAGGCAGCATCTACTAAAGGTTGGACAGCGGTTTCAGTTTTAGTAAATCTGCGGATAGCTAGACCACTGGCAGTCCAGACAAAAATACAAATCTCTGCTTAGTAAATATACCTCTATTATATTGAAGAGAAGAAAAAAAATAGTGTAGGGAACTATTTCGGAGCCCTGCACCCCGGTACCATGTTTAATGGTGTATTTGTAATGTCAGTGACTCATTCATGTAGTTCCATAATTACTGCTGAGAGGAAATGTGGAAAACATGTCATGTTCACGTTGCAGGAGACAGGGCTGACATCCACTGGCTGACGTCTCACTGATTTATATATTATCCCTGATAGAGCTTTAGGGTGTGGATGCAGTATTTATTTTTGTTGTTGGTGTAAGTAGGTCTAGTTCCTCAATGCATTTCCCCATGCACCCCCACCTCCTGGTCTTTGGAAAGACGTCAGAAATTAATCCCTGACCTGCGGTCTTACACCTCTGTGTGGCCATAGTGTAGCCGTTATGTGTAATTGTCCCGGGACTCGGTCTGGGTTAGAGCGAATTTACCATCTCTTGCCATCAAGGCTGACTCTCCATTCTGATGTTACAGATGCTGGGGGTACCCGTTTCTCTCTGCAGCTGCGGTGGGGAGAGCAGCAAACTGTAGATTTATTTTGACTTATTTTGAAGATTGCAATTATATATTACAAATATGACACGTATTTAGTATTTACATACTGTAGGACCGGAGAGGCGGACCAGCGGAGGGAAGGGGTATTCTCTCATAGGCACATTTCAGTAAGGGAATATAGGAACAAATATCAATTATGGGAATATGGGTCTCTTAGATGTATCTTCTGTACCTGCCACAGTATAACTATAAATATACACTGATGACTTGCTGTAACGCGCGCACATGCTGCCAACGCAAGGAGTGTCCGCATCTTGTGACGTCTAGGTCTCTGCATACTTGCGGAAATTCAATATTTCTCTAACGTCCTAGTGGATGCTGGGAACTCCGAAAGGACCATGGGGAATAGTGGCTCCGCAGGAGTCTGGGCACAACTAAAAGAAAGCTTTTAGACTACCTGGTGTGCACTGGCTCCTCCCACTATGACCCTCCTCCAAGCCTCAGTTAGATTTCTGTGCCCGGCCGAGCTGGATGCACACTAGGGGCTCTCCTGAGCTCCTAGAAAGAAAGTTTATTTTAGGTTTTTTATTTTACAGTGAGACCTGCTGGCAACAGGCTCACTGCAACGAGGGACTAAGGGGAGAAGAAGCGAACCTACCTGCTTGCAGCTAGCTTGGGCTTCTTAGGCTACTGGACACCATTAGCTCCAGAGGGACCGACCGCATGGAACTGGCCTTGGTGTTCGGTCCCGGAGCCGCGCCGCCGTCCCCCTTACAGAGCCAGAAGCAAGAAGAAGTCCGGAAAATCGGCGGCATGAAGACTTCTATCTTCTCCAAGGTAGCGCACAGCACTGCAGCTGTGCGCCATTGCTTCTCATACACACTTCACACTCCGGTCACTGAGGGTGCAGGGCGCTGGGGGGGGGCGCCCTGAGCAGCAATAAAAACACCTTGGCTGGCAAATATATCACAATATATAGCCCCAGAGGCTATATATGTGATAAATACCCCTGCCAGAATCCATAAAAAAGCGGGAGAAAAGTCCGCGAAAAAGGGGCGGAGCTATCTCTCTCAGCACACTGGCGCCATTTTCTCTTCACAGTATAGCTGGAAGACAGCTCCCCAGGCTCTCCCCTGTAGTTTGCAGGCTCAAAGGGTTAAAGAGAGAGGGGGGGGGCACTAAATTTAGGCGCAATATTGTATATACAAGCAGCTATTGGGAAAAATTCACTCAATATAGTGTTAATCCCTAAATTATATAGCGCTCTGGTGTGTGCTGGCATACTCTCTCTCTGTCTCCCCAAAGGGCTGTGTGGGGTCCTGTCCTCAGTCGGAGCATTCTCTGTGTGTGTGCGGTGTGTCGGTACGGCTGTGTCGACACGTTTGATGAGGAGGCTTAGGTGATGGCAGAGCAGATGCCGATAAATGTGATGTCGTCCCCTGTGGGGCCGACACCAGAGTGGATGGATAGGTGGAAGGTATAAACCGACAGTGTCAACTCCTTACATAAAAGGCTGGATGACGTAACAGCTATGGGACAGCCGGCTTCTCAGCCCGCGCCTGCCCAGGCGTCTCAAAGGCCATCAGGGGCTCAAAAACGCCCGCTCCCTCAGATGGCAGACACAGATGTCGACACGGAGTCTGACTCCAGTGTCGACGAGGTTGAGACATATACACAATCCACTAGGAACATCCGTTACATGATCCCGGCAATAAAAAATGTGTTACACATTTCTGACATTAACCCAAGTACCACTAAAAAAGGGTTTTATGTTTGGGGAGAAAAAGCAGGCAGTGTTTTTGTTCCCCCATCAAAAGATTGAATGAAGTGTGAAAAAGCGTGGGTTCCCCCGATAAGAAACTGGTAATTTCTAAAAAGTTACTGATGGCGTACCCTTTCCCGCCAGAGGATAAGTTACGCTGGGAGATATCCCCTAGGGTGGATAAGGCGCTCACACGTTTGTCAAAAAAGGTGGCACTGCCGTCTTAGGATACGGCCACTTTGAATGTACCTGCTGATAAAAAGCAGGAGGCTATCCTGAAGTCTGTATTTACACACTCAGGTACTAGACTGAGACCTGCAGATAGTGCTGCTGCTGCGTGGTCTGTAACCCTGTCAAACAGGGATACTATTTTGCGAACATAAGACGTCGTCTTATATATGAGGGATGCACAGAGGGATATTTTGCCGGCTGGCATCCAGAATTAATGCAATGTCCATTCTGTCAGGAGGGTATTAGAGACCCGATACTGGACAGGTGATGCTGACTTTAAAAGGCACATAGAGCCTTATAAGGGGGAGGAATTGTTTGGGGATGGTCTCTGGGACCTCGTATCCACAGCAACAGCTGGGAAGAAAAATTTTACCTCAGGTTTCCTCACAGCCTAAGAAAGCACTGTATTATCAGGTACAGTCCTTTCGGCTTCAGAAAAGCAAGCGGGTCAAAGGCGCTTCCTTTCTGCACAGAGACAAGGGAAGAGGGAAAAAGCTGCACCAGGCAGCCAGTTCCCAGAATCAAAATTCTTCCCCCGCTTCCTCTGAGTCCACCGCATGACGCGGGGGCTCCACAGGCGTAGCCAGGTACGGTGGGGGGCCGCCTCAAAAATGTCAGCGATCAGTGGGATCGCTCACAGGTGGATCCCTGGATCCTTCAAGTAGTATCTCAGGGGTACAAGCTGGAATTCGAGGCGTCTCCCCCCCGCCGTTTCCTCAAATCTGCCTTGCGACAACTCCCTCAGGCAGGGAGGCTGTGCTAGAGGCAATTCACAAGCTGTATTCCCAGCAGGTGATAGTCAAGGTGCCCCTACTTCAACAAGGATGGGGTTACTATTCCACACTGTTTGTGGTACCGAAACCGGACGGTTCGGTGAGACCCATTTTAAATTTGAAATCCTTGAACACATACATAAAAAAATTCAAGTTCAAGATGGAATCGCTCAGGGCGGTTATTGCAAGCCTGGAGGAGGGGGATTACATGGTATCCCTGGACATCAAGGATGCTTACCTACATGTCCCCATTTACCATCCTCACCAGGAGTACCTCAGATTTGCGGTACAGAATTGCCATTACCAATTCCAGACGCTGCCGTTTGGTCTGTCCACGGCACCGAGGGTATTTACCAAGGTAATGGCGGAAATGATGATACTCCTTCGAAAAAAGGGAGTTTTAATTATCCCATACTTGGACGATCTCCTAATAAAGGCGAGATCCAAGGAGCAGTTGTCGGTAGGAGTAGCACTATCTCAGGAGGTGCTACACCAGCACGGTTGGATTCTAAATATTCCAAAGTCACAGCTGGTTCCGACGACACGTCTACTGTTCCTGGGAATGATTCTGGACACAGTCCAGAAAAAAGTGTTTCTCCCAGAGGAAAAAGCCATGGAGCTGTCGTCTCTAGTCAGAAACCTCCTGAAACCGAAACAGGTGTCGGTGCATCACTGCACGCGAGTCCTGGGAAAGATGGTGGCTTCTTACGAAGCAATTCCTTTCGGCAGGTTCCATGCCAGAATCTTTCTGTGGGACCTGTTGGACAAATGGTCCGTATCGCATCTTCAGATGCATCGGCTGATAACCCTGTCTCCAAGAACCAGGGTGTCTCTGCTGTGGTGGCTGCAGAGTGCTCATCTTCTAGAGGGCCGCAGATTCGGCATACAGGACTGGGTCCTGGTGACCACAGATGCCAGCCTTCGAGGCTGGGGGGCAGTCACACAGGGAAGAAACTTCCAAGGATTATGGTCGAGTCAGAAGACTTCCCTACACATAAATATTCTAGAACTGAGGGCCATTTACAATGCCCTAAGTCAGGCAAAACCCCTGCTTCTACACCAGCCGGTACTGATCCAGTCAGACAACATCACGGCGGTCGCCCATGTAAACCGACAGGGCGGCACAAGAAGCAGGACGGCAATGGCAGAAGCCACAAGGATTCTCCGATGGGCGGAAAATCATGTGCTAGCACTGTCAGCAGTGTTCATTCCGGGAGTGGACAACTGGGAAGCAGACTTCCTCAGCAGGCACGACTTCCACCCGGGAGAGTGGGGACTTCATCCAGAAGTCTTTCAAATGATTGTAAACCAGTGGGAAAAACCACAGGTGGACATGATGGCGTCCCGCCTAAACAAAAAACTAGAGAGATATTGCGCCAGGTCAAGGGACCCTCAGGCGATAGCGGTGGACGCTCTAGTGACACCGTGGGTGTACCAGTCGGTTTATGTGTTCCCTCCTCTGCCTCTCATACCAAAGGTACTGAGAATAATAAGAAAACGAGGAGTAAGGACAATACTCGTGGTTCCGGATTGGCCAAGAAGAGCGTGGTACCCGGAACTTCAAGAGATGATCTCAGAGGACCCATGGCCTCTGCCGCTCAGACAGGACCTGCTGCAGCAGGGGCCCTGTCTGTTCCAAGACTTACCGCAGCTGCGTTTGACGGCATGGCGGTTGAACACCGGATCCTAAAGGAAAAGGGCATTCCGGAGGATGTCATTCCTACGCTGATTAAAGCCAGGAAAGATGTAACTGTAAAGCATTATCACCGCATATGGCGGAAATATGTTGCTTGGTGTGAGGCCAATAAGGCCCCAACAGAGGAATTTCAGCTGGGTCGATTTCTGCACTTCCTACAGGCAGGAGTGACTATGGGCCTAAAATTAGGCTCCATTAAGGTGCAGATATCGGCTCTGTCGATTTTCTTCCAAAAAGAACTAGCTTCACTACCTGAAGTTCAGACATTTGTAAAAGGAGTGCTGCATATTAAGCCCCCTTTTGTGCCTCCAGTGGCACCCTGGGATCTCAACGTGGTGTTGAATTTCCTAAAATCATATTGGTTTGAACCACTAAAGAACGTGGATCTAAAATATCTCACGTGAAAAGTGGTCATATTATTGGCCTTGGCTTCGGCCAGGCGTGTATCAGAATTGGCGGCTTTGTCATTTAAAAGCCCTTATCTGATTTTCCATATGGATAGGGCAGAATAGAGGACTCGTCCCCAGTTTCTCCCTAAGGTGGTATCAGCTTTTCACTTGAACCAACCTATTGTAGTGCCTGCGGCTACTAGCGACTTGGAGGATTCCAAGTTGCTGGACGTAGTTAGGGCCTTGAAAATTTATGTTTCCAGGACGGTTGGAGTCAGGAAAACTGACTCGCTATTTATCCTGTATGCACCCAACAAACTGGGTGCTCCTGCTTCTAAGCAGACTATTGCTCGCTGGATTTGTAGCACAATTCAGCTGGCGCATTCTGCGGCTGGACTGCCGCATCCTAAATCAGTTAAAGCCCATTCTACAAGGAAGGTGGGCTCATCTTGGGCGGCTGCCCGAGGGGTCTCGGCTTTACAACTTTGGCGAGTTGCTACTTGGTCAGGGGCAAACACGTTTGCAAAATTCTACAAATTTGATACCCTGGCTGAGGAGGACCTGGAGTTCTCTCATTCGGTGCTGCAGAGTCATCCGCACTCTCCCGCCCGTTTGGGAGCTTTGGTATAATCCCCATGGTCCTTTCGGAGTTCCCAGCATCCACTAGGACGTTAGAGAAAATAAGATTTTACTCACCGGTAAATCTATTTCTCGTAGTCCGTAGTGGATGCTGGGCGCCCGTCCCAAGTGCGGATTGTCTGCAATAATTGTACATAGTTAATGTTCACTAACGGGTTATTGTTATGAGCCATCTGTTGAGAGGCTCAGTTATGTTTCATACTGTTAACTGGATATGGTATCACGTGTTATACGGTGTGATTGGTGTGGCTGGTATGAGTCTTACCCGGGATTCAAAATCCTTCCTTATTGTGTCAGCTCTTCCGGGCACAGTATCCTAACTGAGGCTTGGAGGAGGGTCATAGTGGGAGGAGCCAGTGCACACCAGGTAGTCTAAAAGCTTTCTTTTAGTTGTGCCCAGACTCCTGCGGAGCCGCTATTCCCCATGGTCCTTTCGGAGTTCCCAGCATCCACTACGGACTACGAGAAATAGATTTACCGGTGAGTAAAATCGTATTTTTTCCAAACACTTGTTTTTAAGTGATTTACACCTGTTTTCCAATTAACTCAGCACCAGACCCAAAGCGGTGAGGCTTTGGGTAGAATGCCTCTATGGGAGGAATGCAAGTGTTTTGCGCGCTGGTAGCCACTAGATGGCGCCCGACGAAGCAATTCATTTGTTGCTCCGCTCAGGTGCCCATAGCCGCTGGCGCTGACATCAATGTTATGTTGTACTGTCATTTTGACAGGCTGGTAACTAGTTTATCAATAAATATTTGTGGCTTATTCCCCGAAAACACACATTTTCGGGGATTAACAGCAAATATTTAGTATCACCCTAATGTATGAGGGAGAGACCGCAGCAGATGTCTCCAACACCTGCTGTGATCCCTCCATTCCCCGCCGGCAGCCGCAATCCCTGCCATATTTACCATATTTGCAGATGTAGCCTGTGGAGGGTTCCCACGGAACCCTCCCTGGCAGTGCCCGCCGCACAGGTGCAGTCAGTGAGACCATGCATGTACAATAGCTCTGCAGCACTCGGAGCACATTGCAGGGACGGGATCCTTTCAGATCCCCTGTCCCTGCGGTTGGTTATTGATGTAACTCACCGGAAAAATTGCATTCTTCAATGCGATCTTGGGTGCTAACATTGCGTCCAGATTGCATTGGAAATTTGATTTTTGACAAATGTTCCCCCTGCCTGTACGCACATGTGCAAGGTCCTAAACTGCGTCCTCTTCAGAACACAGTTTTAAGATCTGGAGGGGGGCGAGAACGGGGCGTCGACGCTCCGTTTAAGGGGCGCATTCCGGACAACGGAGGCGTGTCCAGACCGTTGCTGGGGCAGGTTGCGGCAGCTGCGTGACGTAACACGCAGCCAGCTGCGAGCCTTAACATGGCGGGTAGCCATCTGCCTTTGTAGCTAGGCGGCGCAGGCAGGGGGCTATCCTAAACATAAGTAGCGTCTCTGCCGTGGTTCCAGTATGCGGGGCAGGCCTGCCCTGTGCTGGGCGTCACCCCGCATGTCAAAGAAATGATCGTAGATGTGCATTTTTTCGCACATCTACGATCAGGTCTGAATTAGGCCCAATAGCAATATCTCAGCACTGAAATACAGACCAGAGTGTGATAGAAGCACCAGAGCATAAAACGACAACCCCAACAGGAAAGATGAACTGCATGGGTTGTGACAGGTGCAGGGTGCTAGAATGAACACTATAGTCTGGCAGCCCTACAATGTGACATACTGTGATCTTGGGCACTACTATGGTTCATAAAATAAAGTAGGGCACTATTATGAAGCATAAAATTAACACCGGCTGCGGAGAGGTGTCTCTCTAGAAGCATTGGAACGGGGCCCCTTCAAAATGTTTCTGTGGGGCCCACAAAGTTCGCCCCTGGCCAACACACATGACTAGTAGAAACATTATATTGTCACCATGCCGTAGATAGAGGGAGTTGAAGAAAATAATGTCCTTTTTCAAGAGGTTAAACTGTAGATGGAGATCTACATCCATAAAGGGTTATCAGAGAATCAGATTGGGATGAGGATAGATGTGAGAGTAGGAGAGGTAAATCTGTGTGTCCCACGCATACTGATGGGACTGAAGACCATTGGTGGTCATTCCGAGTTGTTCGCTCGCTGCCGTTTTTAGCAGAATAGCGATGAGGCTAAAAATGGGCGATTCTGCGCATGCGTATGGCCCGCAGGGCGCACGAGCTAAGTATTTTCACACAAAACTATGCAATTTTACACAGGTCCGAGGGACGCTTTTCAGTCGCTCTGTGGATCGGTGAGTGATTGACAGGAAGTGGGTGTTTCTGGGCGGAAACTGAGTGTTTTCCGGGAGTGTGCTAAAAAACGTAGGCGTGTCAGGCTAAAACGCAGGAGTGGCTGGAGAAATGGGGGAGTAGCTGGTTGAACGCAGGGTGTGTTTGTGACGTCAAACCAGGAACCAAACAGTCTGCAGTGATCGCAATCTAGGAGTAGGTCTGGAGCTAGTCAGAAACTGCAGGGAATTATTTAATAGCAGAACTGCGATCCTTTCGTTAGCAATTCTGCTAAGCTAAGATACATTCCCAGAGAGCGGCGGCCTAGCGTGTGCAATGCTGCTAAAAGCAGCTAGCGAGCGATCACCTCGGAATGAGGGCCATTGTACAGTAAGATACCAAAAGATGGTCAGAGTGGCGCAGAGGTGTTGTCACCAAACAAAGTCACTGTATTGCAGATTCAAACTATTGACATTGCAGTGGCATTATTGTAATAGACTGTGGTGGTTATTCAGACCATACTACTCACATGCTGGTGGCCACCCAGCACAGGGTGAGAGGTGCCGCTCCGCAATGCGATTGCAAGTCAATTGGTTGATATGACTATGGTCGACACACTTTTTTTTTTTTTCCTTAATTTTTTTCAACTTTTTTATACTTTACCATCCACATGGACTACGATTGGGAACAGTGCGAGGGGACGTGGTACACTAATGGGGCTTGTTGGGGCATAAAAGTGACAAAACAACAAATAGAAAAAAAAATCTACCTTTCTCTGACGTCCTAGTGGATGCTGGGACTCCGTAAGGACCATGGGGAATAGCGGCTCCGCAGGAGACAGGGCACAAGAATAAAAGCTTTAGGATCAGGTGGTGTGCACTTGCTCCTCCCCCTATGACCCTCCTCCAAGCCTCAGTTAGATTTTTGTGCCCGAACGAGAAGGGTGCAGGCTAGGTGGCTCTCCTGAGCTGCTTAGAATAAAAGTTTAATTTAGGTTTTTTTATTTTCAGTGAGTCCTGCTGGCAACAGGCTCACTGCATCGTGGGACTAAGGGGAGAAGAAACGGACTCACCTGCGTGCAGAGTGGATCGGGTTTCTTAGGCTACTGGACATTAGCTCCAGAGGGACGATCACAGGTTCAGCCTGGATGGGTCACCGGAGCCGCGCCGCCGTCCCCCTTACAGAGCCAGAAGAGACGAAGAGGTCCGGTGAAATCGGCGGCAGAAGACAATCCTGTCTTCAGACTAAGGTAGCGCACAGCACCGCAGCTGTGCGCCATTGCTCTCAGCACACTTCACACTCCGGTCACTGAGGGTGCAGGGCGCTTGGGGGGGAGCGCCCTGAGACGCAATATAGATGACAAATACCTTAGGTGGCAAAAGAATACATCACATATAGCTCCTGGGCTATATGGATGTATTGTAACCCCTGCCATTTTTACACAAAAAAGCGGGAGATAAGGACGTCGTGAAGGGGCGGGGCCTATCTCCTCAGCACACTGGCGCCATTTTCCCTCACAGTTCTGCTGGAAGGACGGCTCCCTGACTCTCCCCTGCAGTCCTGCTTCAGAATCAGGGTAAAAAAGAGAAGGGGGGGCACTATTGGCAGCAAATGACAATATAAACAGCAGCTATAAGGGAATAACACTTATATAAGGTTATCCCTGTATATATATATAGCGCTGGGTGTGTGCTGGCAGACTCTCCCTCTGTCTCTCCAAAGGGCTCGTGGGGTCCTGTCCTCTATCAGAGCATTCCCGGTGTGTGTGCTGTGTGTCGGTACGTGTGTGTCGACATGTATGAGGAGGAAAATGATGTGGAGGCGGAGCAATTGCCTGCGTTAGTGATGTCACCCCCTAGGGAGTCGACACCTGACTGGATGATCGTGTTCAAACAATTAAGTGATAATGTCAACACTTTGCAAAAAACTGTTGACGACATGAGACAGCCGGCAAATCAATTAGTGCCTGTCCAGGCGTCTCAGACACCGTCAGGGGCCCTAAAACGCCCGTTACCTCAGTGGGTCGACACAGACCCAGACACAGATACGGAGTCTAGTGTCGACGGTGATGAGTCGAACGTAATGTCCAGTAGGGCCACACGTTACATGATCACGGCAATGAAGGAAGCATTGCACATTTCTGACACTACAAATACCACTAAGAAGGGTATTATGTGGGGGGTGAAAAAACTACCGATAGTTTTTCCTGAGTCAGATGAATTGAATGAGGTGTGTGATAAAGCGTGGGTTTCTCCCGACAAAAAACTGCTAATTTCTAATAAATTATTGGCACTATATCCTTTCCCATCAGAGGTTAGGACACGTTGGGAAACACCCCCTAGGGTAGATAAGGCGCTCACACGTTTATCAAAACAAGTAGCGTTACCGTCTCCTGATACGGCCACCCTCAAAGAACCAGCTGATAGAAGGCTGGAAAATATTCTAAAAAGTATATACACACATACTGGTGTTATACTGCGACCAGCAATCGCTTCAGCCTGGATGTGCAGTGCTGGAGTCGCGTGGTCGGATTCCCTGACTGAAAATATTGATACCCTGGATAGGGACAATATACTGTTAACTATAGAGCATTTGAAGGATGCATTACTATATATGCGTGATGCACAGAGGGATATTTGCACCCTGGCATCAAGAGTAAGTGCTATGTCCATCTCTGCCAGAAGAACGTTATGGACGCGTCAGTGGTCAGGGGATGCGGATTCCAAACGACATATGGAAGTATTGCCGTATAAAGGGGAGGAGTTATTTGGGGCTGGTCTTTCGGACCTGGTGGCCACGGCAACGGCTGGAAAGTCCACCTTCTTACCCCAGGTCACTTCACATCAACAGAAAAAGACACCGTCTTTTCAAACTCAGTCCTTTCGTTCCCATAAATACAAGCGAGCAAAAGGCCATTCCTTTCTGCCCCGGGGCAGAGGAAGGGGAAAAAGACTGCACCATGCAGCCGCTTCCCAGGATCAGAAGCCTTCCCCTGCTTCTGCCAAGTCTTCAGCATGACGCTGGGGCTTTACAAGCAGACTCAGGCTTGGTGGGGGCCCGTCTCAAGAATTTCAACGCGCAGTGGGCTCACTCGCAAGTGGATCCCTGGATTCTACAGGTAGTATCGCAGGGGTACAAACTGGAATTCGAGGCGTTTCCCCCTCGCCGGTTCCTGAAGTCTGCTCTGCCAAAGTCTCCCTCCGACAGGGAGGCAGTTCTGGAAGCCATTCACAAGCTGTATTCCCAGCAGGTGATAATCAAGGTACCCCTCCTACAACAAGGAAAGGGTTATTATTCCACGCTGTTTGTGGTACCGAAACCGGACGGCTCGGTGAGACCAATTTTAAATCTGAAATCCCTGAACACTTACATAAAAAGGTTCAAATTCAAGATGGAATCACTCAGAGCGGTGATAGCGAACCTGGAAGAAGGGGACTATATGGTGTCTCTGGACATCAAAGATGCTTATCTCCACGTCCCAATCTACCCTTCTCACCAAGGGTATCTCAGGTTTGTAGTACAAGACTGTCATTATCAGTTTCAGACGCTGCCATTTGGGTTGTCCACGGCACCTCGGGTCTTTACCAAGGTAATGGCCGAAATGATGATTCTTCTTCGAAGAAAAGGCGTATTAATTATCCCTTACTTGGACGATCTCCTGATAAGGGCAAGGTCCAGGGAACGGTTAGAAGTCGGAGTAGCACTATCTCAGATAGTGTTACGTCAGCACGGGTGGATCCTAAATATTCCAAAATCGCAGCTGATTCCAACGACACGTCTTCTGTTCCTAGGAATGATTCTGGACACAGTCCAGAAGAAGGTTTTTCTCCCGGAGGAGAAGGCCAAGGAGTTATCCGAGCTAGTCAGGAACCTCCTAAAACCAGCCCAGGTGTCAGTGCATCAGTGCACGAGGGTCCTGGGAAAAATGGTGGCTTCTTACGAAGCAATTCCATTCGGAAGATTCCATGCAAGAACGTTTCAGTGGGATCTACTGGACAAATGGTCCGGTTCGCATCTTCAGATGCAGCAGCGGATAACCCTGTCACCAAAGACAAGGGTGTCTCTCCTGTGGTGGTTGCAGAGTGCTCATCTTCTAGAGGGCCGCAGATTCGGCATTCAGGATTGGATCCTGGTGACCACGGATGCAAGCCTGAGAGGCTGGGGAGCAGTCACACAGGGAAAAAACTTCCAGGGCTTGTGGTCAAGCATGGAAACATCTCTTCATATAAACATTCTGGAACTACGGGCCATTTACAATGCCCTAAGTCAAGCGAAACCCCTGCTTCAGGGTCAGGCGGTATTGATCCAATCGGACAACATCACGTCAGTCGCCCACGTAAACAGACAGGGCGGCACGAGAAGCAGGAGGGCTATGGCAGAGGCTGCAAGGATTCTTCGCTGGGCGGAAAATCATGTGATAGCTCTGTCAGCAGTGTTCATTCCGGGAGTGGACAACTGGGAAGCAGACTTTTCTCAGCAGACACGACCTTCACCCGGGAGAGTGGGGACTTCACCCAGAAGTCTTCCACCTGATTGTAAACCGTTGGGAAAAACCAAAGGTGGACATGATGGCGTCACGTCTAAACAAAAAATTAGACAGATATTGCGCCAGGTCAAGGCACCCTCAGGCAATAGCGGTGGACGCTCTGGTGACACCGTGGGTGTACCAGTCAGTGTATGTGTTCCCTCCTCTGCCTCTCATACCAAAAGTACTGAGAATCATAAGAAGGAGAGGAGTAAGAACGATACTCGTGGTTCCGGATTGGCCAAGAAGGACTTGGTACCCGGAACTTCAGGAGATGCTCACGGAAGACCCGTGGCCTCTACCTCTAAGAAAGGACCTGCTCCAGCAGGGGCCTTGTCTGTTCCAAGACTTACCGCGGCTGCGTTTGACGGCATGGCGGTTGAACGCCGGATCCTGAAGGAAAAAGGCATTCCAGATGAAGTCATCCCTACCCTGGTCAAAGCCAGGAAGGATGTAACCGCAAAACATTATCACCGCATTTGGCGAAAATATGTTGCGTGGTGTGAGGCCAAGAAGGCCCCTACAGAGGAATTTCAACTGGGTCGTTTCCTCCATTTCCTGCAAACAGGACTGTCTATGGGCCTAAAATTAGGGTCCATTAAGGTTCAAATTTCGGCCCTGTCGATTTTCTTCCAGAAAGAACTGGCTTCAGTACCTGAAGTTCAGACATTTGTAAAAGGGGTACTGCATATACAACCTCCTTTTGTGCCTCCAGTGGCACCTTGGGATCTCAATGTTGTTTTGAGGTTCCTTAAGTCACATTGGTTTGAACCACTCACCACTGTGGACTTAAAATATCTCACATGGAAGGTGACGATGCTGTTAGCCCTGGCTTCAGCCAGGCGGGTGTCAGAATTGGCGGCTTTATCATATAAAAGCCCTTACTTAATTTTTCATTCTGACAGGGCAGAATTGAGGACTCGTCCTCAATTTCTCCCTAAGGTGGTTTCTGCTTTTCACATGAACCAACCTATTGTGGTGCCTGCGGCTACTAGGGACTTGGAGGACTCCAAGTTACTTGACGTTGTCAGGGCCCTGAAAATATATGTTTCCAGGACGGCTGGAGTCAGAAAGTCTGACTCGCTGTTTATCCTGTATGCACCCAACAAGCTGGGTGCTCCTGCTTCTAAGCAGACTATTGCTCGTTGGATTTGTAGTACAATTCAACTTGCACATTCTGTGGCAGGCCTGCCACAGCCTAAATCGGTAAAAGCCCATTCCACAAGGAAAGTGGGCTCATCTTGGGCGGCTGCCCGAGGGGTCTCGGCTTTACAACTTTGCCGAGCAGCTACTTGGTCAGGGGCAAACACGTTTGCTAAATTCTACAAATTTGATACCCTGGCTGAGGAGGACCTGGAGTTCTCTCATTCGGTGCTGCAGAGTCATCCGCACTCTCCCGCCCGTTTGGGAGCTTTGGTATAATCCCCATGGTCCTTACGGAGTCCCAGCATCCACTAGGACGTCAGAGAAAATAAGATTTTACTTACCGATAAATCTATTTCTCATAGTCCGTAGTGGATGCTGGGCACCCATCCCAAGTGCGGATTGTCTGCAATACTTGTACATAGTTATTGTTAACAAAATCGGGTTTTGTTGTTGTGAGCCATCTTTTCAGAGGCTCCTTCGTTGTTATCATACTGTTAACTGGGTTCAGATCACGAGTTGTACGGTGTGATTGGTGTGGCTGGTATGAGTCTTACCCGGGATTCAATATCCTTCCTTATTATGTACGCTCGTCCGGGCACAGTATCCTAACTGAGGCTTGGAGGAGGGTCATAGGGGGAGGAGCCAGTGCACACCACCTGATCCTAAAGCTTTTATTCTTGTGCCCTGTCTCCTGCGGAGCCGCTATTCCCCATGGTCCTTACGGAGTCCCAGCATCCACTACGGACTATGAGAAATAGATTTATCGGTAAGTAAAATCTTATTTTTTTTGTGTCGACCATTTACATGTCGACCTTTTGACTATCTCAACCTGTCCTACTGTCTACCTATTCTATGTCGACTATCGACTCTGTTGACCTTTTGACCATCTTGACCTAAAGCTTGCCTACCATTAGTGGCAATGATGACTTGTTGACATGATTAGAATGTTGACAAATGTTTCCTGATGATCTATCAGTGACTTACCTGACTCGGTGGCTCCAGCAGTGTCTTCCGGGTCTGCCGGTGACGTCATGATGACTTCCATGAGTTCCTGCAGCACTGCCAGTGATATCACAAACCCTCCCATAGCCTAACCCTCCTCCCAGTGCTTAATCCTCCTAGTGGCTTACCCTAGTGCCTAGCCCTAACCCTCTACCTAGTGCCTTACTCTAACCCCCCCCCCCCCCCCCCGTAGCCTAAACATAGCATCCCCCTACTACCTTACCCTCCCCTCCAATAGCCTAACCCTTCCGTCCCATAGCCTAACCCTAACCCTCCCCTTAATGTCTAATCCTCCCCTCACATAGCTTAACCTTCCCTCTAGTGCCTAAACCAAACCCTCGCCTAACTCTAATTCTGGCCATACATCAGAACGATTTCTTTCCAACCAGCCAACTTTTTGGCTGGTTGGAAAGATAATCTGGCAGTGTGTGGGAGGAAACGATTATCAGCCGTTTGCTCCCACACGCTAAAAAAACGGCCAGAAACGGTCGGGCCAGCTAGTTGGGAAAATCAAACCTGTTTGATTTTTCCAACTAATCGTTCAGGTGTAGGAAAAACTTTCCCCCCAACTGAACGATAAGTAGGTGGTCACTGGCCAGCATTGTCCGCCTACTTCTGTCACCATCACTGCCGGCTGAGCTGACCCTGTCGTCCCAGGATCTCCGGCAGCGACGTTACTGTGGAGTGGGAGACAGTTCAGGGGCAGCTGCAGCAGTCCATCATTGCTGCCCGGGCTGCCCCTGTCATGCCGGCAGCGGAGGTGGCTGGAGAAGAACCAGGGGCAGCGGAACTCCACTGCTGCTCCTGTGAGACCGGGATCCCTTGCAGTGGCGGCGCAACGGGGGGGGGGGGGGGGGGGGGGGGGGGGGGGCAGCGGAAGTGGCTGGAGGAGAACCGGGGGGCAGCGGTGGCAGTAGTCCACTGCTGCCCCTGTGACACCAGGATCCCCTGCAGTGGCGGCGCAGCGGGGGCGGGGGGGGAGGGGTGCACCAGTGGAACCTGTACTTTAACGGTGGGCAGGTGGTGCGGGTGCGGCGTCAGGGTAGCGGGAGGTGCGGGCATGACACCCCCAGCTGGAAGGTCACTGAGTATCAGGAACATTTGGACTGGCCCAATCCGCCTCTGCGTACCGCACTTCAGCGATCAAACTGACAATAAACTACAGCTCCCGACAGCCCTTCTAGCACAAGGGCTGCTGGGAGCTGTAGTTTATTTTCAATTTATCACTGTAGTGCCAGCTCTTAGACTCAGTCATGTCGCGCGGGGCTCTTCTGACTCGCTGGTCCCCCGCTTTAGCTGCATAACGGAATAAGTCCACTACTGGTGAGGGGGGTGCTGGACATTAGGGGGTGCCTGTCCGCACCAGGCACCCCCATGTGCACGCCAGTACTCCCAGGCAGCAGTAGTCATGAGTAGGAGGGCCACGTCACGCCCCTTGCTCTCCCTGTTCTTGTTTGCCACTCACCCATTAAAATAAAGTGCTCTGCAGTGCTGATCACCATCGACGGGCACGGCCGGGCCCCTGAGACTCGCCAGGCCCTAAGCGAGTGCCTGGGATGCCTAGCGGTAATCCGCCCCTGACCTCACCACCCATGAACGTGGCAACCCCCATACATCCCCACCCGCAATCCCGAATACTACCCCCACAATCACCACGATAGCAGCATCCCCGCACCCCACCACCCGCAATTGCCGCATCCCTGTACTTCCCCACCCATGCTCGCGACTCCTCAACAATTGTGGCATCCTCACCCGCGGGCCGCGACCGCCTTCACTTGCCGCCATGGATCCGTGTCGGAAGCAGCGTTCATGCAGGAGCCGGGAGGAGGACCAGGGGCAGCCGCAGCAATCCATCACTACTGCTGGGCTGCCCCTGTCAGCTGGCAATGAGCCCCCCATTATGTCCAACACTACACCTAGCCGGGGTCCCCCTCCCTCCCACCCCTGCAATCACCTAGCACCTTTGTGTCAAATTTCCGCATACTACCCCATGATCACCACCTGGCACACCTACCCCCCCCCCCCCCGCGGTCACCACCACTGCCAGTCCATTGGTGCCGGGCACCCGTCATCCCAGGATCCCTTGTACCGATAGCGACAGCAGGGGATGGAACATGCAAAATGAACCTGCAGCGGTGGGTCCACCTGATCATTATTGGCGAGATATAACGGGTGGAGTGATTTTATCAAGTCCAAGTGTGGTATTAAATAACGGTGTGAACCATCTAGGAACAGCACGGTGTTTTGAATTATCCGCATCCCCCACCGCAGCATAGACTCCCATGCCTGCATCCCCCAGAACAGTCTCCCCTGCCTGCACCCACCTCAGAGTGGCAGCGCAAATTCCCCTCCCCCCCCCCGCCTCCAGCAGCAGCTCCGACAGCAGCACTATAGTGTACCCTTCCTGCACCCCATTTATCACCCGGCACCCCTAGCCCCCCGTGATCACTAGCTCCGGCCCGCATCCTACCCCCCACTATCACCCGGCACCCCTAGCCCCCCGCGATCACTAGCTCCGGCCCATATCCTACCCCCCACTATCACCCGGCACCCCTAGTCCCCCGCGAGCACTAGCTCCGGCAGCAACATATAGTGTCCCCTTCCCCCATTATACCCCCCTTACCCCCCATTATCACCCAAAACCCTTAGGCTCCTGCGATCACCAGCTCCGGCGGCAGCACTATAGTGTCCCCTTCCTGCATTCTACCCCCTGCGATCACCCAACACCCCTAATCCTTACAGTTACCTGCCCTCATGACAAATCCCCCACTTTTATAAAAAAAAAAAAGCAAATAAACATGCAAAAGTGTTTTGTTTCCTTTAAAACAAACACATTATTTATTCAAAACATGCAGAAGTAGGCAGGCACTGTCCGCCTACTTCGGTGACATCACAAGTAGGACAGAAGTTGGCAGGTTGGTTGGTCTGATGAAAAGTTGGTTAGATGTGTGGAGCACTGTTTTAGTTGAACAGACAAGTTGGAAGTTTGGAGTGTTGGAGAGAAGTTGGTCTGAAGTTGGTCTGATGTATGGCTAGCATAACTCTCCTCCTAGGTGGTCATTCCGAGTTGTTCGCTCGTTATTTTTTTGTCGCAACGGAGCGATTAGTCGCTAATGCGCATGCGCAATGTCCGCAGTGCGACTGCGCCAAGTAAATTTGCTATGCAGTTAGGTATTTTACTCACGGCATTACAAGGTTTTTTCTTCGTTCTGGTGATCGTAATGTGATTGACAGGAAGTGGGTGTTTCTGGGCGGAAACTGGCCGTTTTATGGGTGTGTGCGAAAAAACGCTACCGTTTCTGGGAAAAACGCGGGAGTGGCTGGAGAAACGGGGGAGTGTCTGGGCGAACGCTGGGTGTGTTTGTGACGTCAAACCAGGAACGAAACTGACTGAACTGATCGCAGATGCCGAGTAAGTCTGGAGCTACTCAGAAACTGCTAAGATTCACTCCCAGTAGGCGGCGGCTTAGCGTGTGCAATGCTGCTAAAAGCAGCTTGCGAGCGAACAACTCGGAATGAGGGCCCTAGTGCCTTACCCTAAACCTCCCCTCCCGTAGCCTAACTCTAACCCCCCTCCTAGTGCCTTACCCTAACCCTCCCCTCCTGTAGCCTAATGCTAACCCTCCTCCTAGTGCCTTACCCTAGTGCCTAGCCCTAACCCTCTTCCTACTGCCTTACTCTAACCCCCCCACCCTCCTGTAGCCTAAACATAACATCCCCCTAGTACCTTACCCTCCCCTCCAATAGCCTAACTCTAACCCTCCTGATAGTGCCTTACCCTAATGCAGGGGTGGGGAACCTCAGGTCTGAGGGCCGTATAAGGCCCGCAGAGCCACTTGATCCGGCCCGGCCAGGCTCACCTAGCCGGGCGCCCGCTGAGATTTTGTTACTAGTGGGCGCCTGGCTTCTTACCCTCAGTAGCAGCCGGAGGCAGGAGCTCACTCCTGAGCTCCGGCTCTGGCAGTGTGCTTGGGCTGCTGAGCGGTGTTATGGGAGAGATGTCATGACTTCTCTCCCATAGTTCTAAGGAGCGAGTGGCCAGGCAGAGGGAAACAGTCCAGAAGCAGGAGCGGGGCTGGTGAGTATTGTGTTTTTTTTTCTTTCTCTAACGTCCTAGTGGATGCTGGGGACTCCGTCAGGACCATGGGGAATAGTGGCTCCGCAGGAGACAGGGCACAAAAGCAAGCTTTTAGGATCACATGGTGTGTACTGGCTCCTCCCCCCATGACCCTCCTCCAAGCCTCAGTTAGGTTTTTGTGCCCGTCCGAGCAGGGTGCAATCTAGGTGGCTCTCCTAAAGAGCTGCTTAGAAAAAGTTTTTAGGTTTATTATTTTCAGTGAGTCCTGCTGGCAACAGGCTCACTGCATCGAGGGACTTAGGGGAGAGATTTTCAACTCACCTGCGTGCAGGATGGATTGGAGTCTTAGGCTACTGGACATAGCTTCAGAGGGAGTCGGAACACAGGTCACCCTGGGGTTCGTCCCGGAGCCGCGCCGCCGATCCCCCTTACAGATGCTGAAGATCGAGGGTCCGGAAACAGGCGGCAGAAGGCTCTTCAGCCTTCATGAAGGTAGCGCACAGCACTGCAGCTGTGCGCCATTGTTGCTACAACACTGAACGGTCACAGGGGGTGCAGGGCGCTGCTGGGGGCGCCCTGGGCAGCAATATTAAATACCTTTGATGGCAAAGAATACATCACATATAGCCATTGAGGCTATATGTATGTATTTAACCCAGGCCAGATATCTCAAAACCCGGGAGAAAAGCCCGCCGGATAGGGGGCGGGGCTTATTCTCCTCAGCACACAGCGCCATTTTCCTGCTCAGCTCCGCTGTGAGGAAGGCTCCCAGGACTCTCCCCTGCACTGCACTACAGAAACAGGGTAACAAAGAGAAGGGGGGCATATTTTGGCGATATTTATATATTTAAAGCGCATATAACAAAAACAACACCTTTTAGGGTTGTTTATATACATTTTATAGCGCTTTTGGTGTGTGCTGGCAAACTCTCCCTCTGTCTCCCCAAAGGGCTAGTGGGGTCCTGTCTTCGATAAGAGCATTCCCTGTGTGTCTGCTGTGTGTCGGTACGTGTGTGTCGACATGTATGAGGACGATGTTGGTGTGGAGGCGGAGCAATTGCCGGTAATGGTGATGTCACCCCCTAGGGAGTCGACACCGGAATGGATGGCTTTAATTATGGAATTACGTGATAATGTTAGTACATTACAAAAGTCAGTTGACGAAATGAGACGGCCGGAAAACCAGTTAGTACCTGCTCAGGCGTCTCAGACACCGTCAGGGGCTGTAAAACGTCCCTTACCTCAGTCAGTCGACACAGGTACCGACACAGATTAATCTAGTGTCGACGGTGAAGAAACAAACGTATTTTCCAATAGGGCCACACGTTATATGATCACGGCAATGAAGGAGGCTTTGCAGATCTCTGATACTGCAGGTACCTCAAAAAGGGGTATTATGTGGGGGGTGAAAAAACTACCTGTAGCTTTTCCAGAATCAGAGGAATTGAATGACGTGTGTGATGAAGCGTGGGTTAACCCAGATAGAAAACTGCTAATTTCTAAGAAGTTATTGGCATTATACCCTTTCCCACCAGAGGTTAGGGCGCGCTGGGAAACACCCCCTAGGGTGGATAAAGCGCTCACACGTTTATCAAAACAAGTGGCGTTGCCGTCTCCAGATACGGCCGCCCTCAAGGATCCAGCAGATAGGAGGCTGGAAACTACCCTGAAGAGTATATACACGCATACTGGTGTTATACTCCGACCAGCAATAGCCTCAGCCTGGATGTGCAGTGCTGGGGTAGTGTGGTTGGATTCCCTGACTGAAAATATTGATACCCTGGATAGGGACAGTATTTTATTGACTCTAGAGCAATTAAAGGATGCGTTTCTTTATATGCGAGATGCTCAGAGGGATGTTTGCACTCTGGCATCGAGAGTAAGTGCGATGTCCATATCTGCCAGAAGAAGTTTATGGACGCGACAGTGGTCAGGTGATGCGGATTCCAAAAGGCATATGGAAGTATTGCCATATAAAGGAGAGGAATTATTTGGGGTTGGTCTATCGGATCTGGTGGCCACGGCAACTGCCGGCAAATCCACTTTTTTACCTCAGACCCCCTCCCAACAGAAAAAGACACCGTCTTTTCAGCCGCAGTCCTTTCGCTCCTATAAAAACAAGCGGGCAAAAGGACAGTCTTATCTGCCACGAGGCAGAGGAAAGGGTAAGAGAGGGCAGCAAGCAGCCCCTGCCCAGGACCAGAAGCCCGCCCCGGGTTCTACAAAGCCATCAGCATGACGCTGGGGCTTTACAAGCGGACTCAGGAGCGGTGGGGGGGTCGACTAAAGATTTTCAGCAATCAGTGGGCTCGCTCACAGGTGGACCCGTGGATCCTGCAGATAGTATCTCAGGGTTACATGTTGGAATTCGAAAGATCTCCCCCTCGCCGTTTCCTAAAGTCTGCTTTACCAACGTCTCCCTCAGAAAGGGCGACGGTATTGGAAGCCATTCACAAGCTGTATTCTCAGCAGGTGATAGTCAAGGTACCCCTCCTACAACAGGGAAAGGGGTATTATTCCACACTATTTGTGGTACCGAAGCCGGACGGTTCGGTAAGACCTATTCTAAATCTGAAATCCTTGAACCTGTACATACAGAAATTCAAGTTCAAGATGGAGTCACTAAGAGCAGTGATAGCGAATCTGGAAGAAGGGGACTTCATGGTGTCCCTGGACATAAAAGATGCTTATCTGCATGTCCCAATTTACCCCTCACACCAAGGGTATCTCAGGTTCGTGATACAAGACTGTCATTATCAGTTTCAAACGCTGCCGTTTGGTTTGTCCACGGCACCTCGGGTCTTTACCAAGGTAATGACCGAAATGATGGTTCTTCTACGAAGAAAAGGCGTATTAATTATCCCTTACTTGGACGATCTCCTGATAAGGGCAAAGTCCAGAGAACAGCTGGAAGTCGGTGTAGCACTAACCCAAGTAGTGCTTCAACAACACGGGTGGATTCTGAATCTTCCAAAATCTCAATTGTCCCCGACAACACGTCTGCTGTTCCTGGGAATGATTCTGGACACGGTTCAGAAAAAGGTGTTTCTCCCGGAGGAGAAAGCAAGGGAGTTATCCGAACTTGTCAGGAACCTCCTAAAACCAGGAAATGTGTCAGTACATCAATGCACAAGAGTCCTGGGAAAGATGGTGGCTTCTTACGAAGCAATTCCATTCGGCAGATTCCATGCACGAATATTTCAGTGGGATCTGCTGGACAAATGGTCCGGATCGCATCTGCACATGCATCAGCGGATAACACTGTCATCAAGGACAAGGTTGTCTCTCCTGTGGTGGTTGCAGAGTGCCCATCTGTTAGAGGGCCGCAGGTTCGGCATACAGGACTGGGTCCTGGTGACTACGGATGCCAGCTTACGGGGCTGGGGAGCAGTCACACAGGGAAGAAACTTCCAGGGTGTATGGTCAAACCTGGAGACGTCTCTTCACATAAATATACTAGAGCTAAGAGCGATCTACAATGCTCTAAGCTTGGCGAATCCGCTGCTTCAGGGTCAGCCGGTGTTGATCCAGTCGGACAACATCACGGCAGTCGCCCACGTAAACAGACAAGGCGGCACGAGAAGCAGAAGAGCAATGACAGAAGCTGCAAGGATTCTTCGCTGGGCGGAAAATCATGTCATAGCACTGTCAGCAGTGTTCATCCCGGGAGTGGACAACTGGGAAGCAGACTTCCTCAGCAGACACGACCTTCACCCGGGAGAGTGGGGACTTCATCCGGAAGTTTTCCACATGATTGTGAACCATTGGGAAAAACCAAAGGTGGACATGATGGCGTCTCGCCTCAACAAAAAACTGGACAGATATTGCGCCAGGTCAAGAGACCCTCAGGCAATAGCTGTGGACGCTCTGGTAACACCGTGGGGGTACCAGTCAGTGTATGTGTTTCCTCCTCTGCCTCTCATACCAAAGGTACTGAGAATTATACGGAAAAGGGGAGTAAGAACAATACTAGTGGCTCCGGATTGGCCAAGAAGAACTTGGTATCCGGAACTTCAAGAGATGCTCACGGAAGATCCGTGGCCTCTACCTTTAAGAAGGGATCTGCTTCAGCAGGGACCTTGTATGTTCCAAGACTTACCGCGACTGCGTTTGACGGCATGGCGGTTGAACGCCGGATTCTAAAAGAAAAGGGCATTCCAGAGGAAGTTATTCCTACCTTGATTAAAGCTAGGAAGGAAGTGACCGCACAACATTATCACCGCATTTGGAGAAAATATGTTGCGTGGTGTGAGGCCAAGAAGGCCCCAACGGAAGAATTTCAATTGGGTCGATTCCTACATTTCCTGCAGGCAGGATTGTCTATGGGCCTCAAATTGGGGTCTATTAAAGTTCAAATTTCGGCCTTATCAATCTTCTTCCAGAAAGAATTGGCTTCAGTGCCTGAAGTACAAACTTTTGTCAAGGGTGTACTACATATACAACCCCCAATTGTGCCTCCAGTGGCACCGTGGGACCTAAACGTAGTTTTGGAATTTCTCAAATCTCATTGGTTTGAGCCTCTCAAATCGGTAGATTTGAAGTATCTTACATGGAAAGTAACCATGCTATTGGCCCTGGCTTCAGCCAGGAGAGTTTCAGAGTTGGCGGCTTTATCGTACAAAAGCCCATATCTGATTTTCCATTCAGACAGGGCAGAACTGCGGACACGTCCTCATTTTCTCCCTAAGGTGGTTTCGGCTTTTCACTTGAACCAGCCTATTGTGGTGCCTGCGGCTACTAGCGACTTGGAGGACTCCAAGTTACTGGACGTTGTCAGAGCATTGAAAATATATATTTCAAGGACAGCTGGAGTCAGAAAATCTGACTCGTTGTTTATCTTGTATGCACCCAACAAGATGGGTGCTCCTGCGTCTAAGCAGACGATTGCTCGTTGGATCTGTAGCACAATTCAACTTGCACATTCTGTGGCAGGCCTGCCACAGCCTAAAACTGTAAAAGCCCACTCCACAAGGAAGGTGGGCTCATCTTGGGCGGCTGCCCGAGGGGTCTCGGCATTACAACTTTGCCGAGCAGCTACGTGGTCAGGGGAGAACATGTTTGTAAAATTTTACAAATTTGATACTCTGGCTAAAGAGGACTTGGAGTTCTCTCATTCGGTGCTGCAGAGTCATCCGCACTCTCCCGCCCGTTTGGGAGCTTTGGTATAATCCCCATGGTCCTGACGGAGTCCCCAGCATCCACTAGGACGTTAGAGAAAATAAGAATTTACTTACCGATAATTCTATTTCTCGTAGTCCGTAGTGGATGCTGGGCGCCCATCCCAAGTGCGGATTGTCTGCATTACTTGTACATAGTTATTGTTACAAAAATCGGGTTATAATTGTTGTGAGCCATCTTTTTTAAGAGGCTACTTCTTTGTTATCATACTGTTAACTGGGTTCAGATCACAAGTTGTACGGTGTGATTGGTGTGGCTGGTATGAGTCTTACCCGGGATTCAAGATCCTTCCTTATTGTGTACGCTCGTCCGGGCACAGTACCTAACTGAGGCTTGGAGGAGGGTCATGGGGGGAGGAGCCAGTACACACCATGTGATCCTAAAAGCTTGCTTTTGTGCCCTGTCTCCTGCGGAGCCGCTATTCCCCATGGTCCTGACGGAGTCCCCAGCATCCACTACGGACTACGAGAAATAGAATTATCGGTAAGTAAATTCTTATTTTTAATGTGTGTGTGTGTAAGAGTCGCTACTAGGGGGCATATCTAATGGGGCATAACAACTGACTGGTGGCATATCTAATGGGGCATAACAAGTGACTGGGGGCATACTTACTAGGGGCTTAACAACTGACTGGTGGCATATCTAATGGGGGCATAACAACTGACTGGGGGCATACTTACTAGGGGCATAACAACTGACTGGTGGCATATCTAATGGGGGCATAACAACTGACTGGGGGCATATCTAATGGGGCATAACTGACTGGTGGCATATCTAATGGGGCATAACAACTGACTGGTGGCATATCTAATGGGGCATAACAAGTGACTGGGGGCATACTTACTAGGGGCATAACAACTGACTGGTGGCATATCTAATGGGGGCATAACAACTGACTGGGGGCATATCTAATGGGGCATAACAACTGACTGGTGGCATATCTAATGGGGCATAACAACTGACTGGGGGCATATCTAATGGGGCATACTTACTAGGGGCATAACAACTGACTGGTGGCATATCTAATGGGGGCATAACAACTGACTGGGGGCATATCTAATGGGGCATAACAACTGACTGGTGGCATATCTAATGGGGCATAACAACTGACTGGTGGCATATCTAATGGGGCATAACAAGTGACTGGGGGCATACTTACTAGGGGCATAACAACTGACTGGTGGCATATCTAATGGGGGCATAACAACTGACTGGGGGCATATCTAATGGGGCATAACAACTGACTGGTGGCATATCTAATGGGGCATAACAACTGACTGGGGGCATATCTAATGGGGCATAACAAGTGACTGGGGGCATACTTACAAGGGGCATATCTACTGGTGCATAACAACTGACTGGGGGTATATCTACTGGGAGCATAACTACTGACTGGGGGCATATCTACTGGGGGAAGGATCATTTTTAAGTTAATAATTTTTGTATGGCCATTGGCCCCCAAAGGATTTTATAAATATCCAAATGGCCCTTGGTAGAAAATGAGCTTCCCCACCCCTGCCCTAATGCTTCCCTCCTGTAGCCTAACTCTAACCCCCCTCCTAGTGCCTTACCCTAAGCTTTCCCTCCCGTAGCCTAACTCTAACCCTCCTCCTAATACTTTACCCTAACCCTCCCATAGCATACCCCCCTAATGCCCAACCCTAACCCTCCCCTCCCGTCTCCTAACCCTCTCCTAGTGCCTAACCCTCCCCTCCCATAGCTTAACCCTCCTCCTAGTGCCTAACTCTAACCCACCCCACCCGTAGCCTAACTCTCCCCCCCCCAGTGCCTAACCCTCCCCTCTTGTATCCTAACCCTCCCCCAAGTGCCTCACCCTAACCCTCCCCTCCCATAGCTTAACTCTCCCCCCAGTGCCTAACCCTCCTCACCCAGTAGTCTAACCCTCCCACTAATGCAGGCATTCCCATACCCTGTCCTCAAGGCACACTAACAGTCCAGGTGTAAGTGATATCCAGGCTTGAGCACAGGTGACTTATTTAGTAGCTCAGGTATTTTGATTTAACCACCTGTGCTGAAGCCTGGATATCACTAAAACCTGCACTGTTGGTGTGCTTGAGAACTGAGGTTGGGAATGCCTTGTGTAGTGCCTTACCCTAACGGTTCCATCCCACAACCTAACTCTCCCCCTACCCTAACCTTTCCACCCCACAGCCTAACCCTCCCCCTACCCTATTCACCCGTACCCTAACCTTTCCATCCCACAGCCTAACCCTCCCCCTAAACTATTCACCCGTACCTTAACCTTTCCATCCCACAGCCTAACCCTCCCCCTACGCTATTCACCCGTACCCTAACCTTTCCATCCCACAGCCTAACCCTCCCTCTACCCTATTCACCCGTACCCTAACCTTTCCATCCCACAGCCTAACCCTCCCCCTACCCTATTCACCCGTACCCTAACCTTTCCATCCCACAGCCTATACCTCCCCCTACCCTATTCACCTGTACGCTAACCTTTCCATCCCACAGCCTAACCCTCCCCCTACCCTATTCACCCATACCCTAACCCTACGCTCACATAGCCTAACCCTCCTCCTAGTGCCTTACCCTAACCCTCCCGTAACCTAACCCTAAACTTCCCCATAGTGCCTAGCCCTCCCCTTGCATACCCTAACCTTACCTCTAGTGCCTAACCCTCCCCTTCCATAGCCTAATCCTCCTAGTGCCTTACCCTAACCCTCCCGTAACCTAACCCTAACCTTCCCTCTAGTGCCTAACCCTCCCCTTCCATAACCTAACCCTCCTAGTGCCTGAGACTAACCCTCACCCTAATGCCTAACCCCCCCCCCATTTCTTATTCTTAGCAGAACCATCGCCTTAGGGCCTAACCCTCCCCTTCCATAACCTAACCCTCCTAGGGCCTAATTCAGACCTGATCGCTAGCAGGGGATTTTTGCACTGCTGCAATCAGATAGTCGCCGCCTACAGGGGGAGTGTATTTTAGCTGTGTAAGTGTGTGAACGCATGTGTAGCCAAGCTGTACAAACTGATCTTGTGCAGTCTCTGCGTAGCCCAGGACTTACTCAGTCGCTGCGATCACATCAGCCTGTCCGGGACCAGAATTGACCTCAGGCAACCTGCCCTACAAACGCATGAACACGCCTGCGTTTTTCCAGATACTCCCTGAAAACGGTCAGTTGACACCCACAAACGCGTTCTTCCTGTCAATCTTCTTGCGATCGCCCATGTGAACGTATCTGTCGCACAAACCCATCTCTGAGCGGCGATCCAGTTTGTACCCGTGGGACGCGCCTGCGCATTGTAATTCTGAATTACACTCCTAGTGCCTTAGACTAACCCTCCCGTAACCTAACCCTCCCCCTAGTACCTAACCCTTCCCTCCCTTTCCATACCCTAACCCTCCTAGTGCCTTATACTAACCCTCCCGTAGCCTAACCCTCTACCTAGTGCCTAACCCTTCCCTCCCCTTCCATACCCTAACCCTCCTAGTGCCTTATACTAACCCTCCCGTAGCCTAACCCTCTACCTAGTGCCTAACCCTTCCCTCCCCTTCCATACCCTAACCCTCCTAGTGCCTTATACTAATCCTCCCGTAGCCTAACCCTCTACCTAGTGCCTAACCCTTCCCTCCCCTTCCATACCCTAACCCTCCTAGTGCCTTATACTAACCCTCCCGTAGCCTAACCCTCTACCTAGTGCCTAACCCTTCCCTCCCCTTCCATACCCTAACCCTCCTAGTGCCTTATACTAAGCCTCCCGTAACCTAACCCTCCCCCTAGTACCTAACCCCCCCCTTCCATACCCTAACCCTCATAGTGCCTTATACTAACCCTCCCGTAGCCTAACCCTCTACCTAGTGCCTAACCGTTCCCTCCCCTTCCATACTCTAGCCCTCCTAGTGCCTTATACTAACCCTCCCGTAGCCTAACCCTCTACCTAGTGCCTAACCCTTCCATACCCTAACCCTCCTAGTGCCTTATACTAACCCTCCCGTAACCTAACCCTCCCCCTAGTACCTAACCCTTCCCTCCCCTTCCATACCCTAACCCTCCTAGTGCCTTATACTAACCCACCCGTAGCCTAACCCTCTACCTAGTGCCTAACTCTTCCCTCCCCTTCCATACCCTAACCCTCCTAGTGCCTTATACTAACCCTCCCGTAGCCTAACCCTCTACCTAGTGCCTAACCCTTCCCTCCCCTTCCATACCCTAGCCCTCCTAGTGCCTTATACTATCCCTCCCGTAGCCTAACCCTCTACCTAGTGCCTAACCCTTCCCTCCCCTTCCATACCCTAACCCTCCTAGTGCCTTATACTAACCCTCCCGTAGCCTAACCCTCTACCTAGTGCCTTAGCCTTCCCTCCCCTTCCATACCCTAACCCTCCTAGTGCCTTATACTAACCCTCCCGTAGCCTAACCCTCTACCTAGTGCCTAACCCTTCCCTCCCCTTCCATACCCTAACCCTCCTAGTGCCTTATACTAAGCCTCCCGTAACCTAACCCTCCCCCTAGTACCTAACCCCCCCTTCCATACCCTAACCCTCATAGTGCCTTATACTAACCCTCCCGTAGCCTAACCCTCTACCTAGTGCCTAACCGTTCCCTCCCCTTCCATACTCTAGCCCTCCTAGTGCCTTATACTAACCCTCCCGTAGCCTAACCCTCTACCTAGTGCCTAACCCTTCCATACCCTAACCCTCCTAGTGCCTTATACTAACCCTCCCGTAACCTAACCCTCCCCCTAGTACCTAACCCTTCCCTCCCCTTCCATACCCTAACCCTCCTAGTGCCTTATACTAACCCACCCGTAGCCTAACCCTCTACCTAGTGCCTAACTCTTCCCTCCCCTTCCATACCCTAACCCTCCTAGTGCCTTATACTAACCCTCCCGTAGCCTAACCCTCTACCTAATGCCTAACCCTTCCCTCCCCTTCCATACCCTAGCCCTCCTAGTGCCTTATACTATCCCTCCCGTAGCCTAACCCTCTACCTAGTGCCTAACCCTTCCCTCCCCTTCCATACCCTAACCCTCCTAGTGCCTTATACTAACCCTCCCGTAGCCTTACCCTCTACCTAGTGCCTAACCCTTCCCCCCCCTTCCATACCCTAACCCTCTTAGTGCCTTATACTAACCCTCCCGTAGCCTAACCCGCTACCTAGTGCCTAACCCTTCCCTCCCCTTCCATACCCTAACCCTCCTAGTGCCTTATACTAACCCTCCCGTAGCCTAACCCTCTACCTAGTGCCTAACCCTTCCCTCCCCTTCCATACCCTAACCCTCCTAGTGCCTTATACTAACCCTCCCGTAGCCTAACCCTCTACCTAGTGCCTTAGCCTTCCCTCCCCTTCCATACCCTAACCCTCCTAGTGCCTTATACTAACCCTCCCGTAGCCTAACCCTCTACCTAGTACCTAACCCTTCCCTCCCCTTCCATACCCTAACCCTCCTAGTGCCTTATACTAACCCTCCCGTAGCCTAACCCTCTACCTAGTGCCTAACCCTTCCCTCCCCTTCCATACCCTAACCCTCCTAGTGCCTTATACTAACCCTCCCGTAACCTAACCCTCCCCCTAGTACCTAACCCTTCCCTCCCCTTCCATACCCTAACCCTCCTAGTGCCTTATACTAACCCACCCGTAGCCTAACCCTCTACCTAGTGCCTAACCCTTCCCTCCCCTTCCATACCCTAACCCTCCTAGTGCCTTATACTAACCCTCCCGTAGCCTATTCCTCTACCTAGTGCCTAACCCGTCCCTCCCCTTCCATACCCTAACCCTCCTAGTGCCTTATACTAACCCTCCCGTAGCCTAACCCTCTACCTAGTGCCTAACCCTTCCCTCCCCTTCCATACCCTAACCCTCCTAGTGCCTTATACTAACCCACCCGTAGCCTAACCCTCTACCTAGTGCCTAACCCTTCCCTCCCCTTCCATACCCTAACCCTCCTAGTGCCTTATACTAACCCTTCCGTAGCCTAACCCTCTACCTAGTGCCTAACCCTTCCCTCCCTTTCCATACCCTAACCCTCCTAGTGCCTTATACTAATCCTCCCGTAGCCTAACCCTCTACCTAGGGTTGGTTCTATATTGGAGTGGGAGAAGGGACCTTCTGACGTACCTAGGGGAGGAGACCCGTCACCAGGGGGAGGAGCTGCGGCCGAACAAGGTACCCGAAAAGTACCCTCGCGGGCTCGCTTCACTCGCCACGCTTCGGGCACGGTGGCTCGCTTCGCTCGCCACCTAATTACTAAAGGTAATAGTTGGTGGTGTGGATACTAGACCAACTGTACCGCTGGCGTAGCTCCTCCCCCTTGTGTCGTGGCTCCTCCCCCTGACGGAAAAGGTCCCTTAGGCCACTTGGATCTAGCCTCTACCCTCTACCTAGTGCCTAACCCTTCCCTCCCCTGCCATACCCTAACTCTCCTAGTGCCTTATACTAACCCTCCCGTAGCCTAACCCTCGCCTTAGTGCCTAATGCTCCCCCCTCTTCCATACCCTAACCCTCCTAGTGCCTTATACTAACCCTTCCGTAACCTAACCCTCGCCTTAGTGCCTAATGCTCCCCTCCCTCTACTTCCTATCCCTAACCTTCCCTCCCATAGCTTAACCCTCGCCCTAGTGTCTAACTCTAACCTTCCTCTCCCATAGCCTAACCTTTCACTCCCCCCATAGTGCTTAACCCTAACCCTCTCCACCCATAGACTAACCCTCTCCCTACTGCATAACCCTAACCCTCTGCTGCCAACCGCGTAGTGTGTCGACATTCTGCCGATGCTACCATGCTCAGTGTCGACGTTTCAATCATGTCAACATCATAACTTGATATTGTGGTGTTGACATTATGACTGCATCCCGGTAATAACATCATCTTAATATAGAATGTAGCGTTCTTGTGTTCATTGCGCACTGAGAAAGCAGAATATGTGGCATGCTGCAGTCCCTAGGCCACAGTGACCGTATCAGGTACAGAAAGCAGCAGCGGAAACACCAGGCAGCCTTGTTAGGAATGAGTAGCCTCATTCACTTCCCCACTTCTGAAGTCACTGGTACGGTAGCTGGACCCATACATAGGCTTCTGGAGCTCCAGGAAGCAGCGTATGATGAATGGTGCCACACACAGTGCTGCCAAGTGCCCAGTTCACAGCAATTCTTCTCTGTGACAGCTCCCCTCAGAAGGACGATGCAGGTGGGATGAACTGAGAGAGTCCCTGGTGTATCAGCCTCATACGACAGATGAGGATATAAGAGCGAGGAGGTGAATGGGCGGGGGTCATTTATCTCAGTTGTGGTGGCTGTCTGTACTATGCCTAGGAACCGATGTTGGTAACCACTGTCCTGGAGCTGAAGGAATGTCTTGTACATTAATGGGAAAATAATGTGTTCTGCAGAGTGCAATAAAAAAAGCTATGTTTCCTGTATGTGCGGCAGGCAGGTGTTATTATATGTGATAGCGCCCAGTAACAGTACATTGGCTGTCCGAGCAGATGTGTCGACTTGCAAAAGTCATATCAGCGGTTATCTCTGCTTCCCAGCAGATGTGGGCACACCAGTGAAGAGGCTAATGCTCATTCTCTAATCCGCTGCTGTCTGCCCTAAAGCGTTTGACCATTAATATATACCAAGGCTGTGTATTGCTGAGCTGGAACAAATGCAAGAGATCGCCATACTCTTATGCACTCCTCTGCTGCAGGTTACCGGGTTGGGAGGAGGGGTCTGCTTCTGTAGCAGAGATGAGGCAGAGTGACTGAAAGCTTGGCAGACTTGTGATACTATGTTTGCATTGGTTGAGATATACAGAAGGGCGGGGCCAGTGATTTCACAGCAGCTGAACTGACTGCAGCATCACCTTTTTCACAGAAGGGTGGGGCCAGTGATTTCACAGCAGCTGAAGTGACTGCAGCATCACCCTTTTCACAGAAGGGCGGGGCCAGTGATTTCACAGCAGCTGAAGTGACTGCAGCATCACCTTTTTCACAGAAGGGCGGGGCCAGTGATTTCACAGCAGCTGAAGTGACTGCAGCATCACCTTTTTCACAGAAGGGCGGGGCCAGTGATTTCACAGCAGCTGAAGTGACTGCAGCATCACCTTTTTCACAGAAGGGCGGGGCCAGTGATTTCACAGCAGCTGAAGTGACTGCAGCATCACCCTTTTCACAGAAGGGCGGGGCCAGTGATTTCACAGCAGCTGAAGTGACTGCAGCATCACCTTTTTCACAGAAGGGCGGGGCCAGTGATTTCACAGCAGCTGAAGTGACTGCAGCATCACCTTTTTCACAGCAGCTGAAGTGACTGCAGCATCGCCTTTTTCACAGCAGGGCGGGGCCAGTGATTTCACAGCAGCCGAAGTGACTGCAGCATCACCTTTTTCACAGAAGGGCGGGGCCAGGTTATGGGTAGGCCTATGGCTATGCAGACTGGAAACCGCAGTAGCGGTGCAGGTGCCATGTTTCCGCACGTACGAACTTGCAGCTGCCGGTAGATACACGCCCTTCATTGCACGCAGAATTGAAGTGGAAGCTTGATGCATGGGCATAGCAATTACAGCACATACGCAGTTGGATGATAATCGCTCTGTTGCGTGAACATCCTCCATTGCGTACAAACGTGAATTGTATTACAGAGGGTGTGTAAAGAGGGTGTGTGCTGTATTACAGAGGGTGTGTAAAAGAGGGTGTGTGCTGTATTACAAGGCATGTGTGGGGAACTGCATAAACCTGCTGATAGTTAGAGGAGATCACTATTACGTGGGACGGCTTCTGCGATCCCTGGGCGTTTCAGGGTGGCGACTGGGAGGTGACATTAAGTCATTACAAAAAGAGGAGGGGCAGGAGCATGTTCAGGGAGGGCCATGGGCGTGTATCGGCATGTGGCTGTGATCTAATTCGCTGCACCACATCCAGTGGTCACACCATCAGAAAGTTAGGAGACTCTGCGCCAGGCAGGGGCAACTTGAGGAGTCGATCTTGCGACCGGTGGTGGAGACATCGGATCCACCAGTGCACTTGAACAATGCTCAGAGTTTGCTCCATCCATCGCAGAGTAGTGCACAAGGGGAACGCTTACACTGGCAGATTTCTGCACTTGACAACCGGTGCGGGCCCATTACTATTTCAGATATATATACTGTACATGATGTCATAATTACAAATATATAACATTCATACCCTCCAGCTGCACCTTTTTAGCAGGTACAGGACCTTTTGTTTATGGTCTGAACCGATTTTTTGCTCTCCAAACGTCAACTGAAAGTATAGGAAAAGGGGTGTGTCCACGGCCCTTTACCTGTGATCACGCCCCCTTTTCTAATGTGTACCGATTTTTAGGTTTAAAATGTTGGAGGGTATGTAACATTTACACATTACAGTATAGGAACAGGTTGTAACGACTTACGATCTATGATGGAAAGGAAGTGACCTGTCACCAGTGGTGGCACTATGCCAGTGAGTCCATGTGGCTAATGTGAGGCCCATCAGTGGAGTGGGCATGTGACGGCACCCATGGACCAGCATCTCTGGCCCTTTTTGTTATGAAGCCCAGCGTCTGAGTGTTAAGCTCCTCCCAATCATCTATCCATGAAGACAGCCATTTTGTAAACTGAACCAGCCTATAAATTAGCTAGGTATCAGTGACATCACTGAGGCACTGCCCAACAGTCATGAAGCACAGCTTCCTAATGAAGTGATAGGATACACTCTCACAAAACAGGTATCTCAACTGCCAATCATAAACCTCGCACCTCTATTTGTGCTGTCCAAACCAATTATGCCAACCTGCACTGCTTTGCAGACCAACATGGCGGTGGTCATAAGAGTAGAAGGTTGCAAAGTACTTTCAGTACTGTAATAAAGACATTCCGAAGCCACAGCTTAGGGTGAGCCAAATTATGTGTGGTCTACGTTTGGGTGTGATTCTGAGTCAGACGCGGCTGCATCTTGTACCCCTGTGGTATCAGTGTCTTTATGCTAGTGCCTCTACAACTTTCTTCCCTGGTGTAGATCCACACAGAACAAAGGGAAAATGCAGGTGCACACTCTAGCACTAATAGGCCCTACACACTTGAAGATATAACTGAGTGATAGAAACGTTCTCGTTCATTAATGAACGAGAACTCATTCATATCGTTCAGTGTGTAGGCACCAACGATAAATAATGCGCGGCCCTGCGCTCGTTCATCGTTGGTGCCGGCTCGTTCATTACTTCTGGCCAATATGGACAATCTCGTCCATATTAGAATGCAGGACTATGGGGTCGGGTGACGGGGGGAGTGAAGAAACTTCACTTCCCCCGTAACCCCCCCACCGCCGGGTCGTCCGGCGGCCGTATCAGCCGTCGGGCAACTCGGCGGCCAGTTGCCGAGTGTGTAGGGCCTATAAGACCTTTAGTAAACAGAACAATTATAATAAACTGCAATTTAATATGGAGTAAAATTTAGGTTCTTTGCATAATTTTCGGCCAAAAATATGGGTCGCACCATTTTTGACTGCACTACTAGCCACCGCCCATCACTTTTATGCCACATTTCTGATACCGCCTGACCCAATCGTTTCACAATCTGAGCGTGGCCTCCTAAGTGAGTGGTTCAGTGTCTTTGAACACAACCACTCTCAGTGGCATGCCTGCTACACACCCATAACACGCAACACCCCCCCCCCCCCCCCCCCCCCACTCCCGTTACCTCCCAGTCACTGTCCAGGAACGCCCATTACATTTCTGCTACTGTGCGTCTACATTTTATAAGCACGGTTTGCAATTGGGTGTTACAATTAATGGATGACTAAACCCCAAAATGACCAATTCCAGTTTTAAACCATGAAGGTAGCACACATTGGGCCTAGCACACACCCTCTGTAATACAGCACACACCCTCTGTTATACAGCACACACCCTCTGTAATATAGCACACTCCCTCTGTTATACAGCACACTCCCTCTGTAATACAGCACATACACACTCTCTGTAATACAGCACACACCCTCTGTTATACAGCACACACCCTCTGTAATACAGCACACTCCCTCTGTTATACAGCACAAACCCTCTGTAATACAGCACACACCCTCTGTTATACAGCACACACCCTCTGTAATACAGCACACCCCCTCTGTTATACAGCACACACCCTCTGTAATACAGCACACTCCCTCTGTTATACAGCACACACCCTCTGTAAATACAGCACACTCCCTCTGTTATACAGCACACTCCCTCTGTTATACAGCACACACCCTCTGTTATACAGCACACACCCTCTGTAATACAGCACACTTCCTCTGTAATACAGCACACACCCTCTAATCCAGCACACACCCTCTCTAATACAGCACACACCCTCTGTTATACAGCACACACCCTCTGTTATACAGCACACACTCTCTGTTATACAGCACACACCCTCTGTAATACAGCACACACCCTCTGTAATACAGCACACACTCTGTTATACAGCACACACCCCCTGTAATAGAGCACACACCCTCTGTAATACAGCACACACTCTCTGCTATACAGCACACACCCTCTGCTATACAGCACACACTCTCTGTAATACAGCACACACCCTCTGTAATACAGCACACACTCTCTGTTATACAGCACACACCCCCTGTAATACAGCACACACCCCCTGTAATACAGCACACACCCTCCCTTATACAGCACACACCCTCTGTAATACAGCACACACCCTCTGTAATACAGCACACATTCTCTGTAATACAGCACACATCCTCTGTAATACAGCACACACCCTCTGTAATACAGCACACACCCTCTCTAATACAGCACACACCCTCTGTAATACAGCACACACCCTCTCTAATACAGCACACATCCTCTGTTATACAGCACACACCCTCTGTAATACAGCACACTCCCTCTGTAATACAACATACACCCTCTGTAATATAGCACACACCCTCTGTAATACAGCACACACCCTCTGTTATACAGCACACACCCTCTGTAATACAGCACACTCCCTCTGTAATACAACACACACCCTCTGTAATATAGCACACACCCTCTGTAATACAGCACACACCCTCTGTAATACAGCACACACCCTCGGTAATACAGCACACACCCTCTGTTATACAGCACACACCCTCTGTAATACAGCACACTCCCTCTGTAAAACAGCACACACCCTCTGTTATACAGCACACACCCTCTGAGCACACACCCTCTGTAATACAGCACACTCCCTCTGTAATACAGCACACACCCTCTGTTATACAGCACACACCCTCTGTTATACAGCACACACCCTCTGTAACACAACACACACCCTCTGTAATACAGCACACATCCTCTGTTATACAGCACACACCCTCTGTAATACAGCACACTCCCTCTGTAATACAGCACACACCCTCTGTAATACAGCACACACCCTCTGTAATACAGCACACACCCTCTGTTATACAGCACACACCCTCTGTAATACAGCACACTCCCTCTGTAATACAGCACACTCCCTCTGTAATACAGCACACACCCTCTGTTATACAGCACACACCCTCTGTTATACAGCACACACCCTCTGTAATACAGCACACTCCCTCTGTAATACAGCACACACCCTCTGTTATACAGCACACACCCTCAGTAATACAGCACACACCCTCTGTAATACAGCACACACCCTCTGTTATACAGCACACACCCTCTGTAATGCAGCACACACCCTGTTATACAGCACACACCCTCTGTAATACAGCACACGCCCTCTGTAATACAGCCCACACCCTCTGTAATACAGCACACACCCTCTGTAATGCAGCACACACCCCCTGTAATACAGCACACACCCTCTGCATACCTCCCAACTGTCCCGATTTTGGCGAGACAGTCCCGTTTTTCACGGTCTGTCCCGCTGTCCCACCCGCGGGTCGCAGTATCCCGCGGGTGGGGGGGCAGTTGGGAGATCCCCCCCTGTCACTCGCTGAGGAGAGCAGCGGTGAATAGTTGCTGTGTGCATGCGCACAGCATCTATTCATGGCAGAGAGGGACAGGGGGCATGACCAGCAGCTCTCACAGCGCTGTTCATGCCCCCAATAATGACGAAAACGGGGCGTGGCTTGCGATCGTGGCACTTGCCGCGAGGCCACACCCCCTTTCCGTTAGACCACGCCCCCTAAAATCGGGTGCGCGCCTTAGGCGCGCGGTGGTGTCCCTCCTCTGCTGATGCCAAAGTTGGGAGGTATGCTCTCTGTAATACAGCACACACCCTCTGTAATACAGCGCACACCCTCTGTAATGCAGCACCCCCCCCCCTGTAATACAGCACACACCCTCTGTAATACAGCACACACCCTCTGTAATGCAGCACACACCCCCTGTAATACAGCACACACCCTCTGTAATACAACGCACACCCTCTGTAATGCAGCACACACCCCCTGTAATACAGCACACACCCTCTGTAATACAGCACACACCCTCTGTTATACAGCACACACCCTCTGCTATACAGCACACACCCTCTGCTATACAGCACACACCCGCTGTAATACAGCACACACCCTCTGTAATACAGCACACACTCTCTGTTATACAGCACACACCCCCTGTAATACAGCACACACCCTCCCTTATACAGCACACACCCTCTGTAATACAACGCACACCCTCTGTAATGCAGCACACACCCCCTGTAATACAGCACACACCCTCTGTAATACAGCACACACCCTCTGTTATACAGCACACACCCTCTGCTATACAGCACACACCCGCTGTAATACAGCACACACCCTCTGTAATACAGCACACACTCTCTGTTATACAGCACACACCCCCTGTAATACAGCACACACCCTCCCTTATACAGCACACACCCTCTGTAATGCATCACACACCCTCTGTTATACAGCACACACCCTCTGTTATACAGCACACACCCTCTGTAATACAGCACACACCCTCTGTAATGCAGCACACACCCTCTGTTATACAGCACACACCCTCTGTAATGCAGCACACACCCTCTGTAATACAGCACACACCCTCTGTCATGCAGCACACACCCTCTGTTATACAGCACACACCCTCTGTAATACAGTACACACCCTCTAATGCAGCACACACCCTCTGTAGTGCAGCACACACCCTCTGTAATACAGCGCACACCCTCTGTAGTGCAGCGCACACCCTCTGTAGTGCAGCGCACACCCTCTGCAATACAGCACACACCCTCTGTAATACAGCACACACCCTCTGTAATACAGCACACACCCTCTGTAATGCAGCACACACCCTCTGTAGTGCAGCACACACCCTCTGTAATACAGCGCACACCCTCTGTAATGCAGCGCACACCCTCTGCAATACAGCACACACCCTCTGGCCTTTTTCCATGTCGACCTTGTTCATGTTGACCTTTTGACCACGTCGACCTATTTCAGGTGTCGCCCTAAGGTGTGTTGACCTAAGTGGTGTCGGCCTGGAGTCCGGATACCATCCCTGTGTTAATTGTTTTTATACTGTTATATTTTGTTGGTTGTGGATAATGTGATGTCATTGGGTGATTATCAGGAGCGCCTGTTTGCATCATGAGGTGTTACAGTATGTGATGGAAATAACAGAAATGTTTGGAGATTAGGGACTAAGGGGGAAATTTACTAAGCAGTGATAAGAGCGGAGAAGTGAGCCAGTGGAGAAGTGCCCATGGCAACCAATCAGCACTGAAGTAACAACTATAATTTGCATACTATGAAATTATACAGAGCTGCTGATTGGTTGATGGGGCAACTTCTAAACTGGCTCACTTCTCCGCTCTTATCACTGCTTAGTAAATATCCCTCTCAATGTAATATCCTGTGAGAAGCCAGAGGTGTGGGACTTTGTGCAAGAATGGCCGTATTGTTAAAGCTTACTACTTTTTAAAACGGCAATCACGTTTGCCTTATAAATGATTACCTCTTTGAAAATACGGGCATTCTCGCACAAAGTCCTGCACCTTCGGCTTCTCACAGGCTATTACATTTAGGGGGTTATCTGTGGTAAATTGGATCTCCCCTTGGCCCTAGATGTGTGTTAGGCTGGAACTCTCTGGGAGTAACATCACTGACATTGGTGGGAGGAGTCAGAGTTCAGACCAACAGTCATTAACTGCTAATGTGATGACATCATTTTTATCGGCAGTCGGTTTTATTAAATAGAAACAGGGAGGCTGAAGCGTGTTTTTGGGAAAGTTGGTATATCGACAGGCATTTTGTGAAAAATAGGGATAAAATGGGACATTTGGGTTGTTTATGCTGAGTAATCAATGGAATGGGACTGTGGGGCGTTTCCGGGTGTGAGTGGTATGTGGGGTCTATTATGAGAGCACGTGGAGTTTCTGATTAAATGTATTGTTTTACCTTCTTCCTGAGGTAAAGGGTATGGTGCAGATGATGAGAGCACGGCACACTGTATGCAGCACTGGAAGAGTAGCAGGCTGCTTACGCCAGGCAGTTGTATAGTTGTTATTGTATAATGATTTGGCATGTGTGTACTGTGCAGATTGTAAGGCAGTGCCAAGGCATGTGGTATGGCGTGCCATATGTTCTGTGACAAGTGTATGTTTATAGCACAGTAATCGGCAGAGCTACAATGGTACCAGGGGTGCAGCGTGTCCCGCTGTCAGGGGTGGGGGTCTCCTCTGTCAAAGCTGCATGTGTGTTTTTCACCCTTGGGTGGTATATGGGGTCCTTACAGAATATGCTATGAGGCCACGGATGTCACACCCCTGGTAATGGTCATGCACACAGTGTGTTTGTGTCACTGTGTTGTGCACTGTGCACATCTGTGTCACTACATTATACGCTCTGTATGTGTGTGCTACAGGAAGCAGGAGGCCCATACATGGCAGTGTGTGTGTGTGTGTGTCATTGTGTGTCTGTGTGTGGTTGGTTGTGTCAGTGCTGCCGGTTGCTAGGTAACTGTCGCTGCTTTAATTCCTATATTTAGGGGTTTTCAGAATAAGGTTGAAGTTTTTATCACACGACGGTCTCTTACAATGCAGAATGAGCGCTCTCTCGGGGTGACAAGGGTGAGACACCCCTGTATGTCTCCTTACATCCTGCTGTCTCTCTCACCCCTAGTATGTCTCCAGAAACCGTGCTGTCTCTCTATTAACTCCGGATTTGTTGATCTCAAGCGATGTCTTCTATTATATTTTAACCCCCTGTTCTCTTCCTCTGTCTGTACCCTCTCCTTACCCCCTACTCCTCTTCTTACACCCCCTCTCCTCCCTCACCCATCCTTCTCTTTCCCTGTCTGTCAGAATGTAGCTTCTTTTCCAGTTCTCCTCTCTCTCTTTTCCTGCTCTGTAACCCCCTCTTATCCCCCCATCTTCCCACTCTGTCTTTCCTTCTCTCCCCCTCCTTCCTCTCTGCCTTATTCCTCTCTCACCCTGTTTGCTTCTCTCTTCCTATATACACATACAGACATGTATGTATGTATATATGTACATTCACACAGAGGCGCACTTGTCTTCCCCTGTTCTTTCTGTAAGATCCGTCCCAGATGTACATTTATATACAATATATGTGTCTATGTACATTAATTACATTATAAACATTTTCTTGTATACATAAAACACATTTATACAAATTTAATGGAATAGGTACTCTATGTAGCTGTCAATTTTCTATCTATCTATCTATCTATCTATCTATCTATCTATCTATCTATCTATCTATCTATCTATCTATCTATCTATCTATGTCATATGTGCCTAAATTTTTACCTAAACATCTAGCTGTCCTATCTATCTATCTATCTATCTATCTATCTATCTATCTATCTATCTATCTATCTATCTATGTCATATCTACCTAAACATCTATCTATCTATCTATCTATCTATCTATCTATCTATCTATCTATCTATCTATCTAACATGTACCTAAATATCTACCTAAACATCTAGCTGTCCTATCTATCTATCTATCTATCTATCTATCTATCTATCTATCTATCTATCTATCTATCTATCTATCTATCTATCTATCTACAGGAGCTGTGGCTGCTACAGGGCACAGGTTGGGGGCAGGGCCCACTTTGTATATGTGAGAATGCGTGGGGCAGTTTATATGTTGTGAAGGGAGGTTTTAAGAAGAGAAGACCAGTGGCCTTAGTAGGATTGACCGGGACTGCCAGACCTTCCTCCCAGTTTTGTAATAGGGTCTATCAATGCTTTGTTAGCTGTCAATTATCTATCTATCTATCTTATCTATCTATCTATCTATCTATCTATCTATCTATCTATCTATCTATCTATCTATCTATCATATGTTTTTCTCTTGTGGATCTAAAAAAATATATATGTGTGGATGAAATCATGAAGAATAGAAAATAATATACAGACATGTGTATATAACATATATACACACACACACACACACACACACACACACACACACACACACACACACACACACACACACACACACATGCAAAGCGGACACATGTACATACTTTGTATATATATATATATATATATATATATATATGTTCCATGTTCTTATGTAATGGAGTCACTGATAATAAATGCTTTGTTGTACAATATTAATGCTGTCCTGTTTTATAATAGTGATATTAACATCAATATGCTATAGTGTAGGTGGAGTATTAGGGGAAATGTTCCGTTCTGGTCTATGGTCTGTGTCCCTCTGTTCTCCCTGCTACTCTCCTGTGTGTGTCCAGTGTCATACTGACTGTTCCACTATTGATTAACTTGTACCTATTTTCTATCAATTGTAATTGACCCTCAAGTGGCCGGGGCATTCTGTTTTTGGGCTGTTGACCTTCTTGTTCCCAGATTAACTCTGTATTCCTGGTTATTAACCAGTATGTGTGATGGTCAATCTGTATAGATAGTTATTCACCAACAAATGGCCAGGGTCATTCTGTATTTCCAAATATTCACCAACCCATCTTGTGCCCAGGGTTATTCTGTATTCCTGGATACTGACCAACATGTGCAGGGTCACTTTATATTCCTTGTTACTGACCAACATGTTACCAGGGTCAGTCTGTATTCCTGGTTATTAACCATCATGGGCCAGATCATTCTATATTCCTGGTAATTGACCATCAGGGGACCAGATCATTCTATATTCATGGTTATTGACCATCATGTGGTCAGGGTAACTATATTTCTGGCTGTTGACCAGCATGTGGCCAATTAACGCTATATTCCTGGTTATTGACCAGCATGTGGCCAAGGTAACGCTATATTCCTGTTATTGACCAGCATGTGGCCAGGGTCATTCTATATTCCTGGTTACTGACCATCATGTGGCCAGGGTCATTCTTTATTCCTGGATATTGACCATCATGTGGCCAGGGTCATTCTATATTCCTGGTTACTGACCAACATGTGTCAAGATACATTCTATATTCCTGGATATTGACCATCATGTGGCCAGTCAGAGTCATTCTGCAGTCCTAATTATTGACCAACATGTGCCAAGGGTCATTCTACTGTATATTCCTGGTTATTGACCATCATGTGGCCAGGATCATTCTATATTCCTTGTTATTGACCAACATTTGTGAAGGATTATTCTATATTCCTGGATATTGACCATCATGTTACCTGGCTCACTCTATATTCCTGATAATTGACCATCATGTTACCTGGATCACTCTATATTCCTGGTTATTGACCATCATGTCGCCAGGCTAACTCTATATACTTGATTATTGACCAGCATGTGGCTAGGGTCATTCTATATTCCTGGTTATTGACCATCAAGTCGCCAGGGTCATTCTGTATTCCTGGTTATTGAACATCATGTGCCCAGGGTCACTCTATGTTCCTGGTTATTGACCATCATATGGCCAGGATCACTCTATATTCCTTGTTATTGACCAACATTTGTGAAGGATCATTCTATATTCCTGGTTGTTGACCACCACGTGGCTAGGATCGTTCTGTATTTCTGGTTAATGACCAACATGTGGCCAGTGTCATTCTATATTCCTGGTTATTAATTAACATGTGGCCAGGGTTGATCTACTAAGAAACAACTTGTGGAAGTTGGATATTCAGTAATCTTAGTTATTTATATTATTGGTTATTTGTTGTAGAGTAATGGGCCTGATTCAGGCTTGTAAGCAAAGTAAGAAAGCACACAACTGGGCAAAACCATGTTGCACTGCAGGTGGGGCAGATGTAACATGTGCAGAGAGAGTTAGATTTGGGTGCGGTTTGTTCAAACTGAAATCTAAATTGTAGTGTAAAAATAAAACTGTCCAAACATTTGTGGGCTACATGCAAAAAAACAGTAGGTATTTACCCTACTCAGAAACAATATAACCGACCCACATCTACATTTCTGCACATGTTACATCTGCTTCACCTGCAGTGCAACATGGTTTTGCCCAGTTGTGTGCTTTTTTGTTTTGCTTACAAACCTGAATCGGGTCCAGTGTAGGTCATTCAGCTGTCCCAGTTTCTGCCCAGAATGTGACGGATCATTCTGTTTTCCCCTTAGTTACTCAGATTGTAGCTGTGATCTTTGTGTGTTACCAAGCAAAAAATAGCTGTGGCCATTTGGTATTTCTGGTTATTGAGCAAGATGTGACTATATCCATTCTGTATATAACTAGTAATTCCGAATGACCCTGTCCTTATACATCTCTATAACAAGGAATAGAGAATGACCCCGGCCCTATTTTGCTCTATATCAAGTAATACAGAATGACTTCGGCAGGGCCATCTTTTTATATGGGCTCAATGGGCACTTGCCCAAGGGCCCCAGGAGTCTAAGGGCCCATGGCTAATAGCTGAGGGTCCCCTTTTCCAGGGGTACCAGATTTTTGAAAACCGGCCCTGGGGAACTGGAGATCTAAGAAGTGGACCCCATCCGAACCTGTTTCTTGCTCTTGCCAGTCAGATATCTTGGGTTCTGGCCGACTTAGAGTTTTTCTAAGGGTATACTCCAAAAGCTGGGACTCCCCCCTTTTGGGGGACACTGGCAGCTTGTCTCTACTATGCCCAGAACCAGAGATATCAGCCTTCCAGCAGCTGGTCCCTGCTCTAGCTCCACACGCTTGGTATGGAGTTTTATATAGTCATCGGTGGATTGCTCTGGCTCCTGAACTCTGATCCCCAAGCCTCCAGTACCTCCTGAAAGGTGAGACTCTCTAGTGTTATAACTAGGGATGGCCATCGACTATCGATGATTTAAAATCATTGATGGTCTATGACCGATGTCACATACTTTTACCATCGATGTGGGAGAACCAGATGGTTTCCCTCCATCAATGGCTACGCCTAAACTAATAGTTTTTTTTTACAAAATGCCGAGACACGGAGCATAGCTCCGCCCCCGACACACGCGAAGCCCCGCCACCGGGCTGTGATTGGCCCACAGGCCTTTCACAGAAATAACAGGGATGGCCATTGATGAGAGAAACCATCGATGATCTCCTATAGCATCCTATAGCATCCATTGATGGGCACTGTCAGTTTCACCATCAATGGCAAACACACCGATGGCCATCCCTAGTTATAATCCATTGAAAACTAAGAAATCTATTTCCAGGAACTAGAGATATCTGCAGTCAAGCAACCTGCCCTCCCATTGGAAAATGATGAATATTAAGCCCACTCCACTATCCACCCCTCCCCTGTGTATTAAACCCTGCCCTACCACCCTGGAAGTCATGTTCTCCTTCCCGCCTCATCTCCCTCCATCTGTGCAGTAAAGGAGTAATTAGCAGAAATTACTGCTCCAGGTCCTACATGCTGAGTGGAATATAGAACACCCCCTACCACCCGCGGGACATCAAAGCTGCCGCTGATAGCACCTCCCACCCCTTAACTGCCCTATACAACTCTATAACTAGTAATACAGAATAACCCTGGCCCTATCCTGCTCTATAACTAGGAATTTAGAATGTCTCCAGCTCATACTTGCCTACTCTCCTGGAAGTTGCAAGATTTTTGGGGTAGCCCCCCGGAAGAGCAGGCAAATGTCCCGCATCCTGCCCGGACCCTAGTGAAGCGGGCAGGATGGAGAGTTACTCTCCAGTAATTGTGGGTCCGTGGTTTGGGGGAGAGGTTAAAAGGATGCAGATTACATAATTTTAGCCCTGACCCCTTCCCGCGGGCCCGCGAATCGCAGCATTTTCCGAGTGTGGGGGCTTAATGATGGCACACCCCCGGCACCACCCTCCGAAGTTCCCTGCTGCATCTCCTCTCCGGGCTTCTCGCAGAGTGGAGAAATTAAAAGTAGGAGAGTATGCCCCAGCTCTATACAGCTCTATAACTAGTAATACAGAATGTCCCCAACTCTATCCTGCTCTATAACTAGTAATACAGACTGTCCCCGGCCCTATCCTGCTCTATAACTAGTAATACAGAATGTCCCCGGCACTATCCTGCTCTATAACTAGTAATACAGAATGTCCACGGCCCTATCCTGCTCTATAACTAGGGATACAGAATGTCCCCAGCCCTATCCTGCTCTATAACTAGTAATACAGAATATCCCCGGCCCCATCCTGCTCTATAACTAGTAATACAGAATGTCCACGGCCCTATCCTGCTCTATAACTAGTGATACAGAATGTCCCCAGCCCTATCCTGCTCTATAACTAGTAATACAGAATGTCCCCGGCCCTATCCTGCTCTATAACTAGTAATACAGAATGTCCCCGGCCCTATACTGCTCTATAACTAGTAATACAGAATGTCCCCGGCCCCATCCTGCTCTATAACTAGTAATACAGAATGTCCCCGGCCCTATACTGCTCTATAACTAGTAATACAGAATGTCCCCGGCCCTATCCTGCTCTATAACTAGTAATACAGAATGTCCCCGGCCCTATCCTGCTCTATAACTAGTGATACAGAATGTCCCCGGCCCTTTCCTGCTCTATAACTAGTAATACAGAATGTCCCCGGCCCTATCCTGCTCTATAACTAGTGATACAGAATGTCCCCGGCCCTATCCCGCTCTATAACTAGTAATACAGAATGTCCCCGGCCCAATCCCACTCTATAACTAGTAATACAGAATGTCCCCGGCCCTATCCTGCTCTATAACTAGTAATACAGAATGTCCCCGGCCCCATCCTGCTCTATAACTAGTAATACAGAATGTCCCCGGCTCCATCCTGCTCTATAACTAGTGATACAGAATGTCCCCGGCCCTATCCTGCTCTATAACTAGTAATACAGAATGTCCCCGGCCCCATCCTGCTCTATAACTAGTAATACAGAATGTCCCCGGCCCTATCCTGCTCTATAACTAGTCATACAGAATGTCCCCGGCCCTATCCTGCTCTATAACTAGTAATACAGAATATCCCCGGCCCCATCCTGCTCTATAACTAGTAATACAGAATGTCCCCGGCCCTATGCTGCTCTATAACTAGTGATACAGAATGTCCCCGGCCCTATCCTGCTCTATAACTAGTGATACAGAATGTCCCCGGCCCTATCCCGCTCTATAACTAGTAATACAGAATGTCCCCGGCCCTATCCTGCTCTATAACTAGTGATACAGAATGTCCCCGGCCCTATCCTGATCTATAACTAGTAATACAGAATGTCCCCGGCCCTATCCTGCTCTATAACTAGTAATACAGAATGTCCCCGGCCCTATCCCGCTCTATAACTAGTAATACAGAATGTCCCCGGCCCTATCCTGCTCTATAACTAGTAATACAGAATGTCCCCGGCCCCATCCTGCTCTATAACTAGTAATACAGAATGTCCCCGGCCCTATCCTGCTCTATAGCTAGTAATACAGAATGTCCCCGGCCCTATCCTGCTCTATAACTAGTAATACAGAATGTCCCCGGCCCTATCCTGCTCTATAACTAGTAATACAGAATGTCCCCGGCCCTATCCTGCTCTATAACTAGTAATACAGAATGACCCCGGCCCCATCCTGCTCTATAACTAGTAATACAGAATGTCCACGGCCCAATCCCGCTCTATAACTAGTAATACAGAATGTCCCCGGCCCTATCCTGCTCTATAACTAGTAATACAGAATGTCCCCGGCCCCATCCTGCTCTATAACTAGTAATACAGAATGTCACCAGCCCTATCCTGCTCTATAACTAGTAATACAGAATGTCCCCGGCCCTGTGCTGCTCTATAACTAGTAATACAGAATGTCCCCGGCTCCATCCTGCTCTATAACTAGTGATACAGAATGTCCCCGGCCCTATCCTGCTCTATAACTAGTAATACAGAATGTCCCCGGCCCCATCCTGCTCTATAACTAGTAATACAGAATGTCCCCGGCCCTATCCTGCTCTATAACTAGTCATACAGAATGTCCCCGGCCCTATCCTGCTCTATAACTAGTGATACAGAATGTCCCCGGCCCTATCCTGCTCTATAACTAGTAATACAGAATATCCCCGGCCCCATCCTGCTCTATAACTAGTAATACAGAATGTCCCCGGCCCTATGCTGCTCTATAACTAGTGATACAGAATGTCCCCGGCCCTATCCTGCTCTATAACTAGTGATACAGAATGTCCCCGGCCCTATCCCGCTCTATAACTAGTAATACAGAATGTCCCCGGCCCTATCCTGCTCTATAACTAGTGATACAGAATGTCCCCGGCCCTATCCTGATCTATAACTAGTAATACAGAATGTCCCCGGCCCTATCCTGCTCTATAACTAGTAATACAGAATGTCCCCGGCCCTATCCCGCTCTATAACTAGTAATACAGAATGTCCCCGGCCCTATCCTGCTCTATAACTAGTAATACAGAATGTCCCCGGCCCCATCCTGCTCTATAACTAGTAATACAGAATATCCCCGACCCTATCCTGCTCTATAACTAGAAATACAGAATGTCCCCGGCCCTATCCCGCTCTATAACTAGTAATACAGAATGTCCCCGGCCCTATCCTGCTCTATAACTAGTAATACAGAATGTCCCCAGCCCTATCCTGCTCTATAACTAGTGATACAGAATGTCCCCGGCCCTATCCTGCTCTATAACTAGTAATACAGAATGTCCCCGGCCCTATCCTGCTCTATAACTAGTAATACAGAATGTCCCCGGCCCCATCCTGCTCTATAACTAGTAATACAGAATGTCCCCGGCCCTATCCTGCTCTATAACTAGTAATACAGAATGTCCCCGGCCCTATCCTGCTCTATAACTAGTAATACAGAATGTCCCCGGCCCTATCCTGCTCTATAACTAGTAATACAGAATGTCCCCGGCCCTATCCTGCTCTATAACTAGTAATACAGAATGTCCCCGGCCCTATCCTGCTCTATAACTAGTAAGACAGAATGACCCCGGCCCCATCCTGCTCTATAACTAGTAATACAGAATGTCCACGGCCCTATCCTGCTCTATAACTAGTAATACAGAATGTCCCCGGCCCTATCCTGATCTATAACTAGTGATACAGAATGTCCCCGGCCCTATCCTGCTCTATAACTAGCAATACAGAATGTCCCCGGCCCCATCCTGCTCTATAACTAGTAATACAGAATGTCCCCGGCACTATCCTGCTCTATAACTAGTGATACAGAATGTCCCCGGCCCTATCGTGCTCTATAACTAGTAATACAGAATATCCCCGGCCCCATCCTGCTCTATAACTAGTAATACAGAATGTCCCCGGCCCCATCCTGCTCTATAACTAGTAATACAGAATGTCCCCGGGCCCATCCTGCTCTATAACTAGTAATACAGAATGTCCCCGGCCCTATCCTGCTCTATAACTAGTAATACAGAATGTCACCGGCTCCATCCAGGTCTATAACTAGTACAGGTTGAGTATCCCATATCCAAATATTCCGAAATACGGAATATTCCGAAATACGGACTTTTTTGAGTGAGAGTGAGGTAGCGAAACCTTTGTTTTTTGATGGCTCAATGTACACAAACTTTGTTTAATGCACAAAGTTATTAAAAATATTGGCTGAAATGACCTTCAGGCTGTGTGTATAATGTGTATATGAAACATAAATGCATTCTGTGCTTAGATTTAGCTCCCATCACCATAATATCTCATTATAGTATGCAATTATTCCAAAATACGGAAAAATCTCATATCCAAAATTCCTCTGGTCCCAAGCATTTTGGATAAGGAATACTCAACCTGTAATACAGAATGTCCCCGGCACTATACAGCTCTGTAACACCTCTTTCTCTATCGTCCTAGTGGATGCTGGGGTTCCTGAAAGGACCATGGGGAATAGCGGCTCCGCAGGAGACAGGGCACAAAAAGTAAAGCTTTCCGATCAGGTGGTGTGCACTGGCTCCTCCCCCTATGACCCTCCTCCAAGCCTCAGTTAGATTTTTGTGCCCGGCCGAGAAGGGTGCAATCTAGGTGGCTCTCCTAAAGAGCTGCTTAGAAAAGTTTAGCTTAGGTTTTTTATTTTACAGTGAGTCCTGCTGGCAACAGGATCACTGCAACGAGGGACTTAGGGGAGAAGAAGTGAACTCACCTGCGTACAGGATGGATTGGCTTCTTGGCTACTGGACATCAGCTCCAGAGGGACGATCACAGGTACAGCCTGGATGGTCACCGGAGCCTCGCCGCCGGCCCCCTTGCAGATGCTGAAACAAGAAGAGGTCCAGAATCGGCGGCAGAAGACTCCTCAGTCTTCTAAAGGTAGCGCACAGCACTGCAGCTGTGCGCCATTTTCCTCTCAGCACACTTCACACGGCAGTCACTGAGGGTGCAGGGCGCTGGGAGGGGAGCGCCCTGGGAGGCAAATGAAAACCTATTTGGCTAAAAAATACCTCACATATAGCCTCCGGGGGCTATATGGAGATATTTAACCCCTGCCAGAATCCACTAAAGAGCGGGAGACGAGCCCGCCGAAAAAGGGGCGGGGCCTATCTCCTCAGCACACAGCGCCATTTTCCTTACACAGCTCCGCTGGTCAGGACGGCTCCCAGGTCTCTCCCCTGCACTGCACTACAGAAACAGGGTAAAACAAGAGAGGGGGGGCAAAATAGTGGCAAAAAATTATATTATAAAAGCAGCTATACAGGGAGCACTTATTATAAGGCTATCCCTGTCATATATAGCGCTTTGGTGTGTGCTGGCAAACTCTCCCTCTGTCTCCCCAAAGGGCTAGTGGGGTCCTGTCTTCGTTAAGAGCATTCCCTGTGTGTCTGCTGTGTGTCGGTACGTGTGTGTCGACATGTATGAGGACGATATTGGTGTGGAGGCGGAGCAATTGCCAAATATGGGGATGTCACCTCCTAGGGGGTCGACACCAGAATGGATGCCTTTATTTATGGAATTACGGGATAGTGTCAACACGCTAAAGCAGTCGTTTGACGACATGAGACGGCCGGACAATCAATTAGTGCCTGTCCAGGCGCCTCAAACACCGTCAGGGGCTGTAAAACGCCCTTTGCCTCAGTCGGTCGACACAGACCCAGACACAGGCACTGATTCCAGTGGCGACGGTGACGAATCAACCGTATTTTCCAGTAGGGCCACACGTTATATGATTTTGGCAATGAAGGAGGCGTTACATTTAGCTGATACTACAGGTACCACTAAACAGGGTATTATGTGGGGTGTGAAAAAACTACCTATAGTTTTTCCTGAATCAGAAGAACTAAATGAGGTGTGTGATGAAGCGTGGGTTGCCCCCGATAAAAAGATGCTGATTTCAAAGAAGTTATTGGCTTTATACCCTTTCCCGCCAGAGGTTAGGGCGCGCTGGGAAACACCTCCTAGGGTGGACAAGGCGCTCACACGCTTATCTAAACAAGTGGCGTTACCCTCTCCTGAGACGGCCGCACTTAAAGATCCAGCAGATAGGAGGATGGAAAATATCCAAAGAAGTATATACACACATACAGGTGTTATACTACGACCAGCTATAGCGACAGCCTGGATGTGCAGTGCTGGAGTAGCTTGGTCAGAGTCCCTGATTGAAAATATTGATACCCTGGATAGGGACAATGTTTTACTGTCTTTAGAGCAAATAAAGGATGCATTTCTTTATATGCGTGATGCACAGAGGGATATCTGCACACTGGCATCACGGGTAAGTGCTATGTCCATTTCGGCCAGAAGAAGTTTATGGACGCGACAGTGGTCAGGCGATGCGGACTCAAAACGGCATATGGAAGTTTTGCCGTATAAAGGGGAGGAGTTATTTGGAGTCGGTCTATCAGATTTGGTGGCCACGGCTACAGCCGGGAAATCCACCTTTTTTACCTCAAGTTACTCCCCAACAGAAAAAGACACCGACTTTTCAACCGCAGCCCTTTCGTTCCTTTAAAAACAAGAGAGCAAAGGGATATTCATATCTGCCACGAGGCAGAGGAAGGGGGAAGAGACAGCAACAGGCAGCTCCTTCCCAGGAACAGAAGCCCTCCCCCGCTTCTACAAAAGCCTCAGCATGACGCTGGGGCTTCTCAAGCGGACTCGGGGGCGGTGGGCGGTCGTCTCAAGAATTTCAGCGCGCAGTGGGCTCACTCGCAGGTAGATCCCTGGATCCTGCAGATAATATCTCAGGGATACAGGTTGGAACTAGAGACAGATCCACCTCGCCGTTTCCTGAAGTCTGCTTTACCAACGTCCCCCTCCGAAAGGGAGACGGTCTTGGAAGCCATTCACAAGCTGTACTCTCAGCAGGTGATAGTCAAGGTACCTCTTCTACAACAAGGAAAGGGGTATTATTCCACTCTATTTGTGGTACCGAAGCCGGATGGCTCGGTAAGACCTATTCTAAATCTGAAGTCCTTGAACCTGTACATAAAGAAGTTCAAGTTCAAGATGGAGTCACTCAGAGCAGTGATAGCGAACCTGGAAGAAGGGGACTTTATGGTATCCTTGGACATCAAGGATGCGTACCTCCACGTTCCAATTTACCCCTCACACCAGGGGTACCTCAGGTTCGTCGTACAAAACTGTCACTATCAGTTTCAGACGCTGCCGTTCGGATTGTCCACGGCACCTCGGGTCTTTACAAAGGTAATGGCCGAGATGATGATTCTTCTTCGAAGAAAAGGCGTATTAATTATCCCATACTTGGACGATCTCCTGATAAGGGCAAGGTCCAGAGAACAGCTAGAGATGGGATTAGCACTGTCTCAAGAAGTGCTAAAACAGCACGGGTGGATTCTGAATATTCCAAAATCCCAGTTAATGCCAACAACTCGTCTGCTGTTCCTAGGGATGATTCTGGACACGGTTCAGAAAAAGGTTTTTCTCCCGGAGGAAAAAGCCAAGGAGTTATCCGCGCTTGTCAGGAACCTCCTAAAACCAGGAAAGGTGTCTGTACATCAATGCACAAGAGTCCTGGGAAAAATGGTGGCTTCTTACGAAGCAATTCCATTCGGCAGATTCCACGCAAGAATTTTCCAGAGGGATCTGTTGGACAAATGGTCAGGGTCGCATCTTCAGATGCACCAGCGGATAACCCTGTCTCCAAGGACAAGGGTATCTCTTCTGTGGTGGTTGCAGAGTGCTCATCTATTGGAGGGCCGCAGATTCGGCATACAGGATTGGATCCTGGTGACCACGGACGCCAGCCTGAGAGGCTGGGGAGCAGTCACACAAGGAAGAAACTTCCAGGGAGTGTGGACGAGCCTGGAAACGTCTCTTCACATAAACATTCTGGAACTAAGAGCAATCTACAATGCTCTAAGCCAGGCAGAACCTCTGCTTCAGGGAAAACCGGTGTTGATCCAGTCGGACAACATCACGGCAGTCGCCCATGTGAACAGACAGGGCGGCACAAGAAGCAGGAGGGCAATGGCAGAAGCTGCAAGGATTCTTCGCTGGGCAGAGAATCATGTGATAGCACTGTCAGCAGTGTTCATCCCGGGAGTGGACAACTGGGAAGCAGACTTCCTCAGCAGACACGACCTTCACCCGGGAGAGTGGGGACTTCATCCAGAAGTTTTCCACATGCTGGTAACCCGTTGGGAAAGACCAATGGTGGACATGATGGCGTCTCGCCTCAACAAAAAACTGGACAGGTATTGCGCCAGGTCAAGAGATCCGCAGGCAATAGCTGTGGACGCGCTGGTAACGCCTTGGGTGTACCAGTCGGTGTATGTGTTTCCTCCTCTGCCTCTCATACCAAAAGTATTGAGAATTATACGGCAAAGAGGCGTAAGAACGATACTAGTGGTTCCGGATTGGCCAAGAAGGTCTTGGTACCCGGAACTTCAAGAGATGATCACGGAAGATCCGTGGCCTCTACCTCTAAGGAGGGACTTGCTTCAGCAGGGTCCCTGTCTGTTTCAAGACTTACCGCGGCTGCGTTTGACGGCATGGCGGTTGAACGCCGGATCCTAAAGGAAAAAGGCATGCCGGAAGAAGTCATTCCTACTTTGATTAAAGCAAGGAAGGAAGTAACCGTGCAACATTATCACCGCATTTGGCGAAAATATGTTGCGTGGTGCGAGGATCGGAGTGCTCCGACGGAGGAATTTCAACTGGGTCGATTCCTACATTTCCTGCAATCAGGATTGTCTATGGGTCTCAAATTGGGATCTATTAAGGTTCAAATTTCGGCCCTGTCGATTTTCTTCCAGAAAGAATTGGCTTCAGTCCCTGAAGTCCAGACTTTTGTTAAGGGAGTGCTGCATATACAGCCTCCTGTGGTGCCTCCAGTGGCACCGTGGGATCTCAATGTGGTTTTGGACTTTCTAAAATCTCATTGGTTTGAACCACTAAAAAATGTGGATTTGAAATATCTCACATGGAAAGTGACCATGCTACTAGCCCTGGCTTCGGCCAGGAGAGTGTCAGAACTGGCAGCTTTATCTTACAAAAGCCCATATCTGATTTTCCATTCGGACAGGGCGGAACTGCGGACTCGTCCGCATTTTCTCCCTAAGGTGGTGTCAGCATTTCATCTGAACCAGCCTATTGTAGTGCCTGCGGCTACAAGTGACTTGGAGGACTCCAAGTTACTGGACGTTGTCAGAGCATTGAAAATATATATTGCAAGGACAGCTGGAGTCAGAAAATCTGACTCGTTGTTTACATTGTATGCACCCAACAAGATGGGTGCTCCTGCGTCTAAGCAGACGATTGCTCGTTGGATCTGTAGCACAATCCAACTTGCACATTCTGTGGCAGGCCTGCCACAGCCTAAATCTGTAAAGGCCCACTCCACAAGGAAGGTGGGCTCATCTTGGGCGGCTGCCCGAGGGGTCTCGGCATTACAACTTTGCCGAGCAGCTACGTGGTCAGGGGAGAACACGTTTGTAAAATTTTACAAATTTGATACTCTGGCTAAGGAGGACCTGGAGTTCTCTCATTCGGTGCTGCAGAGTCATCCGCACTCTCCCGCCCGTTTGGGAGCTTTGGTATAATCCCCATGGTCCTTTCAGGAACCCCAGCATCCACTAGGACGATAGAGAAAATAAGAATTTACTTACCGATAATTCTATTTCTCGGAGTCCGTAGTGGATGCTGGGCGCCCATCCCAAGTGCGGATTATCTGCAATAATTGTACATAGTTATTGTTAACTAATTCGGGTTATTGTTGTAGGGAGCCATCTTTCAGAGGCTCCTCTGTTATCATACTGTTAACTGGGTTTAGATCACAAGTTGTACGGTGTGATTGGTGTGGCTGGTATGAGTCTTACCCGGGATTCAAAATTCCTCCCTTATTGTGTACGCTCGTCCGGGCACAGTACCTAACTGAGGCTTGGAGGAGGGTCATAGGGGGAGGAGCCAGTGCACACCACCTGATCGGAAAGCTTTACTTTTTGTGCCCTGTCTCCTGCGGAGCCGCTATTCCCCATGGTCCTTTCAGGAACCCCAGCATCCACTACGGACTCCGAGAAATAGAATTATCGGTAAGTAAATTCTTATTTTCTCTTACGTCCTAGAGGAAGCTGGGGTTCCATTTAGTACCATGGGGTATAGACGGGTCCCTTTGGAGCCTTGGGCACTTTAAGAGTTTAACAGTGTGGGATGGCTCCTCCCTCTATGCCCCTCCTACCAGACTCAGTTTAGAAAATGTGCCCGGAGGAGCCGGTCACAGCTGGGGGAGCTCTTAGGAGTTTTTCTAGGTTTATTATTTTCTGAGTTTAGTTAGGTTACAGGAAGGCTGCTGGCAACAGCCTCCCTGCTTCGTGGGACTTAGGGGGGCAGTAGGAACCAACTCTAGAAGTTAATGGTTCTCTATCTCCGCTGAGAGGAAACTGAGCTCCTGAGGGTGCTGATCGCAAGCCCACGAGGCGACCGCTCCCGCAGCACGGCTGCCACCCCCTAACAGAGCCAGAAGAAAGAAGAGTGGTGAGTACAGCGCCGGCGGCCCGGGAAGCGGGTCGCCGGCGGGAATGGCGGCACACGGGTGGGAGCGCAGCTCTGACAGCCTGCGCTCTGGAGGGCTGAGCGGCACACTGTGTACGGCGCTGTGAGGGGCGTCCTGGGCCAGCGCCATCACCATACACTGGTCAGCACTGCTAACAGGGGCTAATCCCTGCTGTTAGCGACAAAATACCTCAGGCCAGTATAATTCAATTAGTGTGAGAAGACGCACAATTACAGGGGGCGGGGCTTCTCAGAGCGGATCCAGCACTCACCAGCGCTATTTTCTCCCTGCAGACACACGCTGACAGGGAACGCTGTCCTCCACGTAACGACACTGCGGTAACAGGGTGTTATAAACAAGGGGGTAGAGTGAGTTATGTATTAGCTACCCTGTTAAGGTTAAGCTAGTCAGCAGGGTTTTTATCATAATAAAAGCCTATAAGGGCGCGCTGTGGCTGGCTTCTTGTGCTCTGTGACTCTCTGAAGGTATTTGGGGGAGGGGGGGGGGGACTGTGTTGACATTTTCCTGTGTTTGTGTAATCCACTTTACCATGTTTAAGGGACTTTGAGGGTCATTCCGCTAGTCCGCCCCGCATGTCGGGCCCCCCCACCCCCCGCACAAGTACGAAAGCATCGCACAGCGGCGATGCTTTTGTACTTGAAGAGTAACTCCCGGCCAGCGCAGCTCCTGCGACTGGCCGGGAATTACTCGACGCTGCCCCGGGTCGCAGCCGCTGTGTGTGATGTCACGCAGCCGCTGGGGCCCGCCTCCCGCACAGTCCGGCCACGTCTGCATTGGCCGGACCGCGCCCCTAAAACGGCGGCTAAACGCCGCCGTGCCGCCCCCTCCCACCCAGCGAACGCCTCTGCCTGTCAATCAGGCAGAGGCGATCGCTAGGTAATGATGGCCTTCGGCCGTCTGGCATGCGCCGACACACTGCGGTGCCGGCGCATGCGCAGTTCTGGCCCGATCGCTGCGCTGCGAACAACTGCAGCGTGCGATCGGGTCGGAATGACCCCCTTTGTCCTGTACTGCAGAATGTATATCTTCTCCTTGGGAGTCTATACAATGCTCAATAAGATTCTCAAGGCTTCTGGGGCAGAACCCCCGGGGGTGGCCTCCATAAGGTTTACTATAACCTATTTCTCTGACGTCCTAGTGGATGCTGGGAACTCCGTAAGGACAATGGGGAATAGCGGCTCCGCAGGAGACTGGGCACAAAAGTAAAAGCTTTAGGACTACCTGGTGTGCACTGGCTCCTCCCCCTATGACCCTCCTCCAAGCCTCAGTTAGATTTTTGTGCCCGAACGAGAAGGGTGCACACTAGGTGGCTCTCCTGAGCTGCTTAGTGAAAAAGTTTAAGTATAGGTTTTTTATTTTCAGTGAGTCCTGCTGGCAACAGGTTCACTGCACCGAGGGACTAAGGGGAGAAGAAGCGAACTCACCTGCGTGCAGAGTGGATTGGGCTTCTTAGGCTACTGGACATTAGCTCCAGAGGGACGATCACAGGCCCAGCCATGGATGGGTCCCAGAGCCGCGCCGCCGGCCCCCTTACAGAGCCAGAAGACAGAAGAGGTCCGGGAAATCGGCGGCAGAAGACGTCCTGTCTTCAACAAGGTAGCGCACAGCACCGCAGCTGTGCGCCATTGCTCTCAGCACACTTCACACTCCGGTCACTGAGGGTGCAGGGCGCTGGGGGGGGGGCGCCCTGAGACGCAATAAAAACACCTTAGATGGCGAAAAATACATCACATATAGCTCCTGGGCTATATGGATGCATTTAACCCCTGCCAGTTTTTCCTTAAAAAAGCGGGAGAAAGGCCGCCGAGAAGGGGGCGGAGCCTATCTCCTCAGCACACAAGCGCCATTTTCCCTCACAGCTCCGCTGGAAGGACGTCTCCCTGACTCTCCCCTGCAGTCCTGCACTACAGAAACAGGGTAAAACAAGAGAGGGGGGGCACTAATTTGGCAGATTAATCAATACAGCAGCTATATAAGGGAAAAACACTTATATAAGGTTATCCCTGTATATATATAGCGCTCTGGTGTGTGCTGGCAAACTCTCCCTCTGTCTCCCCAAAGGGCTAGTGGGGTCCTGTCCTCTATCAGAGCATTCCCTGTGTGTGTGCTGTGTGTCGGTACGTTGTGTCGACATGTATGAGGAGGAAAATGGTATGGAGGCGGAGCAATTGCCTGTAATAGTGATGTCACCCCCTAGGGAATCGACACCTGACTGGATGGTCGTATGGAAGGAATTACGTGATAGCGTCAGCACTTTACAAAAGACTGTTGACGACATGAGACAGCCGGCAAATCAGTTATTACCTGTCCAGGCGTCTCAAACACCGTCAGGGGCTCTAAAGCGCCCGTTACCTCAGATGGTCGACACAGACCCAGACACGGACACTGACTCCAGTGTCGACGGTGAGGAAACAAACGTATTTTCCAGTAGGGCCACACGTTACATGATCACGGCAATGAAGGAGGTTTTGAACATTTCTGATACTACAAGTACCACAAAAAAGGGTATTATGTGGGGTGTGAAAAAACTACCCGTAGTTTTTCCTGAATCAGATGAATTAAATGAGGTGTGTGATGAAGCGTGGGTTTCCCCCGATAAAAAACTGCTAATTTCTAAAAAATTATTGGCATTATACCCTTTCCCGCCAGAGGTTAGGGCGCGTTGGGAAACACCCCCTAGGGTAGATAAGGCGCTCACACGCTTATCAAAACAAGTGGCGTTACCGTCTCCTGATACGGCCGCCCTCAAGGAGCCAGCTGATAGGAAGCTGGAAAATATCCTAAAAAGTATATACACACATACTGGTGTTATACTGCGACCAGCAATCGCCCTCAGCCTGGATGTGCAGTGCTGGGGTGGCTTGGTCGGATTCCCTGACTGAAAATATTGATACCCTGGACAGGGACAGTATATTATTGACTATAGAGCATTTAAAGGATGCATTTCTATATATGCGAGATGCACAGAGGGATATTTGCACTCTGGCATCAAGAGTAAGTGCGCTGTCCATTTCTGCCAGAAGAGGGTTATGGACGCGGCAGTGGTCAGGTGATGCGGATTCCAAACGGCATATGGAAGTATTGCCGTATAAAGGGGAGGAGTTATTTGGGGTCGGTCTATCGGACCTGGTGGCCACGGCAACGGCTGGGAAATCAACCTTTTTACCCCAGGTCACCTCTCAGCAGAAAAAGACACCGTCTTTTCAGGCTCAGTCCTTTCGTCCCCATAAGGGCAAGCGGGCAAAAGGCCACTCATATCTGCCCCGGGGCAGAGGAAGGGGAAAAAGACTGCAGCAGGCAGCCTCTTCCCAGGAACAGAAGCCCTCCCCCGCTTCTGCCAAGTCCTCAGCATGACGCTGGGGCCTTACAAGCGGACTCAGGTACGGTGGGGGGTCGTCTCAAGAATTTCAGCGCGCAGTGGGCTCACTCGCAAGTGGACCCCTGGATCCTGCAGGTAGTATCTCAGGGGTACAAATTGGAATTCGAGACGTCTCCCCCTCGCCGGTTCCTGAAGTCTGCTTTACCAACGTCTCCCTCCGACAGGGAGGCGGTATTGGAAGCCATTCACAAGCTGTATTCCCAGCAGGTGATAATCAAGGTACCCCTCCTACAACAGGGAAAGGGGTATTATTCCACGCTGTTTGTGGTACCGAAGCCGGACGGCTCGGTGAGACCTATTTTAAATCTGAAATCCTTGAACACTTACATACAAAGGTTCAAATTCAAGATGGAGTCACTCAGAGCAGTGATAGCGAACCTGGAAGAAGGGGACTATATGGTGTCTCTGGACATCAAGGATGCTTACCTCCATGTCCCAATTTGCCCTTCTCACCAAGGGTACCTCTGGTTTGTGGTACAGAACTGTCGCTATCAGTTTCAGACGCTGCCGTTTGGATTGTCCACGGCACCCCGGGTATTTACCAAGGTAATGGCCGAAATGATGATTCTTCTTCGAAGAAAAGGCGTCTTTAATTATCCCTTACTTGGACGATCTCCTGATAAGGGCAAGGTCCAGGGAACAGTTAGAGGTCGGAGTAGCACTATCTCAAGTAGTACTACGACAGCACGGGTGGATTCTAAATATTCCAAAATCGCAGCTGATTCCGTCGACACGTCTGCTGTTCCTAGGGATGATTCTGGACACAGTCCAGAAAAAGGTGTTTCTCCCGGAGGAGAAAGCCAGGGAGTTATCCGAGCTAGTCAGGAACCTCCTAAAACCAGGCCAAGTGTCAGTGCATCAATGCACAAGGGTCCTGGGAAAAATGGTGGCTTCTTACGAAGCGATTCCATTCGGCAGATTCCACGCAAGAACTTTTCAGTGGGATCTGCTGGACAAATGGTCCGGATCGCATCTTGTCTCCAAGGACAAGGGTGTCTCTCCTGTGGTGGTTGCAGAGTGCTCATCTTCTAGAGGGCCGCAGATTCGGCATTCAGGACTGGGTCCTGGTGACCACGGATGCCAGCCTGAGAGGCTGGGGAGCAGTCACACAGGGAAGAAATTTCCAGGGCTTGTGGTCAAGCATGGAAACGTCATTTCACATAAATATCCTGGAACTAAGGGCCATTTACAATGCCCTAAGTCAAGCAAGGCCTCTGCTTCAGGGTCAGCCGGTGTTGATCCAGTCGGACAACATCACGGCAGTCGCCCACGTAAACAGACAGGGCGGCACAAGAAGCAGGAGGGCAATGGCAGAAGTTGCAAGGATTCTTCGCTGGGCGGAAAATCATGTGATAGCACTGTCAGCAGTGTTCATTCCGGGAGTGGACAACTGGGAAGCAGACTTCCTCAGCAGACACGACCTCCACCCGGGGGAGTGGGGACTTCACCCAGAAGTCTTCCACATGATTGTGAACCGTTGGGAAAAACCAAAGGTGGACATGATGGCGTCCCGCCTCAACAAAAAACTAGACAGATATTGCGCCAGGTCAAGGGACCCTCAGGCAATAGCTGTGGACGCTCTGGTAACACCGTGGGTGTACCAGTCAGTGTATGTGTTCCCTCCTCTGCCTCTCATACCCAAGGTACTGAGAATCATAAGAAGGAGAGGAGTAAGGACTATACTCGTGGCTCCGGATTGGCCAAGAAGGACTTGGTACCCGGAACTTCAAGTGATGCTCACGGAGGACCCGTGGCCTCTACCTCTAAGAAAGGACCTGCTCCAGCAGGGACCCTGTCTGTTCCAAGACTTACCGCGGCTGCGTTTGACGGCATGGCGGTTGAACGCCGGATCCTGAAGGAAAAAGGCATTCCGGATTAAGTCATCCCTACCCTGATCAAAGCCAGGAAGGATGTAACCGTGCAACATTATCACCGTATTTGGCGTAAATATGTTGCGTGGTGTGAGGCCAGGAAGGCCCCTACAGAGGAATTTCAACTGGGTCGTTTCCTGCATTTCCTGCAAACAGGACTGTCTATGGGCCTAAAATTAGGGTCCATTAAGGTTCAAATTTCGGCCCTGTCGATTTTTTTCCAAAAAGAACTGGCTTCAGTTCCTGAAGTTCAGACGTTTGTCAAGGGGGTACTGCATATACAGCCTCCTTTTGTGCCTCCAGTGGCACCTTGGGATCTCAATGTAGTTTTGGGGTTCCTAAAATCACATTGGTTTGAACCACTCACCACTGTGGACTTAAAATATCTCACATGGAAAGTGGTAATGCTGTTAGCCCTGGCTTCAGCCAGGCGTGTCTCAGAATTGGCGGCTTTATCCTATAAAAGCCCTTACCTAATTTTTCATACGGACAGGGCAGAATTGAGGACTCGTCCTCAATTTCTCCCTAAGGTGGTTTCAGCGTTTCACTTGAACCAGCCTATTGTGGTACCTGCGGCTACTAGGGACTTGGAGGACTCCAAGTTGCTGGACGTAGTCAGGGCCCTGAAAATATATGTTTCCAGGACGGCTGGAGTCAGAAAATCTGACTCGCTGTTTATCCTGTATGCACCCAACAAGCTGGGTGCTCCTGCTTCTAAGCAGACTATTGCTCGTTGGATTTGTAGTACAATTCAGCTTGCACATTCTGTGGCAGGCCTGCTACAGCCAAAATCTGTAAAAGCTCATTCCACAAGGAAAGTGGGCTCATCTTGGGCGGCTGCCCGAGGGGTCTCGGCTTTACAACTTTGCCGAGCAGCTACTTGGTCAGGGGCAAACACGTTTGCTAAATTCTACAAATTTGATACCCTGGCTGAGGAGGACCTGGAGTTCTCTCATTCGGTGCTGCAGAGTCATCCGCACTCTCCCGCCCGTTTGGGAGCTTTGGTATAATCCCCATGGTCCTTACGGAGTTCCCAGCATCCACTAGGACGTCAGAGAAAATAAGAATTTACTTACCGATAATTCTATTTCTCATAGTCCGTAGTGGATGCTGGGCGCCCATCCCAAGTGCGGATTGTCTGCAATACTTGTACATAGTTATTGTTACAAAAATCGGGTTATTATTGTTGTGAGACATCTTTTCAGAGGCTCCTCTGTTATCATGCTGTTAACTGGGTTCAGATCACAGGTTGTACGGTGTGATTGGTGTGGCTGGTATGAGTCTTACCCGGGATTCAAAATCCTTCCTTATTGTGTACGCTCGTCCGGGCACAGTATCCTAACTGAGGCTTGGAGGAGGGTCATAGGGGGAGGAGCCAGTGCACACCAGGTAGTCCTAAAGCTTTTACTTTTGTGCCCAGTCTCCTGCGGAGCCGCTATTCCCCATGGTCCTTACGGAGTTCCCAGCATCCACTACGGACTATGAGAAATAGAATTATCGGTAAGTAAATTCTTATTATTTCTTCAAATATATATCCCATACTGGGAAGGAGCCACAGTTTTGAGAAGTCTGGGAAGGATTTGATGTATGAGAATTCATGTCCCACAGCTGTGCCTCTCACATCTATATACCCTAAAAAGCGTACACTTGCCCGAATAATGTGAGGCATATGAGGGGAGCAACATATGAGCTATTAGGGATGAGGAATCTTATTTAAATATAATAAAGGAACCCTCGGTTACCTTCACAGCATTTAGGGAGTTAAACTCCTTATTTGGGAAAACCTGAGTACATCCAGTAAATCCCTAAAGAGTATCTAGATTGTCAAGGAAGGTTGTGTTACCTGTCCCTGGTACAACCTCCATAAAGGCTGATCGCAGATTGAGACTAATCTCTAATACTGTACACTGCTGCAGGTGTGACTCGGAGAACCACTATTGCGTAGATCTCTGGGGCTATTGTAACGTGGTCATGCTCCTTACTTGATGATTTAGATTCTATGGGGTAAATTTACTAACATTCGTAATTTTCCGTTTGAGGTCAAAGTTCAATCACGAATGACATCGAAAGTGTAAATATGCAACTTTTTGAATTGATTACGACTAATTTACTAAGCTGCCGTATTCTGCATTTTCGTTTTTTCCGATGTCGATGTCATTCGTTTTTTTAGGCAGTGTTTTACGTGAGTGACTTGTAAAACACTGCCGACTTTAATACAATGAATCTCGGCCGGATCTGAGAGATCCGTGCTGGGCTTCATTGTGCACCTTGTAAAAAAAAATAAAAATGTTTAAACTTAAAAAAAAAATTGCGTGGGGTCCCCCCTCCTAAGCCAAACCAGCCTCGGGCTCTTTGAGCCGGTCCTGGTTGCAAAAATATGGTACAAAAATTGACAGGGGTTCCCCCATATTTAAGCAACCAGCACCGGGCTCTGCGCCTGGTCCTGGTTCAAAAAATACGGGGGACAAAAAGCGTAGGGGTCCCCCGTATTTTTGAAACCAGCACCGGGCTCCACTAGCTGGACAGATAATGCCACAGCCGGGGGTCACTTTTATACAGCGCCCTGCGGCCGTGGCATTAAATACCCAACTAGTCATCCCTGGCCGGGGTACCCTGGAGGAGTGGGAACCCCTTCAATCAAGGGGTCCCCCCCCTCCAGCCACCCAAGGGCCAGGGGTGAAGCCCGAGGCTGTCCCCCCCATCCAATGGGCTGCGGATGGGGGGCTGATAGCCTTTGTTGTAAGTTATGAATATTGTTTTTAGTAGCAGTACTACAAGTCCCAGCAAGCCTCCCCCGCAAGCTGGTACTTGGAGAACCACAAGTACCAGCATGCGGTGGAAAACCGGGCCCGCTGGTACCTGTAGTACTACTACTAAAAAAAATACCCCAATAAAGACATAACACACACACCTTGAAAGTATAACTTTAATGCATACATACACACCACCATATACACATACTTACCTTATGTTCACACGACGGTCGGTCCTCTTCTCCATGTAGAATCCATGGTGTACCTGTTGAAAAAATTCTACTCACCAAATCCAGTGTAGAGGGCTCCTCGGGTAATCCATTTGTAATCCACGTACTTGTAAAAATAAAAAAAACGGACACCCGACCACGAACTGAAAGGGGCCCCATGTTTTCACATGGGACCCCTTTCCCCGAATGCCAGAAATCCCCTCTGACTTATGTCTAAGAGGGTTTCATCAGCCAATCAGGGAGCGCCACGTTGTGGCACCCTCCTGATCGGCTGTGTGCTCCTGTACTGTCTGACAGGCGGCACACGGCAGTGTTACAATGTAGCGCCTATGCGCTCCATTATAACCAATGGTGGGAACTTTGTGGTTAGCGGTGAGGTTACTTTCGGTCACCGCTGACCACAAAGTTCCCACCATTGGTTACAATGGAGCGCATAGGCGCTACATTGTAACACTGCCGTGTGCCGCCTGACAGGAGCACACAGCCGATCAGGAGGGTGCCACAACGTGGCGCTCCCTGATTGGCTGAAGAAACCCTCTTAGACATAAGTCAGAGGGGGTTTCTGGCATTCGGGGAAAGGGGTCCCATGTGAAAACATGGGGCCCCTTTCAGTTCGTGGTCGGGTGTCCGTTTTTTTATTTTTACAAGTACGTGGATTACAAATGGATTACCTGAGGAGCCCTCTACACTGGATTTGGTGAGTAGAATTTTTTCAACAGGTACACCATGGATTCTACATGGAGAAGAGGACCGACCCTCGTGTGAACATAAGGTAAGTATGTGTATATGGTGGTGTGTATGAATGCATTAAAGTTATACTTTCAAGGTGTGTGTGTTATGTCTTTATTGGGGTATTTTTTTAGTAGTAGTACTACTACAGGAACCAGCGGGCCCGGTTTTCCGCTGCATGCTGGTACTTGTGGTTCTCCAAGTACCAGCTTGCGGGGGAGGCTTGCTGGGACTTGTAGTACTGCTACTAAAAACAATATTCATAACTTACAACAAAGGCTATTAGTCCCCCATCCGCAGCCCATTGGATGGGGGGGACAGCCTCGGGCTTCACCCCTGGCCCTTGGGTGGCTGGAGGGGGGGGACCCCTTGATTGAAGGGGTTCCCACTCCTCCAGGGTACCCCGGCCAGGGGTGACTAGTTGGGTATTTAATGCCACGGCCGCAGGGCGCTGTATAAAAGTGACCCCCGGCTGTGGCATTATCTGTCCAGCTAGTGGAGCCCGGTGCTGGTTTAAAAAATACGGGGGACCCCTACGCTTTTTGTCCCCCGTATTTTTGGAACCAGGACCAGGCGCAGAGCCCGGTGCTGGTTGTTTAAATATGGGGGAACCCTGTCAATTTTTTCTCCATATTTTTGCAACCAGGACCGGCTCAAAGAGCCCGAGGCTGGTTTGGCTTAGGAGGGGGGACCCCACGCAATTTTTTTTCAAAAAATTAACACTTTCCCATCCCCTTCCCACTGATAAACATGCACGGATCTCATGGAGCCCTGCATGCCTATCCAAACACGGGATAAAAAAGCAGGTCTGTTTTTTTTTAGCACTTTTTTACGATTTGTATTTCTGCACGGCAGTGTTTGGCTATTGTCGGCAGTGTTTGTGATTTGCACTTTTTAGTAAATTCCCGATTTCTACCAAATTGCAGGCGTATTTGACCGATGGTGTATTGATTCGTGTTTTTTTCCTAGGACTTCCAAAATATTACGAATGCCCTCATCACTGCCGTGATTTTTGCTTAGTAAATTACCGAGATGACACTTTGAAGAAAAAACGGCATCTCGGTCAAAATCGGGACCTTAGTAAATATACCCCCTTATCTGCCACAAATGGGCTAGCAGGTCACAGCGTCTACTAGCAACATTTCTCCTCTATATATCAGTCTGGGTATTAGGTCGACACAATATGGCCGACAGATGAAAGTGCTTAAGGTCGACAGGTGCAAAAGATCGACATGGAAATGGTCTACGCACAAATGGTCGACACCTGCTTTGTTTAGTTTGTTATTTTGTCCCAAATGTATCTTTCCTGTTATCTGACCACATCAGCAGAAACGTTTACCCTCGCCGACTCGCTTAGTTTGCCACCCTGCGATCATAGTGGATCGCTCCGCTCGCCGCGGGTTACTTTTTCCCAATAGATGTTCACATGGATAGTAAATAAAGCAGATTCTAAATTTGGGACACAAAAAACCCCCGCCAAAAAACATGTCGACTATTTTCATGTCTACCTTTTGAACCATGCAGAGTTTTTGTACCTGTCAACTTTGAACACTGTCAACCTGTACATTGTCGACCTATCATCCGTATACCTTCAGTCCATCATCCGCTTGGGGGCTCAGCGAAAGTCAGCTCCTTATTGGTGGTTTTCTCAGTCTTAGCGGCACCCAGTAGACGCATGTGTGGCGGTCTGGCCAGGTATGTGTAAGTGTGGTCTACCGGGGTGTGGGATCTTTAGGATCCCTCTCTGCAAAAATAATGTGGAAATGTAGCCTCTAGGCTGGAATGGTTTTAACCTTCTCAAGATGGCATTAGCTGTTGGGGAGTCAAGCTCCAAAAATCTCGCTTTTTGCAGCTTTATTAATTGATGACCACAGTAAATTCAGTCAGTAATCTGTGATGAGAGATCCTGATGTCGTCTGTTATCTGTGATGAGTGATCCTGATGTGGTCACTGTTATCTGTGATGAGTGATCCTGATGTGGTCACTGTCATTCTGTTATCTGTGATGACTGATCCTGATGTGGTCACTGTCATTCTGTTATCTGTGATGACTGATCCTGATGTGGTCACTGTCATTCTGTTATCTGTGATGAGTGATCCTGATGTGGTCACTGTCATTCTGTTATCTGTGATGAGTGATCCTGATGTGGTCACTGTCATTCTGTTATCTGTGATGACTGATCCTGATGTGGTCACTGTCATTCTGTTATCTGTGATGACTGATCCTGATGTGGTAACTGTCATTCTGTTATCTGTGATGACTGATCCTGATGTGGTCACTGTCATTCTGTTATCTGTGATGACTGATCCTGATGTGGTCACTGTCATTCTGTTATCTGTGATGAGTGATCCTGATGTGGTCACTGATGTGGTCACTGTCACTGTCATTCTGTTATCTGTGATGAGTGATCCTGATGTGGTCACTGTCATTCTGTTATCTGTGATCTGTGATGTGGTCACTGTCATTCTGTTATCTGTGATGACTGATCCTGATGTGGTCACTGTCATTCTGTTATCTGTGATGAGTGATCCTGATGTGGTCACTGTAATTCTGTTATCTGTGATGAGTGATCCTGATGTGGTCACTGTCATTCTGTTATCTGTGATGGGTGATCCTGATGTGGTCACTGTCATTCTGTTATCTGTGATGAGTGATCCTTATGTGGTCACTGTCATTCTGTTATCTGTGATGAGTGATCCTGATGTGGTCACTGCCATTCTGTTTTCTGTGATGAGTGATCCTGATGTGGTCACTGTCATTCTGTTATCTGTGATGAGTGATCCTTATGTGGTCACTGTCATTCTGTTATCTGTGATGGGTGATCCTGATGTGGTCACTGTCATCCTGTTATCTGTGATGAGTGATCCTGATGTGGTCACTGTCATTCTGTTATCTGTGATGGGTGATCCTGATGTGGTCACTGTCATTCTGTTATCTGTGATGAGTGATCCTTATGTGGTCACTGTCATTCTGTTATCTGTGATGAGTGATCCTGATGTGGTCACTGCCATTCTGTTTTCTGTGATGAGTGATCCTGATGTGGTCACTGTCATCCTGTTATCTGTGATGGGTGATCCTGATGTGGTCACTGCCATTCTGTTATCTGTGATGGGTGATCCTGATGTGGTCACTGTCATCCTGTTACCTGTGATGGGTGATCCTGATGTGGTCACTGTCATTCTGTTATCTGTGATGAGTGATCCTGATGTGGTCACTGTCATTCTGTTATCTGTGATGAGTGATCCTGATGTGGTCACTGCCATTCTGTTATCTGTGATGGGTGATCCTGATGTGGTCACTGTCATCCTGTTATCTGTGATGGGTGATCCTGATGTGGTCACTGTCATCCTGTTATCTGTGATGGGTGATCCTGATGTGGTCACTGCCATTCTGTTATCTGTGATGGGTGATCCTGATGTGGTCACTGTCATCCTGTTACCTGTGATGGGTGATCCTGATGTGGTCACTGTCATTCTGTTATCTGTGATGGGTGATCCTGATGTGGTCACTGTCATTCTGTTATCTGTGATGAGTGATCCTGATGTCGTCTGTTATCTGTGATGAGTGATCCTGATGTGGTCACTGTCATCCTGTTATCTGTGATGGGTGATCCTGATGTGGTCACTGTCATTCTGTTATCTGTGATGGGTGATCCTGATGTGGTCACTGTCATCCTGTTATCTGTGATGGGTGATCCTGATGTGGTCACTGTCATTCTGTTATCTGTGATGAGTGATCCTGATGTGGTCACTGTCATCCTGTTATCTGTGATGAGTGATCCTGATGTGGTCACTGTCATTCTGTTATCTGTGATGAGTGATCCTAATGTGGTCACTGTCATCCTGTTATCTGTGATGAGTGATCCTTATGTGGTCACTGTCATTCTGTTATCTGTGATGGGTGATCCTGATGTGGTCACTGTCATTCTATTATCTGTGATGGGTGATCCTGATGTGGTCACTGTCATTCTGTTATCTGTGATGAGTGGTCCTGATGTGGTCAGTGTCATTCTGTTATCTGTGATGAGTGGTCCTGATGTGGTCACTGTCATTCTGTTATCTGTGATGGGTGATCCTGATGTGGTCACTGTCATTCTGTTATCTGTGATGAGTGATCCTGATGTGGTCACTGTCATTCTGTTATCTGTGATGGGTGATCCTGATGTGGTCACTGTTATTCTGTTATTTGTGATGAGTGATCCTGATGTGGTCACTGTCATTCTGTTATCTGTGATGAGTGCTCTTGATGTGGTCACTCTCATTCTGTTATCTGGGATGAGTGATCCTGATGTAATCACTGTCATTCTGTTATCTGGGATGAGTGAACCTGATGTGGTCACTGTCATTCTGTTATCTGTGATGGGTGATCCTGATGTGGTCACTGTCATTCTGTTATCTGTGATGGGTGATCCTGATGTGGTCACTGTCATTCAGTTATCTGTGATGGGTGATCCTGATGTGGTCACTGTCATTCTGTTATCTGTGATCCTGATGTGGTCACTGTCATTCTGTTATCTGTGATCCTGATGTAGTCACTGTCATTCTGTTATCTGTGATCCTGATGTGGTCACTGTCATTATGTTATCTGTGATCCTGATGTGGTCACTGTCATTCTGTTATCTGTGATCCTGATGTAGTCACAGTCTTACATCAGTAGTAGGGAAATTGATGGAAACACTCTTAAAAGAAAGAGTTGTAGATTATCTCAAATCCGGCAATTTACTGGATCCCAAACAGCATGGATTCACTGGGGGGAGATCATGTCAAACAAATCTTATTGACTTTTTTTGATTGTGTGACTAAAGTGATGGATAAAGGTGGAGCCATGGATATAGCTTATCTAGACTTTAGTAAGGCTTTTGACACAGTTCCACATCGCAGACTGCTAAATAAACTTGAAAGTTTGGGATTGGATATTAGGATTATTGAATGGATAAGATCTTGGTTGAAGGATAGAAAACAGAGAGTTGTGGTAAATGGAGTGCATTCACAGGAGGGAAATGTTACCAGTGGAGTACCCCAGGGATCTGTACTTGGACCAGTGCTTTTTAATATATTTATTGGTGACATTGCAAATGGCATTAAAGGGAAAGCATGCCTTTTTGCAGATGACACAAAGGTATGCAACAGGGTAGACACACCAGGTGGGGTAAAACAAATGATAGAGGATCTAGGTAGACTAGAGGAATGGTCAAGAGTCTGGCAATTACAGTTTAATGCCAAAAAATGCAAAATCATGCACTTGGGTCTCAAAAATCCTAAAGCTAAATACAGTATTAATGGCACTCTACTGGAAACTACTGAGGAGGAAAGGGATCTAGGAGTCACTATTTCAGATGACTTAAAGGCAGGTAAGCAATGTAACAAGGCAATGAGGAAAGCTAGTCAGATGCTTGGCTGCATTGGGAGAGGAATCAGCAGCAGAAAGAAAGAAGTAATAATGCCACTGTATAGGTCATTGGTACGGCCTCATCTAGAATACTGTATTCAGTTCTGGAGGCCATATCTTCAAAAGGATATTAATACATTAGAAACTGTACAAAGGAGGGCAACTAAAATGGTGCATGGCCTACATCACAAAACATACCCAGAAAGACTAAGAAATCTCAATATGTATAGTTTGGAGCAGAGAAGGGAAAGGGGGGACATGATAGAAACTTTCAAATATATCAAGGGTTTCAACAAAGTCCAGGAGGGAAACATTCTCCAAATGAAGAGAAGCAATAGGACACGAGGACATGCACTGAGACTGGAGGGGGGGAGGTTCAGGGGAAATTTGCGGAAAAATTATTTCACAGAAAGGGTAGTGGACAAGTGGAATAGCCTCCCATCAGAGGTGGTAGAGGCTAAGACAGTAGAGCAATTTAAACATGCATGGGATAGACATAAGGATATCCTTACAAAGAAATAAGGATCAAATAAGGTTAGAGATAAAAAAAATAATATAAAAAAAAAAAAGGGGCAGACTAGATGGGCCAAGTGGTTCTTATCTGCCGACAAATTCTATGTTTCTATGTTTCATTCTGTTATCTGTGATCCTGATGTGGTCACTGTCATTCTGTTATCTGTGATGAGTGATCCTGATGTGGTCACTGTCATTCTGTTATCTGTGATCCTGAAGTAGTCACTGTCATTCTGTTATCTGTGATGACTGATCCTGATGTGGTCACTGTCATTCTGTTATCTGTGATGAGTGGTCCTGATGTGGTCACTGTCATTCTTTTATCTGTGATGGGTGATCCTGATGTGGTCACTGTCATCCTGTTATCTGTGATGAGTGATCCTGATGTGGTCACTGTCATTCTGTTATCTGTGATGAGTGGTCCTGATGTGGTCACTGTCATTCTTTTATCTGTGATGGGTGATCCTGATGTGGTCACTGTCATCCTGTTATCTGTGATGGGTGATCCTGATGTGGTCACTGTCATCCTGTTATCTGTGATGAGTGATCCTGATGTGGTCACTGTCATTCTGTGATGAGTGATCCTAATGTGGTCACTGTCATTCTGTTATCTGTGATGAGTGATCCTGATATGGTCACTGTCATTCTGTTATCTGTGATGACTGATCCTGATGTGGTCACTGTCATTCTGTGATGGGTGATTCTGATGTGGTCACTGTCATTCTGTTATCTGTGATCCGGATGTGGTCACTGTCATCCTGTTATCTGTGATGAGTGATCCTGATGTGGTCACTGTCATTCTGTTATCTGTGATGAGTGATCCTAATGTGGTCACTGTCATCCTGTTATCTGTGATGAGTGATCCTGATGTGGTCACTGTCATTCTGTTATCTGTGATGACTGATCCTGATGTGGTCACTGTCATTCTGTTATCTGTGATGAGTGATCCTGATATGGTCACTGTCATTCTGTTATCTGTGATACTGATGTGGTCACTGTCATCCTGTTATCTGTGATGAGTGATCCTGATGTGGTCACTGTCATTCTGTTATCTGGGATGAGTGATCCTGATGTGGTCACTGTCATTCTGTTATCTGTGATGAGTGATCCTGATGTGGTCACTGTCATTCTGTTATCTGTGATTCTGATGTGGTCACTGTCATTCTGTTATCTGTGATCCGGATGTGGTCACTGTCATTCTGTTATCTGTGATGAGTGATCCTGATGTGGTCACTGTCATTCTGTGATGAGTGATCCTTATGTGGTCACTGTCATTCTGTTATCTGTGATGGGTGATCCTGATGTGGTCACTGTCATTCTGTTATCTGTGATGGGTGATCCTGATGTGGTCACTGTCATTCTGTTATCTGTGATGGGTGATCCTGATGTGGTCACTGTCATTCTGTTATCTGTGATGAGTGGTCCTGATGTGGTCACTGTCATTCTGTTATCTGTGATGGGTGATCCTGATGTGGTCACTGTCATCCTGTTATCTGTGATGAGTGATCCTGATGTGGTCACTGTCATTCTGTTATCTGTGATAAGTGATCCTGGTGTCACTGTCATTCTGTTATCTGTGATGAGTGATCCTGATGTGGTCACTGTCATCCTGTTATCTGTGATGAGTGATCCTGATGTGGTCACTGTCATCCTGTTATCTGTGATGAGTGATCCTAATGTGGTCACTGTCATCCTGTTATCTGTGATGAGTGATCCTTATGTGGTCACTGTCATTCTGTTATCTGTGATGGGTGATCCTGATGTGGTCACTGTCATTCTGTTATCTGTGATGGGTGATCCTGATGTGGTCACTGTCATTCTGTTATCTGTGATGGGTGATCCTGATGTGGTCACTGTCATTCTGTTATCTGTGATGGGTGATCCTGATGTTGTCACTGTCATCCTGTTATCTGTGATGAGTGATCCTGATGTGGTCACTGTCATTCTGTTATCTGGGATGAGTGATCCTGATGTGGTCACTGTCATTCTGTTATCTGTGATGAGTGATCCTAATGTGGTCACTGTCATCCTGTTATCTGTGATGAGTGATCCTGATGTGGTCACTGTCATTCTGTTATCTGTGATGACTGATCCTGATGTGGTCACTGTCATTCTGTTATCTGTGATGAGTGGTCCTGATGTGGTCACTGTCATTCTGTTATCTGTGATGTGTGATCTTGATGTGGTCACTGTCATTCTGTTATCTGTGATCCTGATGTGGTCACTGTCATTCTGTTATCTGTGATGAGTGGTCCTGATGTGGTCACTGTCATTCTGTTATCTGTGATGTGTGATCTTGATGTGGTCACTGTCATTCTGTTATCTGTGATCCTGATGTGGTCACTGTCATTCTGTTATCTGTGATCCTGATGTGGTCACTGTCATTCTGTTATCTGTGATGAGTGATCCTGATATGGTCACTGTCATTCTGTTATCTGTGATACTGATGTGGTCACTGTCATTCTGTTATCTGTGATGAGTGATCCTGATGTGGTCACTGTCATTCTGTTATCTGTGATGGGTGATCCTGATGTGGTCACTGTCATTCTGTGATGGGTGATCCTGATGTGGTCACTGTCATTCTGTTATCTGTGATGGGTGATCCTGATGTGGTCACTGTCATTCTGTTATCTGTGATGGGTGATCCTGATGTGGTCACTGTCATTCTGTTATCTGTGATCCTGATGTGGTCACTGTCATTCTGTTATCTGTGATCCTGATGTGGTCACTGTCATTCTGTTGTCTGTGATCCTGATGTGGTCACGGTCATTATGTTATCTGTGATGAGTGATCCTGATGTGGTCACTGTCATTCTGTTATCTGTGATGGGTGATCCTGATGTGGTCACTGTCATTCTGTTATCTGTGATCCTGATGTGGTCACTGTCATTCTGTTATCTGTGATGAGTGATCCTGATATGGTCACTGTCATTCTGTTATCTGTGATACTGATGTGGTCACTGTCATTCTGTTATCTGTGATGTGTGATCTTGATGTGGTCACTGTCATTCTGTTATCTGTGATCCTGATGTGGTCACTGTCATTCTGTTATCTGTGATCCTGATGTGGTCACTGTCATTCTGTTATCTGTGATGGGTGATCCTGATGTGGTCACTGTCATTCTGTGATGGGTGATCCTGATGTGGTCACTGTCATTCTGTTATCTGTGATGGGTGATCCTGATGTGGTCACTGTCATTCTGTTATCTGTGATGGGTGATCCTGATGTGGTCACTGTCATTCTGTTATCTGTGATGAGTGATCCCGATGTGGTCACTGTCATTCTGTTATCTGTGATGAGTGGTCCTGATGTGGTTACTGTCATTCTGTTATCTGTGATGGGTGATCCTGATGTGGTCACTGTCATCCTGTTTTCTCTAACGTCCTAAGTGGATGCTGGGGACTCCGTAAGGACCATGGGGAATAGCGGCTCCGCAGGAGACTGGGCACATCTAAAGAAAGCTTTAGGACTATCTGGTGTGCACTGGCCCCTCCCCCTATGACCCTCCTCCAAGCCTCAGTTAGATCTTTGTGCCCGAACGAGAAGGGTGCACACTAGGGGCTCTCCTGAGCTTCTTAGTGAAAGTTTAGTTTTAGTTTTTTTATGTTCAGTGAGACCTGCTGGCAACAGGCTCACTGCATCGAGGGACTAAGGGGAGAAGAAGCGAACTCACCTGCGTGCAGAGTGGATTGGGCTTCTTAGGCTACTGGACATTAGCTCCAGAGGGACGATCACAGGCCCAGCCATGGATGGGTCCCAGAGCCGCGCCGCCGGCCCCCTTACAGAGCCAGAAGGCAGAAGAGGTCCGGAAAATCGGCGGCAGAAGACGTCCTGTCTTCAACAAGGTAGCGCACAGCACTGCAGCTGTGCGCCATTGCTCTCAGCACACTTCACACTCCGGTCACTGAGGGTGCAGGGCGCTGGGGGGGGGCGCCCTGAGACGCAATAAAAACACCTTGGATGGCAAAAAATGCATCACATATAGCTCCTGGGCTATATGGATGCATTTAACCCCTGCCAGAATACATAGAAAAACGGGAGATAAGGCCGCCGATAAGGGGGCGGAGCCTATCTCCTCAGCACACTGGCGCCATTTTCCCTCACAGCTCCGTTGGAGGGAAGCTCCCTGGCTCTCCCCTGCAGTCACTACACTATAGAAAGGGTTAAAAAAGAGAGGGGGGGGGGGGGCACTAATTACGCGCAGTATTAAAGATACAGCAGCTATAAGGGGAAAAACACTTATATAAGGTTATCCCTGTATATATATAGCGCTCTGGTGTGTGCTGGCAAACTCTCCCTCTGTCTCCCCAAAGGGCTAGTGGGGTCCTGTCCTCTATCAGAGCATTCCCTGTGTGTGTGCTGTATGTCGGTACGTTTGTGTCGACATGTATGAGGAGAAAAATGATGTGGAGACGGAGCAGATTGCCTGTAATAGTGATGTCACCCCCTAGGGGGTCGACACCTGAGTGGATGAACTGTTGGAAGGAATTACGTGACAGTGTCAGCTCTGTATAAAAGACAGTGGTTGACATGAGACAGCCGGCTACTCAGCTTGTGCCTGTCCAGACGTCTCATAGGCCGTCAGGGGCTCTAAAGCGCCCGTTACCTCAGATGGCAGATATAGACGCCGACACGGATACTGACTCCAGTGTCGACGGTGAAGAGACAAATGTGACTTCCAGTAGGGCCACACGTTACATGATTGAGGCAATGAAAAATGTTTTACACATTTCTGATAATACGAGTACCACCAAAAAGGGGTATTATGTTCGGTGAGGAAAAACTACCTGTAGTTTTCCTGAATCTGAGAAATTAAATGAGGTGTGTGATGATGCGTGGTTTTCCCCCGATAACAACTGATAATTTCTAAAATGTTATTGGCATTATATCCTTTCCCACCAGAGGTTAGGGTGCGTTGGGAAACACCCCCTAGGGTGGATAAAGCGCTCACACGCTTGTAAGGGCTCTACCCTCTCCTGAGATGGCCGCCCTTAAGGATCCTGCTGATAGAAAGCAGGAGGGTATCCTAAAATGTATTTACACACATACTGGTGTTATACTGCGACCAGCAATCGCCTCAGCCTGGATGTGCAGTGCTGGGTTGGCGTGGTCGGATTCCCTGACTGAAAATATTGATACCCTAGATAGGGACAGTATATTTTTGCCTATAGAGCATTTAAAAGATGCATTTCTATATATGCGTGATGCACAGCGGAATGTTTGCCGACTGGCATCAAGTCTAAGTGCGTTGTCCATTTCTACCAGTAGAGGGTTATGGACACGTCAGTGGTCAGGTGATGCGTATTCCAAACGGCATTTGGAAGTATTGCCTTAATAAGGGGAGGAGTTATTTGGGGTCGGTCTTTCAGACCTGGTGGCCACGGCAACAGCTGGGAAATCCACGTTTGTACCCCAGGTCGCCTCTCAACATGAGAAGACGCCGTATTATCAGGCGCAGTCTTTTCGTGGACAAGCGGGCAAAATGTTCCTCATTTCTGCCCCGTGACAGAGGGAGAGGAAAAAGGCTGCAGAAATCAGCCAGTTCCCAGGAACAGAAACCCTCTCCCGCCTCTGCCAAGCCCTCAGTATGACGCTGGGGCTTTACAAGCAGAATCAGGCACGGTGGGGGGCCCGTCTCAATGAATTTCAGCGCGCAGTGGGCTCACTCGCAAGTAGACCCCTGGATCCTTCAGGTGATATCTCAGGGGTACAAATTAGAATTCGAGACGTCTCCCCCTCGCCGTTTTCCTAAAGTCGGCTTTACCGATGTCTCCTTCTGACAGGGAGACAGTTTTGGAAGCCATTCACAAGCTGTATTCCCAGCAGGTGATAATCAAGGTACCCCTCCTGCAACAGGGAACGGGGTATTATTCCACACTGTTGTGGTACCGAAGCCGGACGGCTCGGTGAGACCGATTCTAAATCTAAAATCTTTGAACACTTACATACAGAGGTTCAAATTCAAGATTGAGTCACTCAGAGCAGTGATTGCGAACCTGGAAGAAGGGGACTACATGATGTCTCGGGACATCAAGGATGCTTACCTTCATGTCAAAATTTACCCTTCTCACCAAGGGTACCTCAGGTTTATGGTACAGAACTGTCACTATCAGTTCAGACGCTGCCGTATGGATGGTCCACGGCACCCCGGGTCTTTACCAAGGTAATGGCCGAAATGATGATATTCCTTCGAAGGAAGGGAATTTTAGTTATCCCTTACTTGGACGATTCCCTGATAAGGGTAAGATCCAGGGAACAGTTGGAGGTCGGTGTAGCACTATCTCAGGTAGTGTTGCGGCAGCACGATTGGATTCTCAATATTCCAAAATCGCAGCTGGTTCCGACGACTTGTCTTCTGTTCCTAGGGATGATCCTGGACACAGTCCAGAAAAAGGTGTTTCTCCCGGAGGAGAAAGCCAGGAAGTTATCCGAGCTAGTCAGGAACCTCCTAAAACCGAGCCAAGTCTCAGTGCATCAATGCACAAGGGTTCTGGGTAAAATGGTGGCTTCCTACGAAGCAATCACATTCGGCAGATTCCACGCAAGAACTTTCCAGTGGGACCTGCTGGACAAATGGTCCGGGTCGCATCTTCAGATGCATCAGCGGATAACCCTGTCACCAAGGACAAGGGTGTCCCTCCTGTGGTGGTTGCAGAGTGCTCATCTTCTAGAGGGCCGCAGATTCGGCATTCAGGACTGGGTCCTGGTGACCACGGATGCCAGCCTGCGAGGCTGGGGAGCAGTCACACAGGGAAGGAATATCCAGGGCTTATGGTCAAGCCTGGAGACATCACTTCACATAAATATCCTGAAGCTAAGGGCCATTTACAATGCTCTAAGCTTAGCAAGACCTCTGCTTCAAGGTCAGCCGGTGTTGATCCAGTCGGACAACATCACGGCAGTCACCCACGTAAACAGACAGGGTGGCACAAGAAGCAGGAGGGCAATGGCAGAAGCTGCAAGGATTCTTCGCTGGGCGGAAAATCATGTGATAGCACTGTCAGCAGTATTCATTCCGGGAGTGGACAACTGGGAAGCAGACTTCCTCAGCACGACCTCCACCCGGGAGAGTGGGGACTTCACCCAGAAGTCTTCCACATGATTATAAACCGTTGGGAAAAACTCGACAGGTATTGCGCCAGGTCAAGGGACTCTCAGGCAATAGCTGTAGACGCTCTGGTAACACCGTGGGTGTACCAGTCAGTGTATGTGTTCCCTCCTCTGCCTCTCATACCCAAGGTACTGAGATTGATAAGATGGAGAGGAGTAAGCACTATATTCGTGGCTCCGGATTGGCCAAGAAGGACTTGGTAACCGGAACTTCAAGAGATGCTCACGGAGGATCCGTGGCCTCTACCTCTAAGAAGGGACCTGCTCCAGCAAGGACCCTGTCTGTTCCAAGACTTACCGCGGCTGCGTTTGACGGCATGGCGGTTGAACGCCGGATCCTGAAGGAAAAAAGGCATTCCGGATGAAGTCATCCCTATCCTGATCAAAGCCAGGAAGGATGTAACCGCAAAACATTATCACCGCATTTGGCGAAAATATGTTGCGTGGTGCGAGGCCAGTAAGGCCCGACGGAGGAAATTCAACTGGGTCGATTCCTACATTTCCTGCAAACAGGAGTGTCTATGGGCCTGAAATTGGGGTCCATTAAGGTTCAAATTTCGGCCCTGTCAATTTTCTTCCAAAAAGAACTAGCTTCAGTCCCTGAAGTTCAGACGTTTGTAAAAGGGGTACTGCATATACAGCCTCCTTTTGTGCCTCCAGTGGCACTTTGGGATCTCAATGTAGTTTTTTGGGTTCCAAAAGTCACATTGGTTTGAACCACTTAAATCTGTGGAGTTAAAATATCTCACATGGAAAGTGGTCATGCTGTTGGCCCTGGCCTGGGCCAGGCGCGTGTCAGAATTGGCGGCTTTATCCTGTAAAAGCCCTTATCTGATTTTCCATTCGGACAGGGCGGAATTGAGGACTCGTCCTCAGTTTCTCCCTAAGGTGGTTTCAGCGTTTCACCTGAACCAACCTATTGTGGTGCCTGCGGCTACTAGGGACTTGGAGGACTCCAAGTTGCTAGACGTTGTCAGGGCCCTGAAAATATATGTTTCCAGGACGGCTGGAGTCAGGAAATCTGACTCGCTGTTTATCCTGTATGCACCCAACAAGCTGGGTGCTCCTGCTTCTAAGCAGACTATTGCTCGTTGGATTTGTAGTACAATTCAGCTTGCACATTCTGTGGCAGGCCTGCCACAGCCAAAAATCTGTAAATGCCCACTCCACAAGGAAGGTGGGCTCATCTTTGGCGGCTGCCCGAGGGGTCTCGGCTTTACAACTTTGCCGAGCAGCTACTTGGTCAGGAGCAAATACGTTTGCAAAATTCTACAAAATTGATACCCTGGCTGAGGAGGACCTGGAGTTCTCTCAATTGGTGCTGCAGAGTCATCCGCACTCTCCCGCCCGTTTGGGAGCTTTGGTATAATCCCCAGGGTCCTTACGGAGTCCCCAGCATCCACTTAGGACGTTAGAGAAAATAAGAATTTACTTACCGATAATTCTATTTCTCGTAGTCCGTAGTGGATGCTGGGCGCCCATCCCAAGTGCGGATTGTCTGCAATACTGGTACATAGTTATTGTTACCAAAAAATCGGGTTATTGCTGTAGTGAGCCATCTTTTCTAGAGGCTCCTCTGTTATCATGCTGTTAACTGGGTTCAGATCACAAGTTGTACAGTGTGATTGGTGTGGCTGGTATGAGTCTTACCCGGGATTCAAAATCCTTCCTTATTGTGTACGCTCGTCCGGGCACAGTATCCTAACTGAGGCTTGGAGGAGGGTCATAGGGGGAGGGGCCAGTGCACACCAGATAGTCCTAAAGCTTTCTTTAGATGTGCCCAGTCTCCTGCGGAGCCGCTATTCCCCATGGTCCTTACGGAGTCCCCAGCATCCACTACGGACTACGAGAAATAGAATTATCGGTAAGTAAATTCTTATTATCTGTGATGAGTGATCCTGATGTGGTCACTGTCATTCTGTTATCTGTGATGGGTGATCCTGATGTGGTCACTGTCATTCTGTTATCTGTGATGAGTGATCCTGATGTGGTCACTGTCATTCTGTTATCTGTGATGGGTGATCCTGATGTGGTCACTGTCATCCTTTTATCTGTGATGAGTGATCCTGATGTGGTCACTGTCATTCTGTTATCTGTGATGAGTGATCCAAATGTGGTCACTGTCATCCTGTTATCTGTGATGAGTGATCCTGATGTGGTCACTCTCATTCTGTTATCTGTGATGAGTGATCCTGATGTGGTCACTGTCATTCTGTTATCTGTGATGAGTGATCCTGATGTGGTCACTGTCATCCTGTTATCTGTGATGGGTGATCCTGATGTGGTCACTGTCATTCTGTTATCTGTGATGAGTGATCCTGATGTGGTCACTGTCATCCTGTTATCTGTGATGGATGATCCTGATGTGGTCACTGTCATTCTGTTATCTGTGATGAGTGATCCTGATGTGGTCACTGTCATTCTGTTATCTGGGATGAGTGATCCTGATGTGGTCATTGTCATTCTGTTATCTGTGATGGGTGATCCTGATGTGGTCACTGTAATTCTGTTATCTGTGATCCTGATGTGGTCACTGTCATTCTGTTATCTGTGATGAGTGATCCTGATGTGGTCACTGTCATTCTGTTATCTGGGATGAGTGATCCTGATGTGGTCACTGTCATTCTGTTATCTGTGATGAGTGATCCTGATGTGGTCATTGTCATTCTGTTATCTGTGATGGGTGATCCTGATGTGGTCACTGTAATTCTGTTATCTGTGATCCTGATGTGGTCACTGTCATTCTGTTATCTGTGATGAGTGATCCTGATGTGGTCACTGTCATTCTGTTATCTTGGATGAGTGATCCTGATGTGGTCACTGTCATTCTGTTATCTGTGATGAGTGATCCTGATGTGGTCACTGTCATTCTGTTATCTGTGATGAGTGATCCTGATGTCACTGTCATTCTGTTATCTGTGATGGGTGATCCTGATGTGGTCACTGTCATTCTGTTATCTGTGATGGGTGATCCTGATGTGGTCACTGCCACTCTGTTATCTGTGATCTTGATGTGGTCACTGTCATTCTGATCCTGATGTGGCCACTGTCATTCTGTTATCTGTGATGAGTGATCATAATGTGGTCACTGTCATTCTGTTATCTGTGATGGGTGATCCTGATGTGGTCACTGTCATCCTGTTATCTGTGATTAGTGATCCTGATGTGGTCACTGTCATTCTGTTATCTGTGATGAGTGATCCTGATGTGGTCACTGTCATTCTGTTATCTGTGATGGGTGATCCTGATGTGGTCACTGCCATTCTGTTATCTGTGATCCTGATGTGGTCACTGTCATTCTGATCCTGATGTGGTCACTGTCATTCTGTTATCTGTGATGAGTGATCCTAATGTGGTCACTGTCATTCTGTTTTCTGTGATGGGTGATCCTGATGTGGTCACTGTCATTCTGTTATCTGGGATAAGTGATCCTGATGTGGTCACTGCCATTCTGTTATCTGTGATCCTGATGTGGTCACTGTCATTCTGTTATCTGGGATGAGTGATCCTGATGTGGTCACTGCCATTCTGTTATGTGTGATCCTGATGTGGTCACTGTCATTCTGTTATCTGTGATCCTGATGTGGTCACTGTCATTCTGATCCTGATGTGGTCACTGTCATTCTGTTATCTGTGATGAGTGATCCTGATGTGGTCACTGTCATCCTGTTATCTGTGATGGGTGATCCTGATGTGGTCACTGTCATTCTGTTATCTGTGATGAGTGATCCTGATGTGGTCACTGTCATTCTGTTATCTGGGATGAGTGATCCTGATGTGGTCACTGTCATTCTGTTATCTGTGATGAGTGATCCTGATGTCACTGTCATTCTGTTATCTGTGATGGGTGATCCTGATGTGGTCACTGTCATTCTGTTATCTGTGATGGGTGATCCTGATGTGGTCACTGTCATTCTGTTATCTGGGATGAGTGATCCTGATGTGGTCACTGTCATTCTGTTATCTGTGATGAGTGATCCTGATGTGGTCACTGTCATCCTGTTATCTGTGATGGGTGATCCTGATGTGGTCACTGTCATTCTGTTATCTGTGATGGGTGATCCTGATGTGGTCACTGTCATTCTGTTATCTGTGATGGGTGATCCTGATGTGGTCACTGCCATTCTGTTATCTGTGATCGTGATGTGGTCACTGCCATTCTGTTAACTGTGATCCTGATGTGGTCACTGTCATTCTGTTATCTGTGATGAGTGATCCTGATGTGGTCACTGTCATTCTGTTATCTGTGATGAGTGATCCTGATGTGGTCACTGTCATTCTGTTATCTGTGATGGGTGATCCTGATGTGGTCACTGTCATTCTGTTATCTGTGATGGGTGATCCTGATGTGGTCACTGCCATTCTGTTATCTGTGATCCTGATGTGGTCACTGTCATTCTGTTATCTGTGATCCTGATGTGGTCACTGTCATCCTGTTATCTGTGATGAGTGATCCTGATGTGGTCACTGCCATTCTGTTATCTGTGATTCTGATGTGGTCACTGTCATTCTGTTATTTGTGATGTATAATCATGATGGGGTAAGGGTTATATTTTTTTATCTCTTAAATGTTTTCTCTTTGTTGTTGCTCCATTCTTTGATCTTCCATCCCATAAACAGTGGACCCAGTGATAGAAGTAGTGATCAGTTACAGAGTCACGCTTTCTTGCCTGGACCAGGCACAGTACCGCTGTGAGGGTCACTGCTTAGCAGGATTCCAAGGATGCTGGGCTGGAAGGATTCGGCTATTTCTCAATAAGCTCCACATCTGTCTTGTCGTGAGGGCCAGGAACTGTTTTCTCCCCCTTCATTCCTAAAAACACATCTTTACAGTACAAAGAAGCAAGGGCAATACTCAAAATACAGCCCCAGGAAAATAAGAATTGACTCACTGGTAATTCTATTTCTCGTAGTCCGTAGTGGATGCTGGGGACTCCGTAAGGACCATGGGGAATAGACGGGCTCCGCAGGAGACTGGGCACACTATAAGAAAGATTTGGTACTACCTGGTGTGCACTGGCTCCTCCCTCTATGCCCCTCCTCCAGACCTCAGTTAGGATACTGTGCCCGGAAGAGCTGACACAATAAGGAAGGATTTTGAATCCCGGGTAAGACTCATACCAGCCACACCAATCACACCGTATAACTCGTGATATTAAACCCAGTTAACAGTATGAAATATAACTGAGCCTCTCAACAGATGGCTCAACAATAACCCTTTAGTTAGGCAATAACTATATACAAGTATTGCAGACAATCCGCACTTGGGATGGGCGCCCAGCATCCACTACGGACTACGAGAAATAGAATTACCGGTGAGTAAATTCTTATTTTCTCTGACGTCCTAGTGGATGCTGGGGACTCCGTAAGGACCATGGGGATTATACCAAAGCTCCCAAACTGGCGGGAGAGTGCGGATGACTCTGCAGCACCGAATGAGAGAACTCAAGGTCCTCCTCAGCCAGGGTATCAAATTTGTAGAATTTAGCAAACGTGTTTGCCCCTGACCAAGTTGCAGCTCGGCAAAGTTGTAAAGCCGAGACCACTCGGGCAGCCGCCCAAGATGAGCCCACCTTCCTCGTGGAATGGGCTTTCACTGATTTAGGATGCGGCAATCCAGCCGCAGAATGCGCCAGCTGAATTGTGCTACAAATCCAGCGAGCAATAGTCTGCTTAGAAGCAGGAGCACCTATTTTGTTGGGTGCATACAGGATAAAAAGCGAGTCAGTTTTCCTGACTCCAGTCGTCCTGGAAACATAAATTTTCAAGGCCCTGACTACGTCCAGTAACTTGGAATCCTCCAAGTCCCTAGTAGCCGCAGGCACCACAATAGGTTGGTTCAAGTGAAAAGCTGATACCACCTTAGGGAGAAACTGGGGACGAGTCCTCAATTCTGCCCTATCCATATAGAAAATCAGATAAGGGCTTTTACATGACAAAGCCGCCAATTCTGACACACGCCTGGCCGAAGCCAAGGCCAATAACATGACCACTTTCCACGTGAGATATTTCAGATCCACGGTTTTAAGTGGTTCAAACCAATGTGATTTTAGGAAACTCAACACCACATTGAGATCCCAAGGTGCCACAGGAGGTACAAAAGGGGGCTGAATATGAAGCACTCCCTTTACAAAAGTCTGAACTTCAGGCAGTGAAGCCAGTTCTTTCTGGAAGAAAATCGACAGAGCCGAAATCTGGACCTTAATGGAACCAAATTTTAGGCCCATAGTCACTCCTGACTGTAGGAAGTGCAGAAAACGACCCAGCTGAAATTCCTCTGTAGGGGCCTTCCTGGCCTCACACCACGCAACATATTTTCGCCAAATGCGGTGATAATGATTTGCGGTTACTTCTTTCCTGGCTTTTATCAGCGTAGGAATGACTTCCTCCAGAATGCCCTTTTCCTTTAGGATCCGGAATTCAACCGCCATGCCGTCAAACGCAGCCGCGGTAAGTCTTGGAACAGACAGGGCCCCTGCTGTAGCAGATCCTGTCTGAGCGGCAGAGGCCATGGGTCCTCTGATAACATTTCTTGAAGTTCCGGGTACCAAGCTCTTCTTGGCCAATCCGGAACCACGAGTATCGTTCTTACTCCTCGCCTTCTTATTATTCTCAGAACCCTTGGTATGAGAGGCAGAGGAGGGAACACATAAACCGACTGGTACACCCACGGTGTCACTAGAGCGTCCATAGCTATCGCCTGAGGGTCCCTTGACCTGGCGCAATATCTCTTTAGCTTTTTGTTGAGGCGGGACGCCATCATGTCCACCTGTGGTCTTTCCCAACGGTTTACCAACAGTAGGAAGACTTCTGGATGAAGTCCCCACTCTCCCGGGTGTAGGTCGTGTCTGCTGAGGAAGTCTGCTTCCCAGTTGTCCACTCCCGGAAGCTGAGGAAGTCTGCTTCCCAGTTGTCCACTCCCGGAATGAACACTGCTGACAGTGCTAGTACGTGATTTTCCGCCCATCGGAGAATCCTTGTGGCTTCTGCCATCGCCACCCTGCTTCTTGTGCCGCCCTGTCTGTTTACATGGGCGACTGCCGTGATGTTGTCTGATTGGATCAGAACCGGTTGGTTTTGAAGCAGGGGCCTTGCCTGACTTAGGGCATTGTAAATGGCCCTCAGTTCCAGAATGTTTATGTGTAGGGACGACTCCTGACTTGACCAAAGTCCCTGGAAATTTCTTCCCTGTGTGACTGCGCCCCAGCCCCGAAGGCTGGCATCCGTGGTCACCAGGACCCAGTCCTGTATGCCGAATCTGCGGCCCTCTAGAAGATGAGCACTCTGCAGCCACCACAGTAGAGACACCCTGGTCCTTGGAGACAGGGTTATCAGTTGATGCATCTGAAGATGCGATCCCGACCACTTGTCCAAGAGGTCCCACTGGAAGGTCCTTGCATGGAACCTGCCGAACGGAATTGCTTCGTATGAAGCCACCATTTTTCCCAGGACTCGTGTGCAGTGATGCACCGATACCCGTTTTGATTTTAGGAGGTCTCTGACTAAAGATGACAGCTCCTTGGCTTTCTCCTGCGGGAGAAACACTTTTTTCTGTTCTGTGTCCAGAATCATCCCCAGGAACAGTAAGCGTGTGGAAGTAACCAGTTGTGACTTTGGAATGTTTAGAATCCAGCCATGCTGTTGTAGCACTTCCCGAGATAGTGCTACTCCGACCAGTAACTGCTCCCTGGACCTCGCCTTTATTAGGAGATCGTCCAAGTACGGGATAATTAAAACTCCCTTTTTTCGAAGGAGTATCATCATTTCTGCCATTACCTTGGTAAACACCCTCGGTGCCGTGGACAGTCCAAACGGTAGTGTCTGGAATTGGTAATGGCAATCCTGTACCACAAATCTGAGGTACTCCTGGTGAGGAAGGTAAATTGGGACATGCAGGTAAGCATCCTTGATGTCCAGGGATACCATGTAATCCCCCTCGTCCAGGCTTGCAATAACCGCCCTGAGCGATTCCATCTTGAACTTGAATCTTTTTATGTATGTGTTCAAGGATTTCAAATTTAAAATGGGTCTCACCGAACCGTTCGGTTTCGGTACCACAAACAGTGTGGAATAGTAACCCCGTCCTTGTTGAAGTAGGGGTACTTTGACTATCACCTGCTGGGAATACAGCTTGTGAATTTGCCTCTAGTACAGCCTCCCTGCCCGAGGGAGTTGTCGGTAAGGCCGATTTGAGGAAACGGCGGGGGGGGGGGGGGAGGCGCCTCGAATTCCAGCTTGTACCCCTGAGATACTACTTGTAGGATCCAGGGATCCACCCGTGAGCGAACCCACTGATCGCTGAAATTTTTGAGGCGGCCCCCCACCGTACCTGGCTCCGCCTGTGGAGCCCCACCGTCATGCGGCGGATTTGGAAGAAGCGGGTAGGACTTTTGTTCCTGGGAACCTGCTGCGTGGTGCAGCTTTTTTCCCCTTCCTCTGCTTGCAGTGAGCCTGTTGCCAGCAGATCTCACTGTAAAATAAAAAACCTAACATATACTTTCTTTCTAGGAGCTCAGGAGAGCCCCTAGTGTGCATCCAGCTCGGCCGGGCACAGAAATCTAACTGAGGTCTGGAGGAGGGGCATAGAGGGAGGAGCCAGTGCACACCAGGTAGTACCAAATCTTTCTTATAGTGTGCCCAGTCTCCTGCGGAGCCCGTCTATTCCCCATGGTCCTTACGGAGTCCCCAGCATCCACTAGGACGTCAGAGAAATACCTAGTAACAAACATTACATCATTACATAGGTTATTATATGGTCCACACCAGTGACGTGCAGTGAGGTCAGAGGCTGGGGAGACACAAATAGTGGAGGCTCTCAGTGCCAGGAGCCTGCCTCACCCCCTACACAAACTCTTATGTCCCTGCACTACATCCATGCACACACAACATACATACAGTAATAGCCAGGTCACAGCCATCACCCTGTGAGTAAACTGGTGGATACTAAC